>NC_133749.1:3873219-4440719 GCF_048934315.1 Petromyzon marinus | reverse complement strand
GAGACAGTGAGACAGTAAGAGACACAGAGACAGTGAGACAGAGACAGTGAGACACAGAGAGACAGTGAGAGACAGTGAGACACAGAGAGACAGTGAGACACAGAGGCAGTGAGACACAGAGACAGTGAGACACAGAGACAGTGAGAGAGAGACACACTGAGACAGTGAGAGACTGTGTGAGACACAGAGGCAGTGAGACACGAGGACAGTGAGAGACAGTGAGACACAGAGACACAGAGACAGTGAGAGAGAGAGACACACACAGAGACAGTGAGAGACAGTGAGAGACAGTGTGAGACACGAGGACAGTGAGAGACAGTGAGACACAGAGACACAGAGACAGTGAGAGAGAGAGACACACACAGAGACAGTGAGAGACACAGAGACAGTGAGAGACTGAGAGAGACAGAGACAGTGAGACACAGAGAGACAGTGAGAGACAGTGAGACACAGAGACTGTGAGACAGAGACACAGAGGCAGTGAGACACAGAGACTGTGAGACAGAGACACAGAGGCAGTGAGACACAGAGGCAGTGAGACACAGAGACAGTGAGACACAGAGACAGTGAGAGACACAGACAGTAAGAGACACAGAGACAGTGAGAGACACAGAGACAGTGAGACAGAGACTGAGACAGTGAGAGACTGAGAGAGACAGAGAAACAGAGACTGAGAGAGACAGACAGAGAGACAGATTGAGAGAGACAGACAGACTGAGAGAGACAGACAGAGAGAGACAGAGATATTGAGGAGAGAGATAACACAGAGAGACAGTGAGAGACAGACTTAGACTGAGAGACAGACAGAGAGAGGGACAGAGACAGAGAGAGAGACTGAGGAGAGAGACAGAGTAGAGACAGTGAGAAACAGAGAGAGACAGACTGAGAGACACAGAGACAGACACAGACACACAGAGACACACAGACACCCAGAGACACACACAGACACCCAGAGACAGACAGACAGAGACACCCAGAGACACCCAGAGACAGACAGAGACAGACAGACATCCAGAGACACCCAGAGACAGACAGAGACAGAGACACCCAGAGACAGACACACAGAGACAGACACAGAGACACTCAGAGACACAGAGACAGACACAGACAGTGAGAGACAGACCCAGAGACAGACACAGAGACACGGAGACACACGGAGACACACAGAGACACAGACAGTGAGAGACAGACACAGAGACACACAGAGACAGACAGAGACAGTGAGAGACACACACAGAGACACACGGAGACAGACAGAGACAGTGAGAGACAGACACCTAGAGACACCTAGAGACACACAGAGACACCCAGAGACAGAGACACACAGAGACACCCAGAGACAGAGACACACGGAGACACCCAGAGACAGTGAGAGACAGACACCTAGAGACACCTAGAGACACACAGAGACACAGAGACACCTAGAGACACCCAGAGACAGAGACACACAGAGACAGACACACAGAGACAGACCCAGAGACACACAGAGACAGACACAGAGACACACAGAGACAGAGACACCCAGAGACAGACAGAGATACCCAGAGACAGAGACACACAGAGACAGTGAGAGACAGACACAGAGACACCCAGAGACAGACAGAGACACCCAGAGACACCTAGAGACACCCAGAGACACCCAGAGACACCCAGAGACACCCAGAGACAGAGACACACGGAGACACCCAGAGACAGAGACACCCAGAGACACCCAGAGACACACCTAGAGACACCCAGAGACACCCAGAGACAGAGACACAGAGACACCCAGAGACACCCAGAGACACACCTAGAGACACCCAGAGACATCCAGAGACACACAGAGACACCCAGAGACACACACAGAGACACCCAGAGACACCCAGAGACAGAGACACCCAGAGACAGAGACACACAGAGACAGAGACACCCAGAGACAGAAAGAGACACCCCGAGACACAGACAGACACACACAGAGACACCCACAGACAGAGACACAGAGACACACAGAGACAGAGACACCCAGAGACAGACAGAGACACCCCGAGACACAGACAGACACACACAGAGACACCCACAGACAGAGACACAGAGACACACAGAGACAGAGACACACAGAGACAATGTCGGGTCGCTCAATCCGAGCGGAGACTCGGAGCCGAGCCAAGGACGACATCAAGCGGGTGATGGGGGCCATCGAGAGAGTTCGTCGATGGTAACGTCCACGTTACCCCCACCCTCCGTGATAACCACAACTTGCTGTTGCACGCACGTGCCTACACTACAATGTGACAGTGTCTGTGTGTGTGGTACAGTGTGCGTGTGTACTGCAGTTTCGTAGTTTCGTGGTAGTTTTTTGAAGGTGGAGGGGGTTACCAGCCCCTCGCACCCGTCCAGAGGCCCCCGTTTAGCCCCTGTGGTGGTCACAGACGCCATGAGGGGAGGAGCCAATCGGAATTGGGCCCTCCCCCCCACAGCACTGTCCACGACAGAGTTGCCCGTCCGGCACCGCGAGGAGGTAGGGGGTTGTTTTGATCTGGGCAAGGTCCCATCGGTGAGCTCCTCCGGCGGGCAAGGCTGCGTTGGCTGGGTCGTGTAGCCCGCATGCCCAGCCACCGCATGCCGAAACAGCTTTTGTTCGGCCGGATCGAGGGGGCTAAACGGGCACGGCACGGGCTAGAGAAGAGATGGAGTGATGTGGTACAGGAGGACGTGGAGGTGAGTGGACTTGCCGATGACTGGTACCAGCGGTGTCAAGACCGGCCTCTGTGGAGGAGGCTCGTGAAGGACGCTGCTACTGGGCAGTTGGAGGCAGTCGCCCTCCAACAACAACGGAGGGCGGAGGAGCGACGCTCAAAACAACGAGCGGAGCGCCGGGTGGCTAAAGCACAGCATGTTGGCACAGTAGGGGGCACAGGTGGTGCATCAGCCAGTCATCTCAGTCGACCCGTGGCACCTGGGTCTGCCCCGTGACCTCCTGCCAGCGGGCGTTCGACACTCAACGTGGCCTCAAGGTGCACATGTCCTGGCACAAGCGTCGTGGTGACGTCACCGCCACTTAATGGCGAATGGCGGTTGTTGTTGTGTGTACTGCCAAACAACAGGGGTGTGGATCTTCTTCTGAACAAAAGAATGAAGGGGGCGTGGGAGCGTGGCGGTGAGGTGTGGGAAGCTGTAAGCCCCAGGCTACTTTGGGCTCGCCTTCCCATCAACCGGAGGCGAGGAATGGTTGTCGTGGTTACTTATGCCCCCACCGAAGATGAACATCCGTGGAGGGATGCAGGCAAAGCTGATGACTCAGATGCCTTCTGTGACCTGTCACAGGTGCTGGCTAAAGTGGCCCCTCGGGATAGAGTCATCTTGTTGGGTGACTTCTATCCCCGAGTTCGTGATGATGCTGGCACCTGGTCTGGAGTGATTGGAGGGCATGGGCCAGATCAGCTCAATAACAACGGTAGGAGGCTGCTATATTTTTGTGCAGCCCATGGGCTTGTAATTACCAACACGCTGTTCCGGCATCGGCGCATCCACACAACATCGTGGATGCATGCCGGGTCCAAGCAAGAACATCTGCTGGACAACATAGTGACGGACCAGCAGAAGCGAGCCCATGTCCTTGACACCAGGACCTACCGTGGAGCTGGTCTTCCCTCTGACCATCGACTAGTCATCTGTAAGATGGGCCTGCCATTCTTCCACTCCGGTGGTGGGTGTATACCCAGGACCTCATTCCAACCTAAAGTGGCCTGGTCTCAGCTGATGAAAGTTGCAAGTGAGAATTTCATCATCGCTTACGGCTGGGGTTGGCATCGTCCCCCACTCCTGATGTCGAAGGGTAAATGGACAAGGTTTAGGACTGTGACTCATGCAGCTGCAATGGCTGCTTTGGGTACGTGGTCCAGACCTCCCCAGAGACCCTGGCTGACAGAGGAGGTGTTCAGGATGGTTGAGAAAAAGCGACAGGCCCATTGTCATCGGCTACAGAATCCCACGTCAGAGAATGAGGAGGCTTACCGCAGCCTTTGCTCGGAGGTTCGGAGAGCCGTGAGGCGCTGCAAGGATGGGTGGTGGTCGTGGGTTGCTGAGAAGGTGGAGTCTGCCTCAGTGGCCCGTGATCACAAATCTCTATTTAACTCCATCAAAAAAGTAACCTGCAGCGCCACACCTATTACCATCATTAGGGGGAAAACGGTGACCCAATCTCCGACCCCCAGGAACAGGTTCGCAGATTTGCTGAGCATTTCTGTGAGGTCCTGGGGGAGGGAAAATCCCTCAGCCAGGAAAACATCGTGGCACAAAGTGAGGATGACCCTGCTCAGGCTGCGGTGCCTCAAATATTGGAAGAAGTCACCCCCTTTGAGTGGCTGGCTGAGGTGCCATCTGTTGAGGAAGTACTGAAGGCGATCCGGAGTCTGAGACCAGGAAAGGCACCGGGCAGAGATGATCTCCCAAGCAAAATGCTGAGGGAGGGTGGCATTTGTGCACAGACTGCCCTATATGACATCATAACAACAGTTTGGACCACTGGACGGGTTCCGCAGGATTGAAAGGATGCCCTGGTGGTCCCCCTCTTTAAGAAGGGGGACCGCACAGACTGTAACAACTACAGGGACATCTCACTCCTCAGTGTGCTGGGAAAGGTCCTGGCAAGGATTATTCAATGTCGCCTTGCTAGGCACACTGAGGAGAGGCTTGCGGAGCCCCAATGCGGTTTCAGAAAAGGGCGGTCCTGCACAGATGCCATTTTTTCTGTCCGTCTGCTACAGCAGCTGTGTAGGGAATTCAAACAAGACCTACATCTCTGCTTTATTGACCTGGTCAAGGCCTATGATACCATCAGTAGGACTGGGTTCTGGGTTGTTTTTCGTGCTTTTGGAGTCCCTGACCCTCTGCTCACGATCATTAAGAACCTTCATGATGGTGAGCAGGCCCGGATAAAACTACGTGACTACGTAGTTCGAGAAGCCTTCAATAGCTGTACCGGGAGAATCTCCATTTGGTACAGATAATGGGAGGCTGATCGATGCCCGGGTGCGGTCAAGGGATGGCTCCCTATTGCTCAACCACGTTATGTATGCCGATGATTTGGTAATAGCTGCTCATTCAGAGGAGGAGTTGTAGACGCTGCTGCTGAGACTGGAGCGTGCAACTAAGAGGTGGGGCCTTACCATCAGCCCCACCAAAACTAAGCACCTGCCTGGGTATTTTGTACCATTGGACACTCCACCCCCACAACTCCCAATCGGCGATGGGGCAGTTGTGGAGCGAGTGGAGAGTTTCCCATACCTGGGCAGTGTGTTTAAGACCGGCTCCAGTTTAACAGCAGAGGTCTCACTCCGAATCAGTCGAGTGGCAATATCTTTTCATCGGTTGCGTAACGCTGTGTGGAAGCTACCTGGTCTGTCGCTCCGCACTAAGCTTCAGGTCTTCTCGGCCACGGTCATTCCCTCCCTTCTCTACGCTTGCGAAACGTGGACCCCCCCCTAATGGAGCAACTTCGCCGGTTAGAAACATTTAGGCTGGCCTGCCTACGATCCATCCTGGGTGTAACCAGACTGGATTGTGTGAGGAGCTCACAAATCATTGAATCCTGCTGACCCCCACTGCTGCCCCCCACTGCTGCCCCCCGCTGCTACCCCCCACTGCTACCCCCCACTGCTACCCCCCACTGCTACCCCCACTGCTACCCCCCGCTGCTACCCCCCACTGCTACCCCCCACTGCTACCCCTCGCTGCTACCCCCCACTGCTACCCCCCACTGCTACCCCCCGCTGCTACCCCCCACTGCTACCCCCCGCTGCTACCCCTCGCTGCTACCCCCCACTGCTACCCCCCGCTGCTACCCCCCACTGCTACCCCCCACTGCTGCCCCCCACTGCTACCCCCCACTGTTACCCCCCGTTGCCAGGGAGAAGAAGTGGGTGACGATTGACGACACCTCCCTACGCATCTACAAGTGGGTGCCCGTCATCGAGTCCAAGAGTGAGGAGGTGAGTTGGCCCGCCCGCTCGCTCAGTCACTCGCTCGCTCAGTCACTCGCTCGCTCAGTCACTCGCTCGCTCAGTCACTCGCTCGCTCAGTCACTCGCTCGCTCAGTCACTCGCACGCTCAGTCACTCGCTCGCTCAGTCACTCGCTCGCTCAGTCACTTGCTCGCTCAGTCACTCGCTCGCCCGCCCGCTCTCTCGCTCAGTCGCCCGCTCGCTCAGTCACTCGCTCGCTCAGTCACTCGCTCGCCCGCCCGCTCTCTCGCTCAGTCACTCGCTCGTGGGTGCCCGTCATCGAGTCCAAGAGTGAGGAGGTGAGTTGGCCCGCCCGCTCGCTCAGTCACTCTCTCGCTCAGTCACTCGCTCGCCCGCTCGCTCAGTCGCTCAGTCACTCGCTCGCTCAGTCACTCGCACGCTTAGTCGCTCAGTCACTCGCTCGCTCAGTCACTCGCTCGCTCAGTCACTCGCTCGCTCAGTCACTCGCTCGCTCAGTCACTCGCTCGCTCAGTCACTTGCTCGCTCAGTCACTCGCTCGCCCGCTCGCTCAGTCGCTCAGTCACTTGCTCGCTCAGTCACTCGCTCGCTCAGTCATTCGCACGCTCAGTCACTCACTCAGTCACTTACTTGCTCAGTCACTCATTCGCTCAGTCGCTCGCTCAGTCACTCGCTCAGTCGCTCGCTCAGTCACTCGCTCACTCAGTCACTCGCTTGTCCGCCCGCTCGCTCAGTCACTCGCTCGCTCAGTCACTCGCTCAGTTACTCGCTCGTCCGCCCGCTCTCTCGCTCAGTCACTCGCTCGCTCACTCAGTCACTCGCTCGTCCGCCCGCTTGCCCACTCGCTCAGTCACTCGCCCGCTTTCTCGCCCAGTCACTTGCTCGCCCGCTCGCTCAGTCACTCGCTTGCTCGTTCAGTCGCCCAGCTCGCCTGCCTGCTCTCTCGCTCAGTCACTCACACACACTCACACAAACAGACTCACACACATTCACACACACTCACACACATTCACACAAACAGACTCGCACACTCACTCACACACTCACTAACTCACACACACACACAGACACACACACAAACAGACTCACACACACTCACACAAACAGACTCACACACATTCACACATACACAGACACACTCGCACAAACAGACTCGCACACTCACTCACACACTCACACATTCACTCACTCACACACTCACACACACACAGACACACACTCACACAAACAGACTCACAAAACAACCGCCATTCGCCACTAAGTGGTGGTGACGTCACCATGACGCTTGTGCCAGGCTATGTGCACCCTGAGGCCACGTGAAGTGTCGAACGCCCGCTGGCAGGAGGTCACGGGGCAGACCCAGCAGGTGCCACGGGTCGACTGACTGAGATGACTGGCTGATGCACCACCTGTGCCCCCTACTGTGCCAACCTGCTGTGCTTTAGCCACCCGGCGCTCCGCTCGTTGTTGTGGGCGTCGCTCCTCCGCCCTCCGTTGTTGTTGGAGGGCGACTACCTCCAACTGCCCAGTAGCATCCTTCACGAGCCTCCTCCACAGAGGCCGATCTTGACACCGCTGGTACCAGTCATCGGCAAGTCCACTCAGCTCCACGTCCTCCTGTACCACGTCACTCCATCTCTTCTCTAGCCCGTGCCGCGCCCGTTTAGCCCCCTCGATCCGGCCGAACAAAAGCTGTTTCGGTATGCGGTGGCTGGGCATGCGGGCTACATGACCCAGCCAACGCAGCCTTGCCTGCCGGAGGAGCTCACCGATGGGATTGTGTCCATATCTTTCAAGGATTTGTGAGCTCCTCACACAATCCAGTCTGGTTAAACCCAGGATGGATCGTAGGCAGGCCAGCCTAAATGTTTCTAACCGGCGAAAATGTTCCATTAGGGGGTCCACGTTTCGCAAGCTTAGAGAAGGGAGGGAATGACCGTGGCCGAGAAGACCTGAAGCTTAGTGCGGAGCGACAGACCAGGTAGCTTCCACACAGCGTTACGCAACCGAGGAAAAGATATTGCCGCTCGACTGATTCGGAGTGAGACCTCTGCTGTTAAACTGGAGCCGGTCATAAGCACACTGCCCAGGTATGGGAAACTCTCCACTCTCTCCACAACTGCCCCATCGCCGATTGGGAGTTGTGGGGGTGGAGTGTCCGATGGTACAAAATACCCAGGCAGGTGCTTAGTTTTGGTGGGGCTGATGGTAAGGCCCCATCTCTTAGTGGCACGCTCCAGTCTCAGCAGCAGCGTCTCCAACTCCTCCTCTAAATGAGCAGCTATTACCACATCATCGGCATACATAATGTGGTTGAGCAATAGGGAGCCATCCCTTGACCGCACCCGGGCATCGATCAGCCTCCCATTATATCTGTGCCATATGGAGATTCCCCCGATACAGCTATTGAAGGCTTCACGAACTACATGGTCAAAATAGATGTTAAATAATGTGGGAGCCAGAGGACATCCCTGTCGCACCCCAAGGTGTACAGGGAATCGCTCGGACTCCCGGCCACGTAGTTTTACCCTGGCCCGCTCACCATCATGAAGGTCCTTAATGATCGTGAGCAGAGGGTCAGGTACTCCAAAAGCACGAAGAACAACCCAGAGCCCAGGCCTGATGGTATCATAGGCCTTGACCAGGTCAATAAAGCAGAGATGTAGGTCTTGCTGGAATTCCCTACACCTCTGCTGTAGCAGACAGACAGAAAATATGGCATCTGTGCAGGACCGCCCTTTCCTGAAACCGCATTGGGGCTCCGCAAGCCTCTCCTCAGTGTGCCTAGCAAGGCGATGTTGATTAATCCTTGCCAGGACCTTTCCCGGCACACTGAGGAGTGAGATGCCCCTGTAGTTGTTACAGTCTGTGCGGTCCCCCTTCTTAAAGAGGGGGACCACCAGGGCATCCTTCCAATCCTGCGGAACCCGTCCATTGGTCCAGACTGTTGTTATGATGTCATATAGGGCAGTCTGTGCACAAACGCCACCCTCCCTCAGCATTTCGCTTGGGAGATCATCTCTGCCCGCTGCCTTTCCTGGTCTCAGACTCCGGATCGCCTTCAGTACTTCCTCAACAGATGGCACTTCAGCCAGCCACTCACAGCGGGTGACTTCTTCCAATATTTGAGGCACCGCAGCCTCAGCAGGGTCATCCTCACTTTGCGCCACGATGTTTTCCTGGCTGAGGGATTTTCCCTCCCCCAGGACCTCACAGAAATGCTCAGCAAATCTGCAAACCTGTTCCTGGGGGTCGGAGATTGGATCACCGTTTTTTCTCTTAATGATGGTAATAGGTGTGGGGCTGCAGGTTACTTTTTCATGGAGTTAAATAAAGATTTGTGATCGCGGGCCACTGAGGCAGACTCCATCTCCTCAGCAACCCGCGACCACCACCAATCCTTGCAGCACCTCACGGCTCCGAACCTCGGAGCGAAGGCTGCGGTAAGCCTCCTCATTCTCTGACGTGGGATTCTGTAGCCGATCACAGTGGGCCTGTCGCTTTTTCTCAACCATCCTGAACACCTCCTCTGTCAGCCAGGGTCTCTGGGGAGGTCTGGACCGCGTACCCAAAGCAGCCATTGCAGCTCCATGAGTCACAGTCCTAAACCTCGCCCATTTACCCTCGACATGAGGAGGAGTAGGGGACGATGCCAACCCCAGCCGCAGGCGATGATGAAATTCTCGCTTGCAACTTTCATCAGATAACTGAGACCAGGCCACTTTTGGTTGGAATGGGGTCCTGGGTGTACACCCACCACCGGAGCGGAAGAATGGCAGGCGCATCTTACAGATGACAAGTCGATGGTCAGAGGGCAGATCAGCTCCACGGTAGGTCCTGGTGTCAAGGACATGGGCTCGCATCCGCTGGTCCGTCACTATGTAGTCCAGCAGATGTTCTTGCTTGGACCCGGCATGCATCCATGATGTTGTATGGATGCGTCGATGCCGGAACAGCGTGTTGGTAATTAGAAGCCCATAGGCTGTACAAAAATCTAGCAGCCTCCTACCATTGTTATTGAGCTGATCCGGCCCATGCCCTCCAATCACTCCAGACCAGGTGCCAGCATCATGACCAACTCGGGCATTGAAGTCACCCAACAAGATGACTCTATCCCAAGGGGCCACTTTAGCCAGCACCTGTGACAGGAGATCATAGAAGGCATCTGACTCATCGGCTTTGCCTGCATCCCTCCACGGATGTTCCTCTTCGGTGGTTGCATAAGTAACCACAACCACCAATCCTCGCCTCCGATTGATGGGAAGGCGAGCCCAAAGTAGCCTGGGGCTTACAGCTTCCCACACCTCACCGCCATACTCCCATGCTTCTTTCATTCTTTTGTTCAAAAGAAGAGCCACTCCCTGTTGTTTGACAGTCTGCTGCCCCGAGTAGAGGACTGTCCACCCCTCATGGTGGCAGGAGCCAGAGCCGGTCCACCGGACCTCCTGAATGCCGCAGAGATCCAGGCGGTACCGGTCCAGCTCCCGACAGGGGAGCGGCAGCCTTTCCTCCGCAGTGAGCGTTCGAACATTCCACGTGGCCATCCGTAGTGGCTTTTCGTTGTTTCTGGAGGAGCCCCGAGGGTAGAGATTCAATCTCCTGGCTCCGCCAATTGGGGTTTGGCCAGGAGACGTCATAGACGCCTGTACCTCCGGGGCCTCCGGCACAAGCTTATTGATTACATATTTAGGTCGTGGTTTCGTGGTAATTTTTTGAAGGTGGAGGGGTTACCAGCCCCTCGCACCCGTCCAGAGCCCCCCGTTTAGCCCCTGTGGTGGTCACAGACGCCACGAGGGGGAGAGGAGCCAATCGGAATTGGCCCTCTCCCCCCCACAGCACTGTCCATGACCAGAGTTGCCCGTCCGGCACCGCGAGGAGGTAGGGGGTTGTTTTTACCGGACACACTCACACACACTCACACACACACAGACACACTCACACACACTCACACACACACACTCACACACTCACTCACACACACACTCACACACACACTCACACACACACTCACACACACACTCACACCTCCATCTCTGCCCCCGCTAGAAGCTCAAGAGCAAGAAGAAGGTCTGCAAGGATGGGGGGGGAAGGTTCACGGCTCTCGACGGCGCCGGCGGCGAGGCCAACAACAACAACAACAACTACAACAACAACAACAACAACAACTCCTCCTCACCCAGCGTGGCCGAGCTCAATGGTACGTGGGGGGGTGGGGGGTGGGGTCAGCGGGGGGAGTTATGGGAGACGCAGACACAGAGACATTGACCTCTCACCCCCCCCTCTCTCACCCCCCCCTCTCACCCCCCCCTCCCCCCCCCTCCCTCTCACCCCGCCCCTCCCCCCCCAGACGAGAGCAGCAACCACAGCTCCGCCCCCGACGCGTCGCCACGGAAACAGGACACCAGCGGCAGCGCTAGCCCCGCCCACGAGCCCCCCGTCGCCACGGCGACCGCCAGGCCCTTGGATACGGCGCCCGGCAACGACGACGAGGAGGAGGAGGAGGAGGCGGAGGAGGAGGAGGCGGAGGAGGAGGAGGCGGAGGAGGAGGCGGAGGAGGTGGAGGAGGCGAGGGGAGGGGCCGGTGGTGGTGGTGGTGGTGGTGGAGCGGGGGGTGGTGGTGGTGGTTGTGGTGGTGTTGTTGAAGGTGGTGGTGGTGGTGGTGGAGTGGTGGACGCACCACCGCCACCACCGCCACCTTCGCCACCTCCACCTCCTCTTGTGTCCACCACCGCCACCACCGCCACCACCGCCACCACCGCCGCCACCACCACCACCACCGCAGCAGCAGCAGCCTCAGCCAATCAGGACAGGGATCAGAGCTCCCCAACGGTTGCCACGGACAACCGCGGTGGGGGAGGAGATGCCAAGGTGAGGAGGTGGAGGAGGAGGTGGTGGTGGTGTGGGTCACCACCGTCACCGTCACCACCACCACCATCACCACCATCACCACCACCACCATCATCATCACCACCACCACCATCACCACCACCATCACTACCACCACCACCACCATCACCACCATCATCACCACCATCACCACCACCACCGTCACCACCACCACCATCATCACCATCACCACCACCATCACCACCACCACCATCACCACCACCATCATCACTACCACCACCATCATCACCACCACTACCACCACCACCATCACCACCACCATCACTACCATCCCTACCACCACCATCATCATCACCACCACCACCACCACCATCACCACCACCATCACTACCATCACCACCACCGTCACCACCACCGTCACCACCACCATCATCACCATCACCACCACCACCATCATCACCATCACCACCATCACTACCACCACCATTACCACCATCACCATCATCACCACCACCATCATCACCATCACCACCACCATTACCACCATCACTACCACCACCATCACCACCACTATCACTACCATCACCACCATTACTACTACCACCATCATCACCACCATTACCACCATCATCACCATCACCACCACCATCACCACCGTCACCACCATCACCACCACCGTCACCACCACCATCATCACCATCACCACCACCACCACCATCATCACGATCACCACCATCACTACCACCACCACCATTACCACCATCACCATCATCACCACCACCATCATCACCATCACCACCACCATTACCACCATCACTACCACCACCATCACCACCACTATCACTACCATCACCACCATCACCACCACCATTACCACCATCACCACCACCATCACTACCACCACCACCATCACCACCACCATCACTACCATCACTACCACCACCATCATCACCACCATCACCACCATCATCACCACCATCATCACCATCACCACCATCACCACCACCATCACTACCACCACCATCACCACCACCATCACCACCACCATCACCACCATCATCACCACCATCATCACCACCACCACCATCACCACCACCATCACCACCATCACCACCACCATCACCACCATCACCACCACCACCATCACCACCACCATCACCACCATCACCACCACCACCATCACCACCACCACCATCACCACCACCATCACCACCATCACCACCATCACCATCACCCCCATCACCACCGCCACCATCACCACCGCCACCATCACCACCGCCACCACCACCACTGCCACCACCATCACCACCATCACCACCATCACCATCACCACCATCACTACCACCACCACCATTACCACCATCACCATCATCACCACCACCATCATCACCACTACCATTACCACCATCACTACCACCACCATCACCACCACTATCACTACCATCACCACCATCACCACCACCATTACCACCATCACCACCACCATCACTACCACCACCACCATCACCACCACCATCACCACCATCACTACCACCACCATCATCACCACCATCACCACCATCATCACCACCATCATCACCATCACCATCATCACCATCACTACCACCACCACTATCACCACCATCATCACCACCACCACTATCACCACCATCATCACCACCACCATCATCACCACCATCACCACCATCACCACCACCACCATCACCACCATCACCACCACCATCACCACCACCATCACCATCACCACCATCACCACCACCATCACCACCATCACCACCACCATCACCACCACCATCACCACCACCATCACCACCACCACCATCACCATCATCATCACCACCATCACCACCACCATCATCATCACCACCACCATCACCACCACCATCACCACCACCATCACCACCACCATCACCACCACCATCACCACCACCACCATCACCATCATCATCACCACCATCACCACCACCATCATCATCACCACCACCATCACCACCATCACCATCACCACCATCACCACCACCATCACCACCACCATCACCACCACCATCACCACCACCATCCCCATCACCACCACCATCATCACCACCATCATCACCACCATCATCATCACCACCACCATCACCACCACCACCATCACCACCACCATCACCACCACCATCACCACCATCACCACCATCACCCCCATCACCACCGCCACCATCACCACTGCCACCACCACCACCACTGCCACCACCACCACCATCACCACCATCACCACCATCACCATCACCACCATCACCACCACCACCACCATCACCACCACCATCACCACCATCACCACCACCATCACCACCACCACCATCACCACCATCACCATCACCCCCATCACCACCGCCACCATCACCACCGCCACCACCACCACCACTGCCACCACCATCACCACCACCACCATCACCACCACCATCACCACCACCATCACCACCATCACCATCACCCCCATCACCACCGCCACCATCACCACCGCCACCACCACCACCACTGCCACCACCATCACCACCACCACCACCATCACCACCACCATCACCACCATCACCACCATCACCACCACCATCACCACCACCATCACCACCACCATCACCACCATCACCACCACCATCACCACCACCACTATCATCACCACCACCACCACCATCACCACCACCATCACCACCACCATCATCATCACCACCACCATCATCACCACCATCACCACCATCACCACCATCATCATCACCACTATCACCACCATCACCACCACCACCATCACCACCATCACCACCACCATCACCACCACCACCACCATCACCACCACCATCACCACCACCATCACCACCATCACCACCACCATCACCACCACCACCATCACCACCATCACCATCACCCCCATCACCACCGCCACCATCACCACCGCCACCACCACTGCCACCACCATCACCACCACCACCACCATCACCACCACCACCATCACCACCACCACCACCATCACCACCACCACCACCATCACCACCATCACCATCACCCCCATCACCACCGCCACCATCACCACCGCCACCACCACCACCACTGCCACCACCATCACCACCACCACCACCATCACCACCACCATCACCACCACCATCACCACCATCACCACCATCACCACCACCATCACCACCACCATCACCACCACCATCACCACCATCACCACCACCATCACCACCATCACCACCACCATCACCACCACTATCATCACCACCACCACCACCATCACCACCACCACCACCATCATCATCACCACCACCATCACCACCACCATCACCACCACCATCATCATCATCACCACCACCACCATCACCACCATCACCACCATCACCACCATCACCACCATCACCACCACCACCATCACATCACATCCGTGAGTGATCGCTAGCGCGAATTTGTTTCTGTGTCCTGCAGAGGGCTCGCGAAGACAACGACGATGATGACGATGACGGTGGTGGTGATGGTGGTGATGGTGGTGGTGGTGATGGTGGTGGTGATGGTGGTGATGGTGAGGAGGAGGATGAGGAGGAGGAGGAAGAGGAGGAGGAAGAGGAGGAGGAGGAGTCCGTTTTGCCCCCCGCTAAAAGATCGCGTGCAGAATCGACCCGGCGATCATCTGACACCTAGCCTGGCACGGCCTGGGGTGTGGGGGGGGGGGGAGGAGGCGTGGGGGTGTATGGGGGGTGGGGGTGGGGTTAGGGGGGGGGCAGGGACACCTAGCCTGGCACGGACGAGGCAACACTCATAGACGTCGTCGTCAGCATCATCGTCATCATCATCATCATCGTCGTCAGCATCGTCATCGTCGTCAGCATCATCGTCATCATCGTCATCATCATCATCGTCGTCGTCATCTTCATCATCATAATCGTCGTCATCGTCGTCATCATCATCGTCATCATCATCATCGTCGTCAGCATCATCGTCATCATCGTCGTCATCATCATCGTCATCATCATCGTCGTCATCCCTGCTCCCTCCATCGTCTGATGTTGTTGGCTGTGTAGCCACCACTGTCCATGTGATGCTTTGGGTGGTCAACGCGATAATACCTCGGTTTATACCGGCACACACAGGCTGTGCCGAGTCTAGAGTAGAGACCGGGTCTCAGGGTCAGTGTCTAGAGTAGAGACCGGGTCTCAGGGTCAGAGTCTAGAGTAGAGACCGGGTCTCAGGGTCAGTGTCTAGAGTAGAGACCGGGTCTCAGGGTCTCAGAGTCTAGAGTAGAGACCGGGTCTCAGGGTCAGAGTCTAGAGTAGAGACCGGGTCTCAGGGTCAGTGTCTAGAGTAGAGACCGGGTCTCAGGGTCTCAGAGTCTAGAGACCGGGTCTCAGGGTCAGAGTCTAGAGTAGAGACCGGGTCTCAGGGTCTCAGAGTCTAGAGACCGGGTCTCAGGGTCAGTGTCTAGAGTAGAGACCGGGTCTCAGGGTCTCAGAGACTAGAGTAGAGACCGGGTCTCAGTGTCTAGAGTAGAGACCGGCACACACAGGCTGTGCCGAGTCTAGAGTAGGGACCGGGTCTCAGGGTCAGTGTCTAGAGTAGAGACCGGGTCTCAGGGTCTCAGAGTCTAGAGACCGGGTCTCAGAGTCAGTGTCTAGAGTAGAGACCGGGTCTCAGGATCTCAGAGTCTAGAGTAGAGACCGGGTCTCAGAGTCTAGAGTAGAGACCGGGTCTCAGGGTCTCAGAGTCTAGAGTAGAGACCGGGTCTCAGGGTCAGTGTCTAGAGTAGAGACCGGGTCTCAGAGTCAGAGTCTAGAGTAGAGACCGGGTCTCAGGGTCAGTGTCTAGAGTAGAGACCCCGGGTCTCAGGGTCTCAGAGACTAGAGTAGAGACCGGGTCTCAGGGTCTCAGAGACTAGAGTAGAGACCGGGTCTCAGTGTCTAGAGTAGAGACCGGCACACACAGACTGTGCCGAGTCTAGAGTAGAGACCGGGTCTCAGGGTCAGAGTCTAGAGTAGAGACCGGGTCTCAGGGTCTCAATGTCTGGAGTAGAGACCGGGTCTCAGTGTCAGTGTCTAGAGTAGAGACCGGGGCTCAGAGTCTAGAGTAGAGACCGGGTCTCAGGGTCTAGAGTAGAGACCGGGTCTCAGTGTCTAGAGTAGAGACCGGGTCTCAGGGTCAGAGTCTAGAGTAGAGACCAGGTCTCATTGTCTAGAGTAGAGACCAGGTCTCAGGGTCAGTGTCTAGAGTAGAGACCGGGTCTCAGGGTCTCAGAGTCTAGAGTAGAGACCAGGTCTCAGGGTCAGTGTCTAGAGTAGAGACCGGGTCTCAGTGTCTAGAGTAGAGACCGGGTCTCAGGGTGAGTGTCTAGAGTAGAGACCGGGTCTCAGGGTCTCAAGAGTCTAGAGTAGAGACCAGGTCTCAGGGTCAGTGTCTAGAGTAGAGACCGGGTCTCAGGGTCAGAGTCTAGAGTAGAGACCGGGTCTCAGGGTCAGAGTCTAGAGTAGAGACCGGGTCTCAGGGTCAGAGTCTAGAGTAGAGACCGGGTCTCAGGGTCAGAGTCTAGAGTAGAGACCGGGTCTCAGGGTCAGTGTCTAGAGTAGAGACCGGGTCTCAGGGTCAGTGTCTAGAGTAGAGACCGGGTCTCAGAGTCAGTGTCTAGAGTAGAGACCGGGTCTCAGGGTCTCAGTGTCTAGAGTAGAGACCGGGACTCAGGGTCAGTGTCTAGAGTAGAGACTGGGTCTCAGGTTCAGAGTCTAGAGTAGAGACCGGGTCTCAGGGTCTCAGTGTCTAGAGTAGAGACCGGGTCTCAGTGTCTCAGAGTCTAGAGTAGAGACCGGGGCTCAGAGTCTAGAGTAGAGACCGGGTCTCAGGGTCTAGAGTAGAGACCGGGTCTCAGGGTCAGTATCTAGAGTAGAGACCGGGTCTCAGGGTCAGAGTCTAGAGTAGAGACCGGGTCTCAGTGTCTCAGAGTCTAGAGTAGAGACCGGGTCTCAGGGTCTCAGAGTCTAGAGTAGAGACCGGGTCTCAGTGTCTCAGAGTCTAGAGTAGAGACCGGGTCTCAGGGTCAGTGTCTAGAGTAGAGACCGGGTCTCAGTGTCTCAGAGTCTAGAGTAGAGACCGGGTCTCAGGGTCAGTGTCTACAGTAGAGACCGGGTCTCAGGGTCAGAGTCTAGAGTAGAGACCGGGTCTCAGGGTCTCAAGAGTCTAGAGTAGAGACCGGGTCTCAGTGTCTAGAGTGGAGACCAGGTCTCAGGGTCACAGTCTAGAGTAGAGACCGGGTCTCAGGGTCAGTGTCTAGAGTAGAGACCGGGTCTCAGGGTGAGTGTCTAGAGTAGAGACCGGGTCTCAGGGTCACTGTCTAGAGTAGAGACCGGGTCTCAGTGTCTCAGAGTCTAGAGTAGAGACCGGGTCTCAGGGTGAGTGTCTAGAGTAGAGACCGGGTCTCAGGGTCAGTGTCTAGAGTTGGGACCGGGTCTCAGAGTCTAGAGTAGAGACCGGGTCTCAGGGTCAGAGTCTAGAGTAGAGACCGGGTCTCAGGGTCAGTGTCTAGAGTAGAGACCGGGTCTCAGTGTCAGTGTCTAGAGTAGAGACCAGGTCTCAGTGTCTAGAGTAGAGACCGGGTCTCAGGGTCAGTGTCTAGAGTGGAGACCGGGTCTCAGAGTCTAAAGTAGAGACCGGGTCTCAGAGTCTAGAGTAGATACCGGGTCTCAGGGTCAGTGTCTAGAGTTGGGACCGGGTCTCAGAGTCTAGAGTAGAGACCGGGTCTCAGGGTCAGAGTCTAGAGTAGAGACCGGGTCTCAGGGTCAGTGTCTAGAGTAGAGACCGGGTCTCAGGGTCAGAGTCTAGAGTAGAGACCGGGTCTCAGTGTCTAGAGTAGAGACCGGGTCTCAGTGTCTCAGTGTCTAGAGTAGAGATTAGGTCTCAGGGTCAGTGTCTAGAGTTTGGACCGGGTCTCAGGGTCAGTGTCTAGAGTAGAGACCGGGTCTCAGTGTCAGTGTCTAGAGTAGAGACCAGGTCTCAGTGTCTAGAGTAGAGACCGGGTCTCAGGGTCAGTGTCTAGAGTGGAGACCGGGTCTCAGAGTCTAAAGTAGAGACCGGGTCTCAGAGTCTAGAGTAGATACCGGGTCTCAGGGTCAGTGTCTAGAGTTGGGACCGGGTCTCAGAGTCTAGAGTAGAGACCAGGTCTCAGGGTCAGTGTCTAGAGTAGAGACCGGGTCTCAGGGTCAGTGTCTAGAGTAGAGACCGGGTCTCAGGGTCTCAGTGTCTGGAGTAGAGACCGGGTCTCAGTGTCAGTGTCTAGAGTAGAGACCGGGGCTCAGTGTCTAGAGTAGAGACCGGGTCTCAGGGTCAGTGTCTAGAGTAGAGACCGGGTCTCAGTGTCTCAGTGTCTAGAGTAGAGACCGGGTCTCAGTGTCTAGAGTAGAGACCGGGTCTCAGGGTCAGTGTCTAGAGTAGAGACCGCGTCTCAGTGTCTAGAGTAGAGACCGGGTCTCAGGGTCAGTGTCTAGAGTAGAGACCGGGTCTCAGGGTCTCAGAGTCTAGAGTAGAGACCGGGTCTCAGAGTCTAGAGTAGAGACCAGGTCTCAGGGTCAGAGTCTAGAGTAGAGACCGGGTCTCAGGGTCTCAGAGTCTAGAGTAGAGACCAGGTCTCAGTGTCTAGAGTAGAGACTGGGTCTCAGGGTCAGTGTCTAGAGTAGAGACCGGGTCTCAGGGTCAGTGTCTAGAGTAGAGACCGGGTCTCAGGGTCAGTGTCTAGAGTTGAGACCGGGTCTCAGGGTCAGTGTCTAGAGTAGAGACCGGGTCTCAGTGTCTAGAGTAGAGACCGGGTCTCAGGGTCAGTGTCTAGAGTAGAGACCAGGTCTCAGGGTCAGTGTCTAGAGTAGAGACCGGGTCTCAGTGTCTAGAGTAGAGACCGGGTCTCAGGGTCTAAGTGTCTAGAGTTGAGAACCGGGTCCCATACGACACAATCCTTCACGTCATCCCCCTCAAGGCGGTACTGATTTTACCCGCCGCAAGGGATGATGGTGGCGGTGGCGATGGGTCCATTCAGACACCCACATCGCACGCGGAAACCCCTTGCGGCCAGGGATTGAACTTGTTCCGCCGTGTGGTTGGAGCATGCGCTCGCTCAACGCGGTACTGATTTTATCCACCCTGAGGGATGATGATGATGCTTGCCCTGTGTGTGGGTCTGTAGCCTAGGGGACACCCCCAGTGACAGCTGTCTGTGTGTGAGTGTAGCCTAGGGGACACCCCCAGTGACAGCTGTCCCTGTGTGGATCTGTAGCCGAGGGGACACCCCCAGTGACAGCTGTCTCTGTGTGTGGGGCTGTAGCCTAGGGGACACCCCCAGTGACAGCTGTCTCTGTGTGTGGCTGTAGCCTAGGGGACACCCCCAGTGACAGCTGTCTCTGTGTGTGGGGCTGTAGCCTAGGGGACACCCCCAGTGACAGCTGTCTCTGTGTGAGTCTGTAGCCTAGGGGACACCCCCAGTGACAGCTGTCTCTGCGTGAGTCTGTAGCCTAGGGGACACCCCCAGTGACAGCTGTCCCTGTGTGTGTGTCTGTAGCTTAGGGGACACCCCCAGTGACAGCTGTCTCTGTGTGGGTCTGTAGCCTAGGGGACACCCCCAGTGACAGCTGTCTCTGTGTGGGTGTCTGTAGCCTAGGGGACACCGCCAGTGGCAGCTGTCTCTGTGGGGCTGTAGCCTAGGGGACACCCCCAGTGGCAGCTGTCTCTGTGTGAGTCTGTAGCCTAGGGGACACCCCCAGTGACAGCTGTCTCTGTGTGAGTCTGTAGCCTAGGGGACACCCCCAGTGACAGCTGTCCCTGTGTGTGTGTCTGTAGCTTAGGGGACACCCCCAGTGACAGCTGTCTCTGTGTGTGAGTCTGTAGGCTAGGGGACACCCCCAGTGACAGCTGTCTCTGTGTGTGAGTCTGTAGGCTAGGGGACACCCCCAGTGACAGCTGTCTCTGTGTGTGTCTGTAGCCTAGGGGACACCCCCAGTGACAGCTGTCTCTGTGTGAGTCTGTAGCCTAGAGGACACCCCCAGTGACAGCTGTCTCTGTGTGAGTCTGTAGCCTAGGGGACACCCCCAGTGGCAGCTGTCTCTGTGTGAGTCTGTAGCCTAGAGGACACCCCCAGTGACAGCTGTCTCTGTGTGTGTCTGTAGCCTAGGGGACACCCCCAGTGACAGCTGTCTCTGTGTGAGTCTGTAGCCTAGAGGACACCCCCAGTGACAGCTGTCTCTGTGTGTGTCTGTAGCCTAGGGGACACCCCCAGTGACAGCTGTCTCTGTGTGAGTCTGTAGCCTAGGGGACACCCCCAGTGGCAGCTGTCTCTGTGTGAGTCTGTAGCCTAGAGGACACCCCCAGTGACAGCTGTCTCTGTGTGTGTCTGTAGCCTAGGGGACACCCCCAGTGACAGCTGTCTCTGTGTGAGTCTGTAGCCTAGGGGACACCCCCAGTGGCAGCTGGGGAGGGAGGAGAGGCGTGGAGGAAGGGAGGATGATGAGAGGGATGGAGCGGGCGGCTGGTTGTATTCGCGCTCTGTTGTTTGAGAGCTCCGTTTGGGGTTGTTGTTATTTAAACCAGGTGCTTCGTATCATCTCTGCAGGGGTTCGCCATCCTCGCTGGTAATTGTTGTTGCTGTTGTTGGTGGTGGTGGGTGGTGGTGGTGGTGAGCTGTTCTAGCAGTGCCGTTTTCTGGGTCACGTCGGCCTCCACGTGGGTGGGTTGGTGAGTGGCACGGGCTGGGGCATAGATGGGCTGATGATGGGTGAGTGAGTGGGTGGTTGAGGGGATGGCTGAGTGGGTTAGTTGATGGAGGAGTGTGTGAGTGAGTGATTGGGTGCGTGAGTGGATGCATGAGTTGGCGAGCAGATGGTAAGGTGAGCGAGTGGATGTATAAGGGGGTTAGTTGATGGAGGAGTGGGTGAGTGATTGGGCGAGCGAGTGGATTGATGATTGGGTGAACGAGTGGATTGATAAGGGGGTTAGTTGATGGAGGAGTGGGTGAGTGAGTGGGTTTAGTCAGTGGAGAGATGAGTGGGTGAGAGAGTGATTGGGCGAGCGAGTGGATGGATGATTGGGTGAACGAGTGGATTGATAAGGGGGTTAGTTGATGGAGGAGTGGGTGAGTGAGTGGGTTTAGTCAGTGGAGAGATGAGTGGGTGAGAGAGTGATTGGGCGAGCGAGTGGATGGATGATTGGGTGAACGAGTGGATGGAGGAATGGGTGAGTTGATGGAGGAGTGGGTGAGTGAGTGGGTTAGTCAGTGGAGAGATGAGTGGGTGAGCGAGTGGATGGATGATTGGGTGAGCGAGTGGATTGATAAGGGGGTTAGTTGATGGAGGAGTGGGTGAGTGAGTGGGTTTAGTCAGTGGAGAGATCAGTGGGTGAGAGAGTGATTGGGTGAGCGAGTGGATTGATAAGGGGGTTAGTTGATGGAGGAGTGGGTGAGTGAGTGGGTTAGTGAGTGGAGAGATGAGTGGGTGAGAGAGTGATTGGGTGAGCGAGTGGATGGATGATTGGGTGAGCGAGTGGATGGATAAGGGGGTTAGTTGATGGAGGAGTGGGTGAGTGAGTGGGTTGGTCAGTGGAGAGATGAATGGGTGAGAGAGTGATTGGGTGAGCGAGTGGATGGATAAGGGGGTTAGTTGATGGAGGAGTGGGTGAGTGAGTGAGTGGGTTGGTCAGTGGAGATATGAGTGGTTGAGAGGGTGATTGGGTGAGCGAGTGAATGGATAAGGGGGTTCGTTGATGGAGGAGTGGGTGAGTGAGTGGGTGAGAGAGTGAATGGATGATTGGGTGAGCGAGTGGATGGATGATTGGGTGAGCGAGTGGATTAGTGGGATATCTGATGGACGGCTGAGTGAGTGAGTGGGTGAGTAAGTGGATGGATGATTGGTTGAGTGGATGGATGGATGATTGGGTGAGTGAGTTTATGGATGAGCGGGTGGATGGAGGAGTGTGAGTGAGTGGATGAGTGAGTGAGTGGATGGATGATTGGGTGAGTGGATGGATGAGCGGGTGGATGGACGAGGCGGTTAGTTGACGGAGGAGTGAGTGAGTGAGCGGTACGGGCTCGAGAAGAGACTAACTTGACATGTGGGTGAGTCACGTGGGTCACGTGGGTCTGAGCGGAATCTGGAATTGCCCAGCGCCTGGGGATCCATCCGAGCGTTGGAATCCCGAATGGGCATCGTCATGTCGACGGTGTTAGACCCATCTCTGTGTTGTAGAGTGGGTGTTAGACCTATCTCTGTGTTGTAGAGTGGGTGTTAGACCTATCTCTGTACTGTAGAGTGAGTGTTAGACCAATCTCTGTGCTGTAGAGTGGGTGTTAGACCTATCTCTGTACTGTAGAGTGGGTGTTAGACCTATCTCTGTACTGTAGAGTGGGTGTTAGACCTATCTCTGTACTGTAGAGTGAGTGTTAGACCAATCTCTGTGCTGTAGAGTGGGTGTTAGACCTATCTCTGTACTGTAGAGTGAGTGACCAATCTCTGTGCTGTAGAGTGAGTGTTAGACCTATCTCTGTACTGTAGAGTGGGTGTTAGACCTATCTCTGTGTTGTAGAGTGAGTGTTAGACCTATCTCTGTGTTGTAGAGTGAGTGTTAGACCTATCTCTGTGTTGTAAAATGGGTGTTAGACCTATCTCTGTACTGTAGAGTGGGTGTTAGACCTATCTCTGTGCTGTAGAGTGGGTGTTAGACCTATCTCTGTGCTGTAGAGTGAGTGTTAGACCTATCTCTGTGTTGTAGAGTGGGTGTTAGACCTATCTCTGTGTTGTAGAGTGAGTGTTAGACCTATCTCTGTGTTGTAGAGTGGGTGTTAGACCTATCTCTGTGTTGTAGAGTGGGTGTTAGACCTATCTCTGTGTTGTAGAGTGAGTGTTAGACCTATCTCTGTGTTGTAGAGTGGGTGTTAGACCTATCTCTGTGTTGTAGAGTGAGTGTTAGACCTATCTCTGTGTTGTAGAGTGAGTGTTAGACCTATCTCTGTGCTGTAGAGCGGGTGTTAGAATTATCTCTGTACTGTAGAGTGAGTGTTAGACCTATCTCTGTGCTGTAGAGTGTTAGACCTATCTCTGTACTGTAGAGTGGGTGTTAGACCTATCTCTGTGTTGTAGAGTGAGTGTTAGACCTATCTCTGTGTTGTAGAGTGAGTGTTAGACCTATCTCTGTGTTGTAGAGTGGGTGTTAGACCTATCTCTGTACTGTAGAGTGAGTGTTAGACCTATCTCTGTACTGTAGAGTGAGTGTTAGACCTATCTCTGTGTTGTAGAGTGAGTGTTAGACCTATCTGTGTTGTAGAGTGAGTGACCTATCTCTGTGTTGTAGAGTGGGTGTTAGACCTATCTCTGTGTTGTAGAGTGGGTGTTAGACCTATCTCTGTGTTGTAGAGTGAGTGTTAGACCTATCTCTGTGTTGTAGAGTGAGTGTTAGACCTATCTCTGTGCTGTAGAGCGGGTGTTAGACTTATCTCTGTACTGTAGAGTGAGTGTTAGACCTATCTCTGTGCTGTAGAGTGTTAGACCTATCTCTGTACTGTAGAGTGGGTGTTAGACCTATCTCTGTGTTGTAGAGTGAGTGTTAGACCTATCTCTGTGTTGTAGAGTGAGTGTTAGACCTATCTCTGTGTTGTAGAGTGGGTGTTAGACCTATCTCTGTACTGTAGAGTGAGTGTTAGACCTATCTCTGTACTGTAGAGTGAGTGTTAGACCTATCTCTGTGTTGTAGAGTGAGTGTTAGACCTATCTGTGTTGTAGAGTGAGTGACCTATCTCTGTGTTGTAGAGTGGGTGTTAGACCTATCTCTGTGTTGTAGAGTGGGTGTTAGACCTATCTCTGTACTGTAGAGTGGGTGTTAGACCTATCTCTGTGTTGTAGAGTGAGTGTTAGACCTATCTCTGTGTTGTAGAGTGAGTGTTAGACCTATCTCTGTGTTGTAGAGTGAGTGTTAGACCTATCTCTGTACTGTAGAGTGAGTGTTAGACCTATCTCTGTACTGTAGAGTGAGTGTTAGACCTATCTCTGTGTTGTAGAGTGGGTGTTAGACCTATTTCTGTGTTGTAGAGTGAGTGTTAGACCTATCTCTGTGCTGTAGAGTGGGTGTTAGACCTATCTCTGTACTGTAGAGTGGGTGTTAGACCTATTTCTGTGTTGTAGAGTGGGTGTTAGACCTATCTCTGTACTGTAGAGTGGGTGTTAGACCTATCTCTGTGTTGTAGAGAGTGTTAGACCTATCTCTGTGTTGTAGAGTGTTAGACCTATCTCTGTACTGTAGAGTGGGTGTTAGACCTATCTCTGTACTGTAGAGTGGGTGTTAGACTTATCTCTGTGTTGTAGAGTGGGTGTTAGACCTATCTCTGTGTTGTAGAGTGAGTGTTAGACCTATCTCTGTACTGTAGAGTGAGTGTTAGACCTATCTCTATGTTGTAGAGTGAGTGTTAGACCTATCTCTGTGTTGTAGAGTGTGTAGTGGTGTGTGAATGAGTGTGTAGCGGTGTGTGGTGGTGTGAGTGTGTGTAGTGGTGTGTGTGGTGGTGTGAGTGTGTGTAGCGGTGTGTGTAGCGGTGTGTGTGTAGCGGTATGTGTGGTGGTGGTGCTGTGTGTGAGTGTGTGTAGCGGTGTGCGTGGTGTGTGGTGCTGTGTGAGTGTGTGTAGCGGTGTGAGTGTAGCGGTGTGTGTGTAGCATTGTGTGTGTGTGTAGCGGTGTGCGTGGTGTGTGGTGGTGGTGCTGTGTGTGAGTGAGTGTAGCGGTGTGAGTGTAGCGTTGTGTGTGTGGTGGCGAGTGGTGGTGAGTCGTGGTGTGTGACTTTTGTCTTTGTGTGCGGGGGGGTGGGGGTGGGGGGAACCTCTTTCTTTGTGACTTTGTGGTCCTGTCTGGGATTTTTTTTACCACCAACCCCACCCACCAACACCACCCACCACCACCAACCCCACCCACCAACACCACCACCCGCCCCCAACGATGCGTCGCCCAGCGGTAACGTGATGCGTGGCTGGCTGGCTACGTGACGTCTCGCGATGCGTGGCTCTCTCCGTGTGTCACCAACCCCCTCCCCCATCACCAACCTCCCCACCACCACCACCACCACCGACCCCACGCACAGTCCCCCCCCTTTGCCCGCCGACCCACGGCCGCTGTACAGAATTATTGGGAGAGAGGTGACGGCGATGGGGCACGGGACATGGGCGGCGGCCTCCCGCGACCTCGCTCTGCGCCGTTACTCGTCGTGGATGGGTTTCTTATTTTGTGTTGTTTTATAATAAAACCGTGCAGGTAGACGCAGCAGCACGTGCGTGCGTGTTGTTGTTGATGTTGTTGTTGATGTTGATGTTGTTGATGTTGTTGTTGATGTTGTTGATGTTGTTGATGTTGTTGTTGATGTTGTTGATGTTGTTGATGTTGTTGTTGATGTTGATGTTGTTGATGTTGATGTTGTTGTTGATGTTGTTGTTGATGTTGTTGTTGATGTTGTTGTTGATGTTGTTGTTGATGTTGTTGATGTTGTTGTTGTTGATGTTGTTGTTGATGTTGTTGATGTTGTTGATGTTGTTGTTGATGTTGTTGTTGATGTTGTTGTTGATGTTGTTGATGTTGTTGTTGATGTTGTTGTTGATGTTGTTGTTGATGTTGTTGTTGCTTCTGCGGCAAAAACAACCCCGGCGCAACCTCGGTTTAGCACGTAGCAGGCTTTCGCGACCAATGTTACCCGCATTGAAGGTGTGGTTTTTTTTTTGGGGGGGTGGTTGTTTAGACCGCGTTAGTTACGATCGGAATCGGAAAGGGTTTTATGTTCGCCGTGAAAGTTTCACGCGGACACGGAGTTTACCTTGGCAGGATGGTGCGCACATTCAGCATATAGGAATCTAGAATCTTGATGAAGTGGTGAACAAGTATTACTATAATAAGGGTTCAAGGTCGAACTAACACCAAGGGGCTAAAGTAGATACAATTTAATAAATGTCGAATATAAAATAGCTATAAGATACAATACAATATATGACGCTGGAGATGTAATCACCGGCGAAACGCCGTGCTACTCAAAACTGTAAATGCCGTGGATTCACTCAACAACACCACCGGTATGGGGCTAAAGTGGTGAACTCATTTGTTCTTTTGTCAACGTGACACTTTATTTTTGCCGATTGGCCGTGTCGGGTGGTGGAGGATTACGACACATTCATAAATAACGCGATCTGACCCACAAAAAACCTTTATTATGAACCCCCTACCTCCTCGCGGTGCCGGACGGGCAACGCTGTCGTGGACAGTGCCGTGGGGGGAGGGCCAATTCCGATTGGCCTTTCCCCTCATGGCGTCTGTGACCACCACAGCGGCTAAATGGGGGCTCTGGACGGGTGCGAGGGGCTGGTACCACTAAACCACAACTGAAAAATATCTAACTAATAAGCTTGTGCCGGAGGCCCCGGGGGGGACAGGCGTCTATGACGTCTCCTGGCCAAACCCCATTTGACGGAGCCAGGAGACTGAATCTCTACCCTCGGGGCTCCTCCAGGAGCAACAAAAAGCCACTACGTGTGGCCACGTGGAATGTTCGAACGCTCACTGCGGAGGAGAGGCTGCCACTCCTCTGTCGGGAGCTGGACCGGTACCGCCTGGATCTCTGCGGTATTCAGGAGGTTCGGTGGACCGGCTCTGGCTCCTGCCGCTGTGAGGGGTGGACAGTCCTCTACTCGGGGCAGGAGACTGTCAAACAACAGGGTGTGGCTCTTCTTTTGAACAAAAGAATGAAGGGGGCGTGGCGGTGAGGTGTGGGAAGCTTTAAGCCCCAGGCTACTTTGGGCTCGCCTTCCCATCAGCCGGAGGCGAGGAATGGTGGTCGTGGTTACTTATGCCCCCACCGAAGACGAACATCCGTGGAGGGATGCAGGCAAAGCCGATGAGTCAGATGCCTTCGATGACCTGTCACAGGTGCTGGCAAAAGTGGGCCCTTGGGATAGAGTCATCTTCTTGGTTGACTTCAATGCCCGAGTTGGTCATGATGCTGGCACCTGGTCTGGAGTGATTGGAGGGCATGGGCACGATCAGCTCAATAACAACGGTAGGAGGCTGCTAGATTTTTGTGCAGCCCATGGACTTGTAATTACCAACACGCTGTTCTGGCATCGGTGCATCCACACCACATCATGGATGCATGCCGGGTCCAAGCAAAAACATCTGCTGGACTACGTAGTGACGGAACAGCGGATACGGGCCCATGTCCTTGACACGAGGACCTACCGTGGAACTGATCTGCCCACTGCCCATCGACTTGTCATCTGTAAGATGCACCTGCCATTCTTCCACTCCGGTGGTGTGTTTATCCTCAGTACCCCATTCAAACACTTAGTGACCTGGTCTCAGCTAGCTGATGAAAGTTGCAAGCGAGAATTTCATCATCGCTTGCAGCTGGGGTTGGCATTGTCCCCCACTCCTGATGTCGAGGGGAAATGGGCGAAGTTTAGGACTGTGACTCATGCAGCTGCAATGGCTGCTTTGGGTACACGGCTCAGACCTCCCCAGAGACCCTGGCTGACAGAGGAGGTGTTCAAGCTCTCATCGGCTATCCCACGTCGGAGAATGAGGAAGCTTATCGCAGCCTTCGCTCGGAGGTTCGGAGAGCCGTGAGGCGCTGCAAGGATGGGTGGTGGTCGCGGGTTGCTGAGGAGATGGAGTCTGCCTCAGTGGCCCGTGATCACAAATCTCTATTTAACTCCATCAAAAAAGTAACCTGCAGCCCCACACCTATTACCATCATTAGGGGAAAGAACGATGATCCAATCTCCGACCCCCAGGAACAGGTTTGCAGATTTGCTGAGCATTTCTGAGGCCGAAACAGCTTTTGTTTGACCGGATCGAGGGGGCTAAACGGGCGAGGCACGGGCTGGAGAAGAGATGGAATGATGTGGTACAGGAGGACGTGGAGCTGAGTGGACTTGCCGATGACTGGTACCAGCGGTGTCAAGATCGGCCTCTGTGGAGGAGGCTCGTGAAGGATGCTACTGGGCAGTTGGAAGCAGTCGCCCTCCAACAACAATGGAGGCGGAGGAGCGACGCTTACAACAACGAGCGGAGTGCCGGGTGGCTAAAGCACAGCAGGTTTGCACAGTAGGGGGCACAGTTGGTGCATCAGCCAGTCATCTCAGTCAGTCGACCCGTGGCACTTGGGTCTGCCCCATGACCTCCTGCCAGCGGGCGTTCGACACTTCACGTGGCCTCAAAGTGCACATGGCCTGGCACAAGCGTGGTGGTGACATCACCGCCACTGAGTAGCGAATGGCGGTTGTTGTTGTATAGTAGTGTATTATATTGTAGTGTATTATAGTGTAGTGTATGGTAGTGTAATATAGTGTAATGTATAGTGTAGTGTATAGTGTAGTGCATAGCGTAGTGTATAGCGTAGTGTATAGTTGTGTAGTGTATAGTCGTGTAGTGTACGGTGTAGTATATAGTGGTCTAGTGTAGTGTATAGTAGTGTAGTGTACAGTGTAGTATATAGTGGTGTAGTATATAGTGGTCTAGTGTAGTGTATAGTAGTGTAGTGTACAGTGTAGTATATAGTGGTGTAGTATATAGTGGTCTAGTGTAGTGTATAGTAGTGTAGTGTACAGTGTAGTATATGGTGGTGTAGTATATAGTGGTCTAGTGTAGTGTACAGTGTAGTATATAGTGGTGTAGTATATAGTGGTATAGTGTAGTGTATAGTAGTGTAGTGTACAGTGTAGTATATAGTGGTGTAGTATATAGTGGTCTAGTGTAGTGTATAGTAGTGTAGTGTACAGTGTAGTATATAGTGGTCTAGTGTAGTGTATAGTAGTGTACAGTGTAGTATATAGTGGTGTAGTATATAGTGGTCTAGTGTAGTGTATAGTAGTGTAGTGTACAGTGTAGTATATAGTGGTCTAGTGTAGTGTATAGTAGTGTACAGTGTAGTATATAGTGGTGTAGTATATAGTGGTCTAGTGTAGTGTATAGTAGTGTAGTGTACAGTGTAGTATATAGTGGTATAGTATATAATGGTCTTGTGTAGTGTATAGTAGTGTAGTGTACAGTGTAGTATATAGTGGTGTAGTATATAGTGGTCTAGTGTGGTGTATAGTAGTGTACAGTGTAGTATATAGTGGTATAGTGTAGTGTATAGTAGTGTAGTGTATAGTGTAGTATATAGTGGTATAGTGTATAATAGTGTAGTATATAGTGGTCTAGTGTAGTATATAGTGGTGTAGTATATAGTGGTCTAGTGTATAGTAGTGTAGTGTACAGTGTAGTATATAGTGGTCTAGTGTAGTATATAATGGTGTAGTATATAGTGGTCTAGTGTAGTGTATAGTAGTGTACAGTGTAGTATATAGTGGTCTAGTGTAGTGTATAGTAGTGTAGTGTACAGTGTAGTATATAGTGGTCTAGTGTAGTGTATAGTAGTGTACAGTGTAGTATATAGTAGTTGGTGTACAGTATAGTATATAGTGGTATAGTGTAGTGTCTAGTATTGTAGTGTACAGTGTAGTATATAGTGGTATAGTGTAGTGTATAGTAGTCTAGTGTAGTATATAGTGGTGTAGTATATAGTGGTATAGTGTACAGTGTAGTATATAGTGTAGTGTATAGTAGTGTAGTGTACAGTGTAGTATATAGTGGTATAGTGTAGTGTATAGTAGTGTAGTGTACAGTGTAGTATATAGTAGTGTAGTATATAGTGGTCTAGTGTAGTGTATAGTAGTGTACAGTGTAGTATATAGTGGTAGTGTAGTGTATAGTAGTGTACAGTGTAGTATATAGTGGTGTAGTATATAGTGGTGTAGTGTATAGTGTATAATAGTGTAGTATATAGTGGTCTAGTGTAGTATATAGTGGTGTAGTATATAGTGTAGTGTATAGTAGTGTACAGTGTAGTATATAGTGGTCTAGTGTAGTGTATAGTAGTGTAGTGTACAGTGTAGTATGTAGTGGTGTAGTATAAAGTGGTCTAGTGTAGTGTATAGTAGTGTAGTGTACAGTGTAGTATATAGTGGTGTAGTATATAGTGGTATAGTAGTGTATAGTAGTGTACAGTGTAGTATATAGTGGTGTAGTATATAGTGGTATAGTGTAGTGTATAGTAGTGTAGTGTACAGTGTAGTATATAGTGGTCTAGTGTAGTTTATAGTAGTGTAGTGTACAGTGTAGTATATAGTGTACAGTGTAGTATATAGTGGTCTAGTGTAGTGTTTAGTAGTGTAGTGTACAGTGTAGTATATAGTGGTATAGTATATAGTGGTCTAGTGTAGTGTATAGTAGTGTAGTGTACAGTGTAGTATATAGTGTAGTGTAGTGTACAGTGTAGTTTATAGTGGTCTAGTGTAGTGTATAGTAGTGTACAGTGTAGTATATAGTGGTATAGTGTATAGTGTATAGTAGTGTAGTATATAGTGGTCTAGTGTACAGTGTAGTATATAGTGGTATAGTGTAGTGTGGTGTACAGTGTAGTATATAGTGGTCTAGTGTAGTGTATAGTAGTGTACAGTGTAGTATATAGTGGTATAGTGTATAGTGTATAGTAGTGTAGTATATAGTGGTCTAGTGTAGTATATAGTGGTGTAGTATATAGTGGTCTAGTGTATAGTAGTGTAGTGTACAGTGTAGTATATAGTGGTATAGTGTAGTGTATAGTAGTGTAGTGTACAGTGTAGTATATAGTGCTATAGTGTAGTGTATAGTAGTGTAGTGTACAGTGTAGTATATAGTTGTGTAGTATATAGTGGTCTTGTGTAGTGTATAGTAGTGTAGTGTACAGTGTAGTATATAGTGGTATAGTGTAGTGTATAGTAGTGTAGTGTACAGTGTAGTATATAGTGGTGTAGTATATAGTGGTCTTGTGTAGTGTATAGTAGTGTAGTGTACAGTGTAGTATATAGTGGTATAGTGTAGTGTATAGTAGTGTAGTGTACAGTGTAGTATATAGTGGTGTAGTATATAGTGGTCTAGTATAGTAGTGTAGTGTACAGTGTAGTATATAGTGGTGTAGTATATAGTGGTCTAGTGTAGTGTATAGTAGTGTAGTGTACAGTGTAGTATATAGTGGTCTAGTGTAGTGTATAGTAGTGTACAGTGTAGTATATAGTGGTGTAGTGTAGTGTATAGTAGTGTAGTGTACAGTGTAGTATATAGTGGTCTAGTGTAGTGTATAGTAGTGTACAGTGTAGTATATAGTGGTGTAGTATATAGTGGTATAGTGTACAATGTAGTATATAGTGTAGTGTATAGTAGTGTAGTGTACAGTGTAGTATATAGTGGTGTAGTATATAGTGGTCTAGTGTATAGTAGTGTACAGTGTAGTATATAGTGGTGTAGTATATAGTGGTATAGTGTAGTGTATAGTAGTGTAGTGTACAGTGTAGTATATAGTGGTCTAGTGTAGTGTATAGTAGTGTACAGTGTAGTATATAGTGGTCTAGTGTAGTGTATAGTAGTGTACAGTGTAGTATATAGTGGTGTAGTATATAGTGGTCTAGTATAGTGTATAGTAGTGTACAGTGTAGTATATAGTGTAGTGTATAGTAGTGTACAGTGTAGTATATCGTGGTGTAGTATATAGTGGTCTAGTGTATAGTAGTGTACAGTGTAGTATATAGTGGTATAGTGTACAGTGTACAGCGTGAACACATTCGCGGACGGCTGCGTGATCCGCCTTCGGCGACCGGTAAGAACGCCTTTCGGTGAGCCTCATCCTGGCCACATCGAGAGCAGCCGGGGGGGGGGGGGGGGGTCACGGTGACCTTTTCGGGTGATTCCGTCGGGGGTTAAACAAGCGGGGAACCGGAATTGAAAAGCGGCGTGCGGTAAAACCTCGGCTTGCGCGTCACTTGGTCGGCGAGTGTTTCGCAAGACGGGCAGCACTCCCTTGAGCGAATTGTTGCTTGAGTGAACACTAGCCGTCGTGCAGCGCGCACGTGCTACTGCTGAGCGTCACGTGATCACCCAACCGACACGTGCGTCGGTTCCTTGATGCTCAGAGTTGCTTTGGTGTTTTTGCAGAGCGCGGGTACCGGTAAAAAAAAAGCGAATTTTTGGCTCCGCGCGACCCAAAGGCGTTTTCCGCGTCCGCCCGATCGCCAGAGGAGACCTTCTGGAGAAATGAGATTGAGGGGGCGTCGAGAGAGGCTGAAGGCCGGGACCCCGCTAACGCTAGCTTGAGCGGTCTTTGGGGGGGCGGGAGGGGGGGGGGGTGGGGGTGGGGGCGAGAGCGGTGTCTCTGTGTGGACCCCCCCCACCCAATCCCCGCCCCGGGGGCTGCCGTGATGTCGACCCGCTTAGGCGGCGGTGAGGGATGGAAAGGGACGCGGCCCGGTTGAGGGAGCGAACGAGCGACGGACCGCGGATCCTCGGCATAACCGAGACAGATTTGTTGTTGTTGTTGTTGTTGCTGCGGTTGCGCGAGCGGGCTGCGATGACGTGGAAGAAGGCGAGAGGTCGCCCGGCCTTCGTTTACAACACCACAGATTTTGTAGGGCAGTGGCCAGCGGCGTCCATGTCACGCTCGCCCCCTCCGGGCGCGATGACGTCACGGGCGGTGACGTCACGGGCGGTGACGTCACGGGCGATGACGTCACGGGCGGTGACGTCACGCACGCGGGGGGGGGTAGGGACGGTGACGTCATGTCCCCCCCCCCGGGGTATTTAAGCTGGAACCGGTCAACGTGTTCGAGGTCGTTTGGAGAGTCTGAAGGGTGGAAGTCCGGGACCCAGCTGTAGGGGGGGGGGGGGAAATTAGCACGGGGCTGGTGTAGCCCCGTGGATGTGTACTAGCGATCTCACGGTACCATTAGCACGGGGCTGGTGTAGCCCATGGATCTGTGTGCGAGCGATCTCACGGTACCATTAGCACGGGGCTGGTGTAGCTCGTGGATGTGTGTGCGAGCGATCTCACAGTACCATTAGCACGGGGCTGCTGTAGCCCGTGGATGTGTGTGCGAGCGATCTTACGGTACCATTAGCACGGGGCTGGTGTAGCTCGTGGATGTATTAGCGATCTCACGGTACCATTAGCACGGGGCTGGTGTAGCCCGTGGATGTGTGTGCGAGCGATCTCACGGTACCATTAGCACGGGGCTGGTGTAGCCCGTGGATGTGTGTGCGAGCGATCTCACGGTACCATTAGCACGGGGCTGGTGTAACCCCGTGAATGTGTATTAGCGATCTCACGGTACCATTAGCACTGGGCTGGTGTAACCCCGTGGATGTGTACGAGCGATCTCACGGTACCATTAGCACTGGGCTGGTGTAGCCCCGTGGATGTATTGCGATCTTACAGTACCATTAGCACGGGGCTGGTGTAGCCCCGTGGATGTGTGCGAGCGATCTCACGGTACCATTAGCACGTGGCTGGTGTAGTCCGTAGATGTGTGTGCGAGCGATCTTACGGTACCATTAGCACGGGGCTGGTGTAACCCCGTAGATGTGTGTGCGAGCGATCTCACAGTACCATTAGCACGGGGCTGGTGTAGCCCATGGATGTGTACGAGCGGTCTCACGGTACCATTAGCACGGGGCTGCTGTACCCCGTGGATGTATTAGCGATATCACAGTACCATTAGCACGGGGCTGATGTAGCCCATGGGTGTGTGTGCGAGCGATCTCACGGTACCATTAGCACGTGGCTGGTGTAGCCCTGTGGATGTGTACTAGCGGTCTCACGGTACCATTAGCACGTGGCTGGTGTAGCCCCGTGGATGTGTGTGCGAGCGATCTCACGGTACCATTAGCACCGGGCTGGTGTAGCCCGTGGATGTATTAGCGATCTTACAGTACCATTAGCACGGGGCTGGTGTAGCCCCGTGGATGTTTGTGAGCAATCTCACGGTACCATTAGCACGGGGCTGCTGTAGTCCGTGGATGTATTAGCGATCTCACGGTACCATTAGCACGGGGCTGGTATAGCTCGTGGATGTGTACTAGCGATCTCACAGTACCATTAGCACTGGGCTGGTGTAGCCCTGTGGATGTGTGTACGAGAGATCTCACGGTACCATTAGCACTGGGCTGGTGTAGCCCCGTGGATGTGTGTGCGAGCGATCTCACGGTACCATTAGCACGGGGCTGGTGTAGTCCGTGGATGTGTACTAGCGATCTCACGGTACCATTAGCACGGGGCTGGTGTAGCCCATGGGTGTGTGTGCGAGCGATCTCACGGTACCATTAGCACGGGGCTGGTGTAGTCCGTGGATGTGTGTACGAGCGATCTCACGGTACCATTAGCACGGGGCTGGTGTAGCCCCGTGGGTGTTTGTACTAGCGATCTCACGGTACCATTAGCACGGGGCTGGTGTAACCCCGTGGATGTGTGCTAGCGATCTTACAGTACCATTAGCACGGGGCTGGTGTAGTCCGTGGATGTGTTTGCGAGCGGTCTCACGGTACCATTAGCACGGGGCTGGTGTAGCTCGTGGATGTGTATTAGCGATCTTACAGTACCATTAGCACGGGGCTGGTGTAGTCCGTGGATGTGTTTGCGAGCGGTCTCACGGTACCATTAGCACGGGGCTGGTGTAGCCCGTGGATGTTTGCGAGCGATCTCACGGTACCATTAGCACGGGGCTGGTGTAGCCCCGTGGATGTGTGTGCGAGCGATCTCACGGTACCATTAGCACGGGGCTGGTGTAGCCCCGTGTATGTGTGTGCGAGCGGTCTCACGGTACCATTAGCACGGGGCTGGTGTAGCCCCGTGGATGTGTGTACTAGCGATCTCACGGTACCATTAGCACGGGGCTGGTGTAGGCCGTGGATGTGTGCGAGGGATCTCACGGTACCATTAGCACGTGGCTGCTGTAGCCCCGTGGATGTGTGTGCGAGCGATCTCACGGTACCATTAGCACGGGGCTGGTGTAACCCCGTGGATGTTTGCGAGCGATCTCACGGTACCCCCATACCCCTGGGGGGGGGGGCGCGGGGGGGGGGGGACAAGTGAAATATTCCACCCCTCACGTCAGTTGCTGCTGCCGCAAGCCTCCTAATGAACCCTTGGCGAAGGCCCTTGGCCCAGACGACGGTGCCTTTAGTGTCATCGTCTTCCGCCTCAGCACGCGTGCAGGCGGGGTTCACGGGACGCCGAGACGGTGGAGCTCGGGGCAGCACTGCTCATTCGAGCTTGCCAGGGGTACGGCCCCCCACCCCTTGGGGCTCCACCGACCTCGTTCCTGCGCTCCAAGTTCCTCCCGGCCACGGCCACGGCACAGATAGCGGCACCCCGGCCCAAGCAGACGGACCGGCGCCTTGAGTAGGGGCCCCGAGGCCCCGGAGCACCGGGGCCTCGGCCGCCAGCTCACCCTCCCGGCCCTCGCAAGGGACAGCGGTCACACAGTTGGGGGTGGGGAGGGGGGGAGGTCCGCCAGGGTCTATCCTAGCAGGCCTTGGTTCTTCACTCTAGGCCCCAACGCTCTGCCCGCCCCACCCCCAGCTACTCCGGCTCCCACGAGCCCTTCATTACCCAGGCACCGCTGAGGCTCCGGGGCTGTAGCTGGACGTGGTTTGAGGCCGTGCGTGTTGTTACCTTCCCCTACGCGCGCGCGTAGGGTGACGACACAGCAGGCGTTAGCGACGCTAGCTGCAGGCCTCTTCAGCAAGGCCCAGGGCCTTACGCCTTGCCATGTTGACGCTGCGTTCTTAGCTCTTTCGGTAAAGTCACGTTGAAGGGAAACAATAAGATGATTTAAAAATGATATATATAAAAAACATTGTTTTATATATATACAAAAAAAACATTGTTTTATATATATTTTGTTATTTTATTGTTTTATATAAAAAAAACATTGTTTTATATATATTTTGTTATTTTATTGTTTTATATAAAAACATTGTTTTACATATATTTTGTTATTTTATTGTTTTATATAAAAAAACATTGTTTTATATATATTTTGTTATTTTATTGCTTTATATAAAAAACATTGTTTTATATATTTTGTTATTTTATTGTTTTATATAAAAAAACATTGTTTTATATATATTGTTATTTTATTGTTTTATATAAAAAACATTGTTTTATATATATTTTGTTATTTTATTGTTTTATATAAAAAACATTGTTTTATATATATTTTGTTATTTTATTGCTTTATATATAAAACATTGTTTTATATATATTTTGTTATTTTATTGCTTTATATATAAAACATTGTTTTATATATATTTTGTTATTTTATTGCTTTATATATAAAACATTGTTTTATATATATTTTGTTATTTTATTGTTTTATATAAAAAAACATTGTTTTATATATATTTTGTTATTTTATTGCTTTATATATGTAAAACATTGTTTTATATATATATTTTGTTATTTTATTGTTTTATATAAAAAACATTGTTTTATATATATTTTGTTATTTTATTGTTTTATATAAAAAAAACATTGTTTTACATATATTTTGTTATTTTATTGTTTTATATAAAAAACATTGTTTTATATATATTTTGTTATTTTATTGTTTTATATAAAAAACATTGTTTTATATATATTTTGTAATTTTATTGCTTTATATATAAAACATTGTTTTATATATATTTTGTTATTTTATTGTTTTATATAAAAAAAACATTGTTTTACATATATTTTGTTATTTTATTGTTTTATATATAAAACATTGTTTTACATATATTTTGTTATTTTATTGTTTTATATATAAAACATTGTTTTACATATATTTTGTTATTTTATTGTTTTATATAAAAAAAACATTGTTTTACATAAATTTTGTTATTTTATTGTTTTATATAAAAAACATTGTTTTAAATATATTTTGTTATTTTATTGTTTTATATATAAAACATTGTTTTATATATATTTTGTTATTTTATTGTTTTATATATAAAACATTGTTTTACATATATTTTGTTATTTTATTGTTTTATATAAAAAACGTTGTTTTACATATATTTTGTTATTTTATTGTTTTATATAAAAAACATTGTTTTACATATATTTTGTTATTTTATTGCTTTATATAAAAAACATTGTTGTATATATATTTTGTTATTTTATTGCTTTATATATAAAACATTGTTTTACATATATTTTGTTATTTTATTGTTTTATATATAAAACATTGTTTTACATATATTTTGTTATTTTATTGTTTTATATAAAAACATTGTTTTATATATATTTTGCTATTTTATTGTTTTATATAAAAAAAACATTGTTTTACATATATTTTGTTATTTTATTGCTTTATATATAAAACATTGTTTTATATATATTTTGTTATTTTATTGTTTTATATATAAAACATTGTTTTACATATATTTTGTTATTTTATTGTTTTATATAAAAAACGTTGTTTTACATATATTTTGTTATTTTATTGTTTTATATAAAAAACATTGTTTTACATATATTTTGTTATTTTATTGCTTTATATAAAAAACATTGTTGTATATATATTTTGTTATTTTATTGCTTTATATATAAAACATTGTTTTACATATATTTTGTTATTTTATTGTTTTATATAAAAACATTGTTTTATATATATTTTGCTATTTTATTGTTTTATATAAAAAAAACATTGTTTTACATATATTTTGTTATTTTATTGCTTTATATATAAAACATTGTTTTATATATATTTTGTTATTTTATTGTTTTATATAAAAAACATTGTTTTATATATATTTTGTTATTTTATGGTTTTATATAAAAAACATTGTTTTATATATATTTTGTTATTTTATTGTTTTATATAAAAAAAACATTGTTTTACATATATTTTGTTATTTTATTGCTTTATATATAAAAACATTGTTTTACATATATTTTGTTATTTTATTGTTTTCCCTTCAACGTGACTTCACCGAAAGAGCTAACAATATGAATTACTGCGGACACGAAAGCTTTCAATCGTAATATTTACGCTATGTTACCCTATTGGTAAATTTTTGGGGGGGGGTTATTTTTTGATTGCATCTCGTAGCTGCTTTGTATTCAATATTTATTCAAAACATTTTTTTATTTTATTTTACATGCTCCAACCCCTCGGCATTAGCTAGACTTTGGTACCTTGGGGGTTATTTTTTTATTGCATCTCGTAGCTGCTTTGCATTCAATATTTATTCAAAAACATTTTTTATTTTATTTTACATGCTCCAACCCCTCGACGTCAGCTAGACTTTGGTACCTTGAGCACAGCTTAGACTTGTCATACCGCTGGATTTACGATTACTACATGTCCAATGTATGCACCTTCCTGCCCAAAGTGAATTCCTCGTCCGTGTGCGAACTTTCGTGGCGAAGGAAACCCCTTTGCGATTTGCGATTTGCGATGACGGAGCTTTGGAAGCGGTGGCAGCGAGCTTCAACGTTGTGTCGTCAAACCAGCCACCGCCCGACGCAGCAGCCGCTTGAGGGGCCGTCCATTAACGACGTCACACGAGTTTGGACGATTTGTGACCGCCACCGCTCCCCCCACCCCCACCCCCCCCACCCCCCCACCCCCCCCACCCCCCCCCACCCCCCCCCACCCCCCCAACCCCCCACCCCCGGCGCCTCTCTCGTCACGCGGCGTCACAAACAGTCAGATCCCCCACCCCCCCTCCTTAGATGTGACGTCACAAACAGTTAGATCCCCCCCCTTTATATATGACGTCACAAAGCTCTGCCCCACCCCCCCCCCCTTAGATTTTACGTCTCAAAGCTCCACCCCCCCCTCGGCTATGACGTCACAAAGCTCTACCCCACCCCCCTTAGATATGACGTCACAAACAGTTAGATCCCCCCCTTTATATATGACGTCACAAAGCTCTGCCCCACCCCCCCCCCCTTAGATATTACGTCTCAAAGCTCCACCCCCCCCTCGGCTATGACGTCACAAAGCTCTACCCCACCCCCCTTAGATATGACGTCACAAAGCTCTGCCCCACCCCTTGGATATGACGTCACAAAGCTATGCCACACCCCCTTAGATATGACGTCACAAAGCTCTGCCCCCCAGATATGACGTCACAAAGCTCTGCCCCACCCCCCCTTAGATATGACGTCACAAAGCTCTGCCCCACCCCCCTTAGATACGACGTCACAATGCCCTGCCCCACCCCACCCCCCTAGATATGACGTCACAAAGCTCTACCCACCCCCCCAGATATGACGTCACAAAGCTCTGCCCCACCCCCCCTTAGATATGACGTCACAAAGCTCTGACCCCCCCACCCCCTAGGTGCGTGACGTCATTTATGGACGGCCCCCTAAGTAACGTGGGAACCCGCTCCTTCCTATAGCCATCTAGGGCAGTTCACTAACACAAAACCTGACCCTGACGCTGCTGATGAGACACTGAATGTGGGAACCCGCTCCCTCCTATAGCCATCTAGGGCAGTTCACTAACACAAAACCTGGCTCTGACGCTGCTGATGAGACACTGAAAGTGGGAACCCGCTCCCTCCTATAGCCATCTAGGGCAGTTCACTAACACAAAACCTGGCTCTGACGCTGCTGATGAGACACTGAAAGTGGGAACCCGCTCCTTCCTATAGCCATCTAGGGCAGTTCACTAAAACAAAACCTGACTCTGACGCTGCTGATGAGACACTGAAAGTGGGAACCCGCTCCCTCCTATAGCCATCTAGGGCAGTTCACTATCACAAAACCTGGCTCTGACGCTGCTGATGAGACACTGAAAGTGGGAACCCGCTCCCTCCTATAGCCATCTAGGGCAGTTCACTAACACAAAACCTGGCTCTGACGCTGCTGATGAGACACTGAAAGTGGGAACCCGCTCCTTCCTATAGCCATCTAGGGCAGTTCACTAAAACAAAACCTGACTCTGACGCTGCTGATGAGACACTGAAAGTGGGAACCCGCTCCCTCCTATAGCCATCTAGGGCAGTTCACTAACACAAAACCTGACTCTGATGCTGCTGATGAGACACTGAAAGTGGGAACCCGCTCCCTCCTATAGCCATCTAGGGCAGTTCACTAACACAAAACCTGGCTCTGACGCTGCTGATGAGACTCTGAAAGTGGGAACCCGCTCCTTCCTATAGCCATCTAGGGCAGTTCACTAACACAAAACCTGGCTCTGACGCTGCTGATGAGACACTGAAAGTGGGAACCCGCTCCTTCCTATAGCCATCTAGGGCAGTTCACTAACACAAAACCTGACTCTGACGCTGCTGATGAGACACTGAAAGTGGGAACCCGCTCCCTCCTATAGCCATCTAGGGCAGTTCACTAACACAAAACCTGGCTCTGACGCTGCTGATGAGACTCTGAAAGTGGGAACCTGCTCCCTCCTATAGCCATCTAGGGCAGTTCACTAACACAAAACCTGGTTCTGACGCTGCTGATGAGACACTGAAAGTGGGAAACCCGCTCCTTTCTATAGCCATATAGGGCAGTTCACTAACACAAAACCTGGCTCGGACGCTGCTGATGAGACACTGAAAGTGGGAACCCGCTCCCTCCTATAGCCATCTAGGGCAGTTCACTAACACAAAAACCTGACTCTGACGCTGCTGATGAGACCCTGAAAGTGGGAACCCGCTCCTTCCTATAGCCATCTAGGGCAGTTCACTAACACAAAACCTGACTCTGACGCTGCTGATGAGACACTGAAAGTGGGAACCCGCTCCTTCCTATAGCCATCTAGGGCAGTTCACTAAGACAAAACCTGGCTCTGACGCTGCTGATGAGACGCGGAAAGTGGGAGCCCGCTCCCTCCTATAGCCATCTAGGGCAGTTCACTAACACAAAACCTGGCTCTGGCGCTGCTGATGAGACGCAGAAAGTGGGAACCCGCTCCCTCCTATAGCCATCTAGGGCAGTTCACTAACACAAAACCTGGTTCTGACGCTGCTGATGAGACACTGAAAGTGGGAAACCCGCTCCTTTCTATAGCCATATAGGGCAGTTCACTAACACAAAACCTGGCTCGGACGCTGCTGATGAGACACTGAAAGTGGGAACCCGCTCCCTCCTATAGCCATCTAGGGCAGTTCACTAACACAAAAACCTGACTCTGACGCTGCTGATGAGACCCTGAAAGTGGGAACCCGCTCCTTCCTATAGCCATCTAGGGCAGTTCACTAACACAAAACCTGACTCTGACGCTGCTGATGAGACACTGAAAGTGGGAACCCGCTCCTTCCTATAGCCATCTAGGGCAGTTCACTAAGACAAAACCTGGCTCTGACGCTGCTGATGAGACGCGGAAAGTGGGAGCCCGCTCCCTCCTATAGCCATCTAGGGCAGTTCACTAACACAAAACCTGGCTCTGGCGCTGCTGATGAGACGCAGAAAGTGGGAACCCGCTCCCTCCTATAGCCATCTAGGGCAGTTCACTAACACAAAACCTGGCTCTGACGCTGCTGATGAGACACTGAAAGTGGGAACCCGCTCCTTCCTATAGCCATCTAGGGCAGTTCACTAACACAAAACCTGGCTCTGACGCTGCTGATGAGACACTGAAAGTGGGAACCCGCTCCTTCCTATAGCCATCTAGGGCAGTTCACTAACACAAAACCTGACTCTGACGCTGCTGATGAGACACTGAAAGTGGGAACCCGCTCCCTCCTATAGCCATCTAGGGCAGTTCACTAACACAAAACCTGACTCTGACGCTGCTGATGAGACACTGAAAGTGGGAACCCGCTCCTTCCTATAGCCATCTAGGGCAGTTCACTAACACAAAACCTGGCTCTGACGCTGCTGATGAGACACTGAAAGTGGGAACCCGCTCCCTCCTATAGCCATCTAGGGCAGTTCACTTAACACAAAACCTGGCTCTGACGCTGCTGATGAGACACTGAAAGTGGGAACCCGCTCCTTCCTATAGCCATCTAGGGCAGTTCACTAATACAAAACCTGACTCTGACGCTGCTGATGAGACACTGAAAGTGGGAACCCGCTCCCTCCTATAGCCATCTAGGGCAGTTCACTAACACAAAACCTGACTCTGACGCTGCTGATGAGACACTGAAAATGGGAACCCGCTCCCTCTTATAGCCATCTAGGGCAGTTCACTAACACAAAACCTGACTCTGACGCTGCTGATGAGACAATGAAAGTGGGAACCCGCTCCTTCGTATAGCCATCTAGAGCAGTTCACTAACACAAAACCTGGCTCTGACGCTGCTGATGAGACACTGAAAGTGGGAACCCGCTCCCTCCTATAGGCATCTAGGGCAGTTCACTAACACAAAACCTGACTCTGACACTGCTGATGAGACACTAAAAGTGGGAACCCGCTCCCTCCTATAGCCATCTAGGGCAGTTCACTAACACAAAACCTGACTCTGACACTGCTGATGAGACACTGAAAGTGGAAACCCGCTCCCTCCTATAGCCATCTAGGGCAGTTCACTAACACAAACCCTGGCTCTGACGCTGCTGATGAGACACTGAAAGTGGGAACCCGCTCCCTTGCCACGTGGCTTGAGGGGCGTCCATTTTTTCCCCCTAAGTGACGTCACTTCCCGTGGGGGGAGGGGGCGGTGACACGCCTGCGGTGACGTCACGGCCAAGACGTCGTCACCCGCACGTGATGAAAACCCGGAGCAGGAGACACGCCCTGCGGTTGTGACGTAATCCCATCAGGCACATCTTGCGCGTGACGTCATTGTCAACGGAAACACGCCCTCGCAAAGCGATGCCGTCATCGACAGCCGCGCCCGGATTCAATGACGTCATCGCGCTCGATGACATCACCACTCTCAGACCTCCTTGCGCAATGACGTCATCGAGAGCACACAAAAAATCTACTGGGCCTCTGTGAACAAAGAGCTTCACAGCTCTTCGGATTTCTCCTGCAGCTGCAGCATAAATCCACAGACTCTGATTCAATTTGTGTGGGGGGGTGAGGGGGCGGGGTTTATGTGGTGGTTGGGGGGGGATGAGGGGCGGGGTTTGTGTTTGGCGGTGAGGGGCGGGGTTTAGGTGGGGGGGCGTGGCTTTTTTGTAAGGGGGTGGGGCGAGTTGGAGGTGCGGAGCTCTTAAGCGGCTGCTCAAGGGCGGGGCTCGTGTGGGGGCGGGGTTTATGTGGTGGTTTGGGGGGAGATGAGGGGCGGGGTTTGTGTTTGGCGGTGAGGGGCGGGGTTTGGGTGGGGGGGCGTGGCTTTTTTGTAAGGGGGTGGGGCGAGTTGCGGCTGCTGAAGGGCGGGGCTCGGGAGGGGGGAGCTCGTGAGGGGGTGAGGGGGGGTCAGGGGCGAAGCTCGTGCAGGAATGAGGGGCGGGGGCGGGGCCTATGAGGGGCGGGGCCAGTGAGGGGGCGTGGCCCGTGAGGGGGCGGGGCTCGTGAGGGGGAGTGGCTTGTGGGTGGGTGAGTGGGCGGGGCACCCCCCACCCACCCCCCCCCGTCTCGCGCTCCCCATTCACAGCAAGAGCCGCAGCCTCTCGCTCTCCCACACAAACAACAACCACAGTCAACAACAACCACAGTCAACAACAACAACCACCACCACAGTCAACAACAACAACCACCACAGTCAACAACAACAACCACCACAGTCAACAACAACCACCACAGTCAACAACAACCACCACCACAGTCAACAACAACCACCACCACAGTCAACAACAACCACCACCACAGTCAACAACAACCACCACCACAGTCAACAACAACCACCACCACAGTCAACAACAACCACCACCACAGTCAACAACAACCACCACCACAGTCAACAACAACCACCACAGTCAACAACAACCACAGTCAACAACAACCACCACCACAGTCAACAACAACAACAACCACCACCACAGTCAACAACAACCACCACCACAGTCAACAACAACAACCACCACCACAGTCAACAACAACAACCACCACCACTCCACAACAACAACCACCACAGTCAACAACAACCACAGTCAACAACAACAACCACCACCACAGTCAACAACAACAACCACCACAGTCAACAACAACAACCACCACCACTCCACAACAACAACCACCACAGTCAACAACAACAACCACCACCACAGTCAACAACAACCACCACCACAGTCAACAACAACAACAACCACCACAGTCAACAACAACCACAGTCAACAACAACCACCATCAACAACAACAACCGTCACCAACAACAACCACCATCAACAACAACCACCAACAACAACCACCACCACCACAGTCAACAACAACCACCACCACAGTCAACAACAACCACAGTCAACAACAACAACCACCACCACAGTCAACAACAACCACAGTCAACAACAACAACCACCACCACAGTCAACAACAACAACAACCACCACAGTCAACAACAACAACAACCACCACCACAGTCAACAACAACAACCACCACAGTCAACAACAACAACCACCACAGTCAACAACAACAACAACCACCACAGTCAACAACAACAACCACCACCAGTCAACAACAACAACCACCACCACCACAGTCAACAACAACAACCACCACCACCACAGTCAACAACAACAACCACCACCACAGTCAACAACAACAACCACAACCACCACAGTCAACAACAACAACAACCACCACAGTCAACAACAACAACCACCATCACAGTCAACAACTACAACAACCACCACCACAGTCAACAACAACAACCACCACAGTCAACAACAACCACCACCACAGTCAACAACAACCACCACAGTCAACAACAACAACCACAACCACCACAGTCAACAACAACAACAACCACAGTCAACAACAACCACAAACAACAACAACCACCACCACAGTCAACAACAACCACAGTCAACAACAACAACCACCACCACAGTCAACAACAACCACCACCACAGTCAACAACAACCACCACCACAGTCAACAACAACCACCACCACCACAGTCAACAACAACAACAACCACCACCACAGTCAACAACAACAACAACAACCACCACCACAGTCAACAACAACAACAACACCCGCCGCTGTTATTCTACAACCGCTGTCGCATCGTACGATCGCAACGATGACTCTTATAACAACAACAGCAGCAACAGCAACAACAATAACAACGTTGAGGCGATAATTACCACCCCGCGTGTTATCAATTTGAGCGGGAAAAAAAATCAACAACAACAACAGAGAGAGGAGAAAAAAAGTAGCGATTATTTATTTATTAACAACATACACACGAGATCAATAAATTATTCACCCCCTCACGTTTCAAGGCTGGGTGGGAGGAGATTATATAAACCACCACCCTTAACCCTTAAATTTCTTCCTCAAAATTATAAATTTATATATTTTAAGGGGGGAGAGAGAGAGAGAATCCCACAATAACGTTTGACACGCGGGGGGCCCTCCTGGTTGTTGGCGTAGCGATAATATAATAATCACACTCCACCCGATTAATTGTTTTATATCTTAATTTTAAAAAAAAAATTGTGTGGTTTTTTTAAATAAATAAAAAATTATTATCGCCGCGGTGGTCATAGGTGACACGGACGGACGGCGACTTTCGGCGAAGGAGGTTGTGAAGATGCTGCTGAGAATCTCCAATTCCTCCTCATCATCTTCTTCTTCTTCATCATCTTCTTCTTCGTCTTCATCATCTTCTTCTTCTCGACAATAACGTAACGATTTTATATTATTATTATCAAATAAACACTTACATTTTTACACCACACCTACCGCCCGCCACTAGCAGTATTCGTTGTGACTCTTTGTTTTATTTTATCTAAAAAAAATGTGTTTTTTTTACCTCACGTGCGCGTTCAATTTGTTTTCTTAGCTTATATTTTTTTAAAAAAAAAATAATAAGAACGATATCATCATCAGCATCATCATCGTTGTTTGGTTGGTGGTTTAAGGTTCGTGTTGTTATTATTATAACGCCCCGACGGAGCGATTCACGAGATGGATTCATAGCACAATTGTTATTTTAAAAAAAAAGACGATACTTTATTATTATTACTATTATATAATAGCGTATGACGAGAGCATGTTTGTGTTTGGATGTTCACCACAAAAAGCAAACCCTATATTTAATAAGAGTTATAATAGCGGAGCGAGCGAGCGAGTGGTGGTGGTGGTGGTTTGTGATTTAACGTAGCAATTCTACCCCCATTGGGTTCTTAGCAATTGTTATGCCCCAAAAAAATGATGAATACCGCTTTATTATTATAATATAGTCGTCGTACGTAACGAGAGCATATTTGTGTTTAAATGTTAAGACATTGGCCGCACTAGCTATATTTTTTTATACAAAACGGTGAATGTAACAGTATATGCAGTGATATATGATGAGAGTACGTTCACCACAAGGACTCTATAAGAATCATGACCGAGGCTTTACGATTTAACGCAGCGAAATTGGTTTTTTTTTAAACACGTTTATCGCAATAACAATTGTGATAAACTCAATAATAATAATATGAATTTAGTCGTTCATAGCAATCGGCAAATAAAATAATTTCCCCTCGCAAGAAGAACACATTGCTAATAATCTCAGGTATTAACGTAATTATTTTAATTCGCGTCTAGGAAGATTTAATTTCGATGGTTTAATTTGCCAGCATCAGCGTAACGTGTGTTGCGATTATATTATAACATTCTAATGGTGATATTAACATGTGGACATTACAGTATATTAACATTCTAATGGTGATATTAACGTGTATGTGGACGTAATATAACAACATTTTAATGGTGATATTAACATGTGGACGTTACAGTATATTAACATTCTAATGGTGATATTAACGTGTATGTGGACGTAATATAACAACATTTTAATGGTGATATTAACATGTGGACGTTACAGTATATTAACATTCTAATGGTGATATTAACGTGTATGTGGACATAATATATTCATATTTTAATGGTGATATTAACATGTGGACATTACAGTATATTAACATTCTAATGGTGATATTAACGTGTATGTGGACATAATATAATAACATTCTAATGGTGATATTAACATGTGGACATTACAGTATATTAACATTCTAATGGTGATATTAACGTGTATGTGGACGTAATATATTAACATTTTAATGGTGATATTAACATGTGGACATTACAATATATTTACATTATAATGGTGATATTAACGTGTATGTGGACATTATTATATATTAATATTCTTATGGTGATATTAACATGTGAACATTACAATATATTAACATTCTTATGGTGATATTAACATGTGGACATAATATAACATTATTATGGTGATATTAACATGTATGTGGACATTGTAATATATTAACATTCTAATTGTGATATTAACATGTATGTGGACATAATTATATATTAACATTCTTATGGTGATATTAATATGCATGTGGACATTACAATATATTAACATTCTAATGGTGCTGTTGACATATATTGACCTTCTAATATATTAACATTCTAATGGTGTTCTTTTAAAATGTGTATATTTGGAAAGTCAGTGAGTAGTAAGTAACAAATCATCCCTTAAGTTGTTGATAGCATCGGTTAAAATTTTCATTTCTCAGTGAGTAATGAGTGGGGAATGATGATGTTAATATATGAGGATGATGTAATGACGATGTGATGACGATTATGTTAATATATGAGGATGATGTAATGACGATGTGATGACGATGATGTTAATATATGAGGATGATGTAATGACGACGTGGTGTGATGATGATGATGTTAATATATGAGGATGATGTAATGACGATGTGATGGCGATGATGTTAATATATGAGGATGATGTAATGACGACGTGGTGTGATGATGATGTTAATATATGAGGATGATGTTATGACGATGTGATGTGGTGTGTTGATGATGTTGGTGTGATGTTGATATATGAGGATGATGTAATGACGATGTGATGGTGATGATGTTAATATATAAGGATGATGTAATGACGTTGTGATGGTGATGATGGTGATGATGTTAATATATAAGGATGATGTAATGACGATGTGATGGTGATGATGATGTTAATATGAGGATGTAATGACGATGTGATGTGGTGTGATGATGATTGATGGTGTGATGTTAATATATGAGGATGATGTCATGGCGATGTGATGTGATGATGATGTTAATATGAGGATGATGTAATGACGATGTGATGTGGTGTGTCGATGTTGGTGTGATGTTAATATGAGGATGATGTAATGACGACGTGATGTGGTGAGATGATGATGGCGGTGTGATGTAATTATGTTAATATATGAGTGATGTAATGACGACGTGGTGTGATGATGATGGTGATGATGTTAATATGAGGATGATGTAATGACGATGTGATGTGTGATGATGATGATGGTGTGATGTTAATATATAAGGATGATGCAATGACGATGTGATGATGAGATGGTGTGATGGTCATGTGGCGTGATGATGTAATGATGAGATGATGTAATGATGATTGCGTGATGATGTAATGATCGTGTGATGCAATGATGATGTGATGATGGTGTGATAATGATGCGATGTTGTGATGGGGATGTGGTGTGATGATGCAATGAGATTATGGAATTATGAGATGTTGCTGTAATGATGAGATGATGTAATGATATGATGATGGTGTGATTTGATGATGATGAGATGGTGTGATGTAATGATGATGGTGTGATGTAATGATCGTGTGATGCAGTGATGATGGTGTGATATGATGTGGTAATGATGCGATGGTGTGATTGGGATGTGTTGTGATGCTTTAATGAGATGATGTAATGATGATGGTGTGATGTAATGAGATGATGATGGTGTGATGTGTTAATGGTGTGATGGTGATGAGATGGTGTGATGGTCATGTGGTGTGATGATGAAATGATGTGATGATGAGATGTGTTGATGGTGTGGTGTGATGTAATGATGATGGTGTGATGGGAATGTGGTCTGATTATGATGTAATGAGATGATGTAATGATGATGGTGTGATGTGTTAATGGTGTGATGATGAGATGATGCAAGATGATGGTGTGATATTATGTGGTAATGATGTGATGATCATGTGATGTTGATGATGTAATGATCATGTGATGGTGGTGTGTTGTGATGATGTAATGAGATGACAATGGTGAGATGATGTGATGATGAGATCGTGACGTGGTGTGATGATGTAATGATGAGATTATGATGTCATGATGATCGTGTGATGTTGTTAAGATGATGTAATGATAAGATGATGTAATGATAAGATAGTGTGATGTAATGATGATATGGTGGTGTGATGTCACGATGATATTGTGGTGGTGTGCTGATGTAATGATGACGTAATTATGTAATGATGATGGTGTGATGATATGATGTAATGAGATGTGATGATGGTTTGTCATGTTGTGATGATGATGTAATGGTGTTTTAATGATGAGATGATGTAATGACGATGTGATGATGTTGCAATGGCGACATCGTTAACTATAAATGGTGATGCTGTTGTCATCACAGTCACCACAACACACTACCATCATCATCACTATGATTTACTGTGCCAGTTACAACCATTGTCATGATCACCACCACCACCATCATCACAACCAATCATTTGCTATGCCAGTCATAAGTAACATCATCACAACCCCTATCATCATCATCACCACCACCAACTACCATCATCACCATCAACAAATGACCACCATTGATGCAGGGTCATCACCATGATTACCATTAGTTTCACCAACATCATTACCATAAATATAACCATCAGCACCAATACCTTCACCGTTAACATTACCACCAATATTACCAACATCATCATCAATGTAACTACCACCATCACCATCATTGCCATCACCACCTATTTTACCACCACCAATATTACCAACACTATCAACATTACCATCATTATCACCACCACCATAAACGTTGCTTGTGTATTCCCACAATCACCACCTTCACCATGAGTACCATCACACACAACCATCACCCCCACATTTACCACCACCACCGTAAACATTGCTGCTGTATCATCACCATCAGTACCATCAACACAACCACCACCACTGTTACCACCGCTAGCACCACCACACACTGCTTCTGTATCACCACCATAAACACAACCGTCACTGTTACCAGCATAAACATTGCCGCTGCATCACCACCATCATCAGTACCATCAACACAACCATCACCATCACTGTTATCACCACCACCATAAACATTTGCTGCTCACCATAACCACCATCAACACAACCATCAACACAACCATCAACACAACCATCACTGTTACCACCACCACCATAAACATTGCTGCTGCATCACCATCATCACCATCTGTACCATCAACACAACCACCACCACTGTTACCATCATCATCATTATTACCACCGCTATTATCACCATCATTACCACCATCATTATTACCATCACCATCATTATTGCCACCACCATCATCACCATCATTACCACCACCACCACCATTATTACCATCGTCAGCGTCATCAATGTTAGCACCACCACCGGCACTGTTAGCGTGCGTCTCGACGGGCAGTGGTGGTGGTGGTGATGGTGGTTGTTGTTGGTGATGGTGGTTGTTGTTGGTGATGGTGGTTGTTGTTGGTGGTTGTTGTTGTTGATGATCATGGTGGTTGTTGATGGTGGTAGTTGTTGGTGATGGTGGTTGTTGTTGGTGGTTGTTGTTGGTGATGGTGGTTGTTGTTTGTGATGGTGGTTGTTGTTGGTGATGGTGGTTGTTGTTGGTGGTGGTTGTTGGTGATGGTGGTTGTTGTTGGTGATGGTGGTTGTTGTTGGTGATGGTGGTTGTTGTTGGTGATGGCTGTTGTTGGTGATGGTGGTTGTTGGTGATGATGGTGGTTGTTGTTGGTGATGGTGGTTGTTGTTGTTGGTGGTGGTTGTTGTTGGTGATGGTTGTTGTTGGTGGTTGGTGATGGTGGTTGTTGTTGGTGATGGTGGTTGTTGTTGGTGATGGTGGTTGTTGTTGGTGGTTGTTGTTGGTGATGGTGGTTGTTGTTGGTGATGGTTGTTGTTGATGATGATGGTGGTTGTTGTTGGTGATGGTGGTTGTTGTTGTTGGTGGTGGTTGTTGTTGGTGATGGTGGTTGTTGGTGATGGTGGTTGTTGTTGGTGATGGTGGTTGTTGGTGATGGTGGTTGTTGTTGGTGGTTGTTGTTGGTGATGGTGGTTGTTGTTGGTGATGGTTGTTGTTGATGATGGTGGTGGTTGTTGTTGGTGGTTGTTGTTGGTGATGGTGGTTGTTGTTGGTGATGGTTGTTGTTGATGATGGTGGTTGTTGTTGGTGATGGTGGTTGTTGGTGATGGTGGTTGTTGTTGGTGATGGTGGTTGTTGGTGATGGTGGTTGTTGTTGGTGATGGTGGTTGTTGTTGGTGATGGTGGTTGTTGATGGTGGTTGTTGTTGGTGATGGTGGTTGTTGGTGATGGTGGTTGTTGTTGGTGATGGTGGTTGTTGTTGGTGATGGTTGTTGTTGATGATGGTGGTTGTTGTTGGTGGTTGTTGTTGGTGATGGTGGTTGTTGTTGGTGATGGTGGTTGTTGATGGTGGTTGTTGTTGGTGATGGTGGTGGTTGTTGGTGGTTGTTGTTGGTGATGGTGGTTGTTGTTGGTGATGGCTGTTGTTGGTGGTGGTTGTTGGTGATGGTGGTTGTTGTTGGTGATGGTGGTGGTTGTTGGTGGTTGTTGTTGGTGATGGTGGTTGTTGTTGGTGATGGCTGTTGTTGGTGATGGTGGTTGTTGGTGATGGTGGTGGTTGTTGGTGATGTTGGTTGTTGGTGATGGTGGTTGTTGGTGATGGTGGTTGTTGATGATGGTGGTTGTTGTTGGTGACGGTTGTTGTTGTTGTTGGTGATGGTGGTTGTTGTTGATGATGGTGGTTGTTGTTGGTGGTTGTTGTTGTTGATGATGATGGTTGTTGTTGGTGGTTGTTGTTGTTGATGATGATGGTGGTTGTTGGTGATGGTGGTTGTTGATGGTTGTTGTTGTTGGTGATGGTGGTTGTTGTTGGTGATGGTGGTTGTTGATGATGGTGGTGGTGGTTGTTGTTGGTGGTTGTTGTTGTTGATGATGATGGTTGTTGTTGTTGATGATGATGGTGGTTGTTGGTGATGGTGGTTGTTGATGGTTGTTGTTGTTGGTGATGGTGGTTGTTGTTGGTGATGGTGGTTGTTGATGATGGTGGTTGTTGTTGGTGATGGTGGTTGTTGTTGGTGATGCTGGTTGTTGATGATGGTTGTTGTTGATGATGATGGTGGTGGTTGTTGGTGATGGTGGTTGGGTGGTGCATTGTGCGGTGATGGTGGTTGTTGTTGTTGGTGATGGTGGTTGTTGTTGTTGGTGATGGTGGTTGTTGTTGGTGGTTGTTGTTGGTGATGGTGGTTGTTGTTGGTGGTTGTTGTTGTTGATGATGGTGGTTGTTGTTGGTGACGGTTGTTGTTGTTGTTGGTGATGGTGGTTGTTGTTGATGATGGTGATGGTGGTTGTTGGTGATGGTGGTTGTTGTTGTTGGTGATGGTGGTTGTTGTTGTTGGTGATGGTGGTTGTTGTTGGTGATGGTGGTTGTTGTTGGTGATGGTGGTTGTTGTTGTTGGTGATGGTGGTTGTTGTTGGTGATGGTGGTTGTTGTTGGTGATGGTGGTTGTTGTTGATGGTGGTGGTTGTTGTTGATGGTGGTGGTTGTTGTTGTTGATGGTGGTTGTTGTTGTTGATGATGATGATGATGGTGGTTGTTGGTGATGGTGGTTGTTGATGGTTGTTGGTGATGGTGGTTGTTGTTGGTGATGGTGGTTGTTGATGATGGTTGTTGGTGATGGTTGTTGTTGGTGATGGTGGTTGTTGTTGGTGATGGTGGTTGTTGTTGGTGATGGTGGTTGTTGTTGGTGATGCTGGTTGTTGTTGTTGGTGATGGTGGTTGTTGTTGTTGTTGTTGGTGATGGTGGTTGTTGTTGGTGATGGTGGTTGTTGTTGTTGGTGATGGTGGTTGTTGTTGATGATGGTTGTTGTTGATGATGGTTGTTGTTGATGATGGTGGTTGTTGTTGTTGTTGGTGATGGTGGTTGGGTGGTGCATTGTGCGGTGATGGTGGTTGTTGGTGATGGTGGTTGTTGTTGATGATGGTTGTTGTTGATGATGGTTGTTGTTGATGATGGTGGTTGTTGTTGTTGTTGGTGATGGTGGTTGGGTGGTGCATTGTGCGGTGATGGTGGTTGTTGGTGATGGTGGTTGGGTGGTGCATTGTGCGGTGATGGGAGTGAGTTTTGGTGGTGGCCATACACAAAAGGGCGCAGCGCTGATTTAATGGGCGGGTGTGCTGGTGATGTTGGGTGATGATGGTGGTGGGTGATGATGGTGGTGATGGTGGTGGGTGATGATGCTGGTGGAGGTGATGGTGGTGGAGGTGATGGTGGTGGAGGTGATGGTGATGATGGTGGTGGGTGATGATGGTGGTGATGGTGATGATGGTGGTGGGTGATGATGGTGGTGGTGATGATGGTGATGATCGTGGTGATGGTGATGATGATGGTGGTGGAGGTGATGGTGGTGATGGTGATGATGGTGGTGGAGGTGATGGTGATGATGGTGGTGGGTGATGATGGTGATGATCGTGGTGATGGTGGTGATGATGGTGGTGGAGGTGATGGTGATGATGGTGGGTGATGATGGTGGTGATGGTGATGATGGTGGGTGATGATGGTGGTGGAGGTTATGGTGATGGCGAAGGTGGCGATGGTGGTGATGGTGGTGATGGTGTTTGTAATCGTGGTGATAGTTGTGACTGTAATTGATGATGGAGGTGGATGATGATGATGGTGATGATGGTGGGTGATGATGGTGGTGGAGGTTATGGTGATGGCGAAGGTGGCGATGGTGGTGATGGTGTTTGTAATCGTGGTGATAGTTGTGACTGTAATTGATGATGGAGGTGGATGATGATGGTGGTGGTGATGGTGGTGGAGGTGATGGTGATGATGGTGGGTGATGATGGTGGTGGAGGTGGTGGTGATGGTGATGGCGGCGATGGTGGTGATGGTGTTTGTAATCGTGGTGATAGCTGTGACTGTAATTGATGATGGAGGTGGATGATGATGATGGTGATGATGGTGGGTGATGATGGTGGAGGTTATGGTGATGGCGAAGGTGGCGATGGTGGTGATGGTGTTTGTAATCGTGGTGATAGTTGTGACTGTAATTGATGATGGAGGTGGATGATGATGGTGGTGGTGATGGTGGTGGAGGTGATGGTGATGATGGTGGGTGATGATGGTGGTGGAGGTGGTGGTGATGGTGATGGCGGCGATGGTGGTGATGGTGTTTGTAATCGTGGTGATAGCTGTGACTGTAATTGATGATGGAGGTGGATGATGATGGTGGTGGTGACGGTGGGTGATGATCATGATGGTGGTGGAGGTGATGGCAAAGGTGGTGATGGTGTTTGTAATCGTGGTGATGATAGTTATGACTGTGTAATTGGTGATGGTAATGGTGATGGTATTTGTAATCGTGATGATGGTTACGAGTGTAATTGGTGATGATGATGATCGCTGGACTGGTGGAGATGGTGATGATGTTTGTAATGATGATGATGGTGATGACTGTATTTGGTGATGATGTTTGTAATCGTGATGATGGTTATGAGTGTAATTGGTGATGATGATGGCTGGACTGGTGATGATGATGGCGAAGATGGTGATGATGTTTGTAATCGTGGTGATAGTTGTGACTGTAATTGGTGATATCGAGGTGGTTGATGTTGATGATGATGATGGTGGTGGAGGTGGTGGTGATGATGTTGGTAATCGTGGTGATGGTTGTGATGATGACGGGAATGATGATGATGATGGTGGTGGTGTAATTGGTTATGGCAATTGTGATGATATTTGTGTAGTGGGCTCAAACTGACTCGCAGACAATCTTTGAAGCAACACATTTATTTACACCTGGGGTGGGGAACGTTTGTCCCGCGGGCCGTACGAGGCCCGCGAAATAATTTGAGCCTGGGCCCTGCCAAGGCAGCCGCAGGCGGGACTCGAAATTCAATAAATCTAGGAGAGCAAACCTGGAAAAGCAGTCGCGAGTAGCAGCAACATCGTCAACACCAGCTAACATCGTCAACACCAGCTAACGTCAATACCAGCTAACATCATCAACACCAGCTAACATCATCAACACCAGCTAACATCATCAATACCAGCTAACATCATCAATACTAGCTAACATCATCAATACCAGCTAACATCATCAACACCAGCTAACGTCGTCAATACCAGCTAACATCATCAACACCAGCTAACATCGTCAATACTAGCTAACATCATCAACACCAGCTAACGTCGTCAATACTAGCTAACATCATCAACACCAGCTAACATCGTCAATACTAGCTAACATCATCAACACCAGCTAACATCGTCAATACCAGCTAACATCATCAACACTAGCTAACATCATCAACACCAGCTAACATCATCAACACCAGCTAACATCGTCAACACCAGCTAACGTCGTCAATACCAGCTAACATCATCGACACCAGCTAACATCATCAACACCAGCTAACATCATCAATACCAGCTAACATCATCAATACTAGCTAACATCACCAACACCAGCTAACATCATCAATACTAGCTAACATCACCAACACCAGCTAACATCATCAATACTAGCTAACATCACCAACACCAGCTAACATCATCAACACCAGCTAACATCATCACCAGCTAACATCATCACCAGCTAACATCACCAATACCAGCTAACATCATCAATACCAGCTAACATCATCAATACCAGCTAACATCATCAATACCAGATAACATCATCAACACCAGCTAACATCATCAATACCAGCTAACATCACCAATACCAGCTAACATCATCAATACCAGCTAACATCACCAATACCAGCTAACATCGTCAATACTAGCTAACATCATCAATACCAGCTAACATCACCAATACCAGCTAACATCATCAATACCAGATAACATCATCAACACCAGCTAACATCATCAATACTAGCTAACATCATCAACACCAGCTAACATCATCAACACCAGCTAACATCACCAACACCAGCTAACATCACCAATACCAGCTAACATCATCAACACCAGCTAACATCACCAACACCAGCTAACATCACCAATACCAGCTAACATCGTCAATACCAGCTAACATCGTCAATACCAGCTAACATCATCACCAGCTAACATCACCAATACCAGCTAACATCATCAACACCAGCTAACATCATCAACACCAGCTAACATCATCAACACCAGCTAACATCACCAACACCAGCTAACATCGTCAACACCAGCTAACATCATCAACACCAGCTAACATCAATACCAGCTAACATCATCAATACCAGCTAACATCATCAACACCAACTAACATCATCAACACCAGCTAACATCACCAACACCAGCTAACATCAATACCAGCTAACATCATCAATACCAGCTAACATCATCACCACCAGCTAACATCATCAATACCAGCTAACATCACCAATACCAGCTAACATCATCAACACCAGCTAACATCATCAATACCAGCTAACATCATCAATACCAGCTAACATCATCAACACCAGCTAACATCAATACCAGCTAACATCATCAACACCAGCTAACATCACCAACACCAGCTAACATCGTCAACACCAGCTAACATCGTCAACACCAGCTAAGATCATCGACACCAGCTAACATCATCAACACCACCTAACATCATCAACACCAGCTAACATCATCAACACCAGCTAACATCATCAACACCAGCTAACATCATCAACACCAGCTAACACCAACACCAGCTAACACCGACACCAGCTAACATCACCAACACCAGCTAACATCGTCAACACCAGCTAACATCAATACCAGCTAACATCATCAACACCAGCTAACATCATCAACACCAGCTAACATCACCAACACCAGCTAACATCATCAATACCAGCTAACATCACCAACACCAGCTAACACCAACACCAGCTAACATCATCGACACCAGCTAACATCATCACCAGCTAACATCATCACCAGCTAACATAATCGACACCAGCTAACACCAACACCAGCTAACATCATCGACACCAGCTAACATCATCAACACCAGCTAACATCATCAACACCAGCTAACAACACCAACACCAGCTAACATCATCAATACCAGCTAACACCAACACCAGCTAACATCATCAACACCAGCTAACATCATCAACACCAGCTAACATCATCGACACCAGCTAACATCATCAACACCAGCTAACATCATCAACACCAGCTAACATCATCAACACCAGCTAACATCATCAACACCAGCTAACATCATCGACACCAGCTAACATCATCAATACCAGCTAACATCATCACCAGCTAACATCATCAACACCAGCTAACATCATCAACACCAGCTAACATCATCGACACCACCTAACATCATCAACACCAGCTAACATCATCAACACCAGCTAACACCAACACCAGCTAACATCATCAACACCAGCTAACATCACCAATACCAGCTAACATCACCAACACCAGCTAACATCATCAACACCAGCTAACATCATCAACACCACCTAACATCACCAATACCAGCTAACATCATCAACACCAGCTAACATCATCGACACCAGCTAACATCATCGACACCAGCTAACATCATCGACACCAGCTAACATCATCGACACCAGCTAACATCATCACCACGCTTCACCAAAAGAGAAGCAGCTACAGGCCATCGCATTAGGGGGGAGGGCGGGGCGCGTTAATTCAATGTTTGACCAAATATAACGGGGCTAATTTTTAAGTTGATAATTTTTGCAGTGGCCCGCGAATGATGTTTTACAAACAATCCAAATGGCCCCTTGGCAGAACAAAAGTTTCCCTTACCTCCCGCAGTTTACACCAACACGCTTCACACAAAGGTGGGGGGCCGGGGGCGGCGGGGGGTGGCGGGCGGGGGGTCACCACTACCCCTTTACCAGATTACAAGCAGTGGTGGTGGACCACCGGGCTAAAGCGGCTACACCAACCGCACCCGTGGCGAGCCGCAACGGGACCCCGGGGACCCCGGGGACCCCCGGGGACTCCCCCCCCCCACATCTCGGGACCCCCCGTGTCCACGTGCCTGTAGGGAGGAGTCTGTAGGGACGTGGAGGCCTGTGGAACCTTCACGATGAACAACGGCGGCCTGGTCCCCATCGGGGGCGGCACCGGCTTAGGGGGGGGGGGGGAGCGGGGGTGGCCCCCCGTCCATGAATGACGTCACGCACCTAGGCGGCGGGAGGGTGTGGCGTCCAAGACATTTGTGACGAGGGGAATGAGGGAAGGAAGGGGGTCGTGGCAGGCTGGGGGTGGTGGTGGGGTGGGTTCGAGAGATGTGACGTCGCATCAGAATGCGCAACTTTTTAAAATGAACACGTGATCGTTGCGACGACACTCCTACAGCGTCGGAGCGCAGCGTCGCATCAAACTCGCGCTGCGATGGCGATAGTTTAAAGCGATTTGAAGCGTGTTTTATCATCACATTTTAGGGGGGGCTGGGAGGTCAAAGATCGTCCAAAATCGCGTGACGTCATTTATGGACGGCCCCTTATATCCTGTGTGGGCGGGGCTCGCTCTGCCCCGAGCCTCGGCCACGTTCTAGAATCCTCGAGGAGGATTTCCACCCGGACACGTGATCACCCCTAGCCCCCCCCCCCCCATTTGGGGATTCCCGTGTAAGTCACAGCCCCTTGCCAACCTCGTTCTGTGCCCGGCGCTCTCGCACCCCATCCCGTAGGGGGCTTGCACTGCAGAGAGAGAGAGACAGAGAGAGAGAGACACAGAGAGAGACAGAGAGACACAGAGAGACAGAGATAGATAGAGATATAGAGAGAAAGACAGAGATAGATAGAGAGATAGACAGAAAGAGAGAGAGACGGAGAGATAGAGAGATAGAGAGACAGAGAGACACAGAGAGACACAGATAGATAGAGATATAGAGAGAGACAGAGAGATAAAGACAGAGAGATAGATAGAGAGATAGACAGAAGGAGAGAGAGAGAGATAGACGGAGAGGTAGAGAGACACAGAGACAGAGAGAGACAGAGATAGAGAGAGATAGAGAGAGACAGAGAGATAGAGATAGAGAGAGACAGAGATAGGTAGAGACAGAGAGACAGATAGAGAGAGACAGAGAGATAGGTAGAGACAGAGAGACAGATAGAGAGAGACAGAGAGATAGAGAGAGACAGAGAGATAGATAGAGATAGAGAGAGAGACAGAGAGACTGAGAGAGAGACAGAGAGATAGACAGAGAGAGAGAGACGGAGAGAGACAGAGAGAGCTAGACGCTCTCAAACTTCGAATATGCATGCGTTCAGGGTATTGATTGAATCCGCGACCTCCTGCGCACCAGGCGAGGTAGTTGACATCTCCTTAGCCACCGTGGCACCAAAAAACTCATGCACACAACACACAACACAGACTCACAAAGACAAAGCTCCCCCGTATAGCCTTTGCGGGGGGGGGGGGGGGGTGGGATGCAAGCACCTGAGTCAAGAGCCGCATGGCTCACAGGGCTACACCTAACGAATGAAACTGAAATGAAGCGCCGTTAGCGAGCGGCACCTATGAAGGCCGGCACTGTGCCACACGGAGTTGGTCGGTTGGGTGGGTGGGTGGGTTTTGGCCAGCGCCGCGCCCGGCCGCCTTTGTCTCCCTGCGGCGGCGATAGTTCACCGCGCCAACCAGGCGAGGTGGTTAACGTCCCCCTTGGGCCACACACGTGGCGCTGGCAAACACAGCCGTGTGGACACGACGCACAGAGGGGGCGCCGTCCGTGTGTGCGCAAGCCGGTTTATGGTGACGCTACGGACTGGGGTCGGTTCACCGGGGCGCGCCAATCAACGGAGAGCGAGTCGCGACAGCCCCAGCCGTCCGCTTATCGCCCTTCTGAACGCTGCCATTGCCACGGTTACCGCTGCCGTGAACCCTCAGCCCGCCCGCCCGCCCGCCCGCCCGCTCGCTCGCTGTCCCGAACAGTCGCTCACTCACCGACTCAACGCGCTCAAGCCTAACCGAGTCATTGATCCATTCGCTCGCTCGCTCGCTCGCTCGCTCGCGCAGGGGGTCGTGGGTTCGACCCCCGACCCTGACGATGCCTGCCGCTGCCGGCCAGTCGTGCGGGTTAAAAGTTGATCCAACAATGAAACTACTGACTGTCAGTAGTACCAGTCAGTAGTAGTATCTACTGACTTGTGTATAGGGTGTGTCAGTAGTATCAGTACCAGTCAGTAGTAGTATCTACTGACTTGTGTATAGGGTGTGTCAGTAGTATCAGTCAGTAGTAGTATCTACTGACTTGTGTATAGGGTGTGTCAGTAGTATCAGTATCAGTCAGTAGTAGTATCTACTGACTTGTGTATAGGGTGTGTCAGTAGTACCAGTCAGTAGTAGTATCTACTGACTTGTGTATAGGGTGTGTCAGTAGTATCAGTATCAGTCAGTAGTAGTAACTACTGACTTGTGTATAGGGTGTGTCAGTAGTATCAGTATCAGTCAGTAGTAGTATCTACTGACTTGTGTATAGGGTGTGTCAGTAGTATCAGTCAGTAGTAGTATCTACTGACTTGTGTATAGGGTGTGTCAGTAGTATCAGTCAGTAGTAGTATCTACTGACTTGTGTGTAGGGTGTGTCAGTAGTATCAGTATCAGTCAGTAGTAGTAACTACTGACTTGTGTATAGGGTGTGTCAGTAGTACCAGTCAGTAGTGGTATCTACTGACTTGTGTATAGTGTGTGTCAGTAGTATCAGTATCAGTCAGTAGTAGTATCTACTGACTTGTGTGTAGGGTGTGTCAGTAGTATCAGTATCAGTCAGTAGTAGTATCTACTGACTTGTGTATAGGGTGTGTCAGTAGTACCAGTCAGTAGTAGTATCTACTGACTTGTGTGTAGGGTGTGTCAGTAGTACCAGTCAGTAGTAGTATCTACTGACTTGTGTGTAGGGTGTGTCAGTAGTATCAGTCAGTAGTAGTATCTACTGACTTGTGTATAGGATGTGTCAGTAGTATCAGTCAGTAGTAGTATCTACTGACTTGTGTATAGGGTGTGTCAGTAGTATCAGTCAGTAGTAGTATCTACTGACTTGTGTGTAGGGTGTGTCAGTAGTATCAGTATCAGTCAGTAGTAGTAACTACTGACTTGTGTATAGGGTGTGTCAGTAGTATCAGTCAGTAGTAGTATCTACTGACTTGTGTGTAGGGTGTGTCAGTAGTATCAGTATCAGTCAGTAGTAGTATCTACTGACTTGTGTATAGGGTGTGTCAGTAGTACCAGTCAGTAGTGGTATCTACTGACTTGTGTATAGTGTGTGTCAGTAGTATCAGTATCAGTCAGTAGTAGTATCTACTGACTTGTGTATAGGGTGTGTCAGTAGTATCAGTCAGTAGTAGTATCTACTGACTTGTGTATAGGGTGTGTCAGTACCAGTCAGTAGTAGTATCTACTGACTTGTGCATAGGGTGTGTCAGTAGTATCAGTATCAGTCAGTAGTAGTATCTACTGACTTGTGTGTAGGGTGTGACAGTAGTATCAGTCAGTAGTAGTATCTACTGACTTGTGTGTAAGGCGTGTCAGTAGTACCAGTCAGTAGTAGTATCTACTGACTTGTGTGTAGGGTGTGTCAGTAGTATCAGTATCAGTCAGTAGTAGTATCTACTGACTTGTGTGTAGGGTGTGTCAGTAGTATCAGTATCAGTCAGTAGTAGTAACTACTGACTTGTGTATAGGGTGTGACAGTAGTATCAGTCACTAGTAGTATCTACTGACTTGTATGTAGGGTGTGTCAGTAGTACCAGTCAGTAGTAGTACCTACTGACTTGTGTATAGGGTGTGTCAGTAGTATCAGTCAGTAGTAGTATCTACTGACTTGTGTATAGGGTGTATCAGTAGTATCAGTAGTAGTATCTACTGACTTGTGTATAGGATGTGTCAGTAGTAGTATCTACTGACTTGTGTATAGGGTCTGTCAGTAGTACCAGTCAGTAGTAGTATCTACTGACTTGTGTGTAGGGTGTGTCAGTAGTATCAGTCAGTAGTAGTATCTACTGACTTGTGTATAGGATGTCAGTAGTACCAGTCAGTAGTAGTATCTACTGACTTGTGTATAGGGTGTGACAGTAGTATCAGTCACTAGTAGTATCTACTGACTTGTATGTAGGGTGTGTCAGTAGTACCAGTCAGTAGTAGTATCTACTGACTTGTGTATAGGGTGTATCAGTAGTATCAGTATCAGTCAGTAGTAGTATCTACTGACTTGTGTATAGGGTGTATCAGTAGTATCAGTAGTAGTATCTACTGACTTGTGTATAGGATGTGTCAGTAGTATCAGTATCAGTCAGTAGTAGTATCTACTGATTTGTGTGTAGGGTGTGTCAGTAGTATCAGTATCAGTCAGTAGTAGTAACTACTGACTTGTGTATAGGGTGTGTCAGTAGTATCAGTATCAGTCAGTAGTAGTATCTACTGACGTGTGTATAGGGTGTGACAGTAGTATCAGTCAGTAGTAGTATCTACTGACTTGTGTGTAGGGTGTATCAGTAGTACCAGTCAGTAGTAGTACCTACTGACTTGTGTATAGGGCGTGTCAGTAGTACCAGTCAGTAGTAGTATCTACTGACTTGTCTGTAGGGTGTGTCAGTAGTATCAGTATCAGTCAGTAGTAGTAACTACTGACTTGTGTATAGGGTGTGTCAGTAGTACCAGTCAGTAGTATCTACTGACTTGTGTATAGGGTGTATCAGTAGTATCAGTAGTAGTATCTACTGACTTGTGTATAGGGTGTGTCAGTAGTATCAGTATCAGTCAGTAGTAGTAACTACTGACTGATACTGATACTACTAGTAGTAACTACTGACTTGTGTATAGGGTGTGTCAGTAGTATCAGTATCAGTCAGTAGTAGTATCTACTGACTTGTGTGTAGGGTGTGTCAGTAGTATCAGTATCAGTCAGTAGTAGTAACTACTGACTTGTGCATAGGGTGTGTCAGTAGTATCAGTAGTAGTATCTTCTGACTTGTGTGTCAGTAGTACCAGTCAGTAGTAGTATCTCCTGACTTGTGTGTAGGGTGTGTCAGTAGTATCAGTATCAGTCAGTAGTAGTAGGGTGTGTCAGTAGTATCAGTATCAGTCAGTAGTAGTAACTACTGACTTGTGTGTAGGCATAGTTTGTGAAAGCCCGGTCGCTTGTTAAAAAAATAAGGTAATACTGTAGCTCAGGGGGCTTTACCTGCTAAGATTAAAAAAAACCATAGTTTAGTTTTATTGTTTGCCTAATTTTTGTAGAGTCATTCGTTTACCTTTACAATACCCTGCGCTGTTATCGTGTCTGTTGTGTTTGTTGCAACGGTCTGTGCCTATATAGATGGTCAGAATCCTCCAGGACAAATACATATTCTGTTTCTGGCACATTCAATTAAGCGTTCACTCGCTCGACCGCCCCGTTCACACGTTCAGTCACGCATTCACACGCTCGCTCAATCACTCGCGCACCCATTCATTCACCGACTCACCCACTCGGTCACACATTCACTTAATCACTCGCTCGCTCAATCACTCACGCACTCGTTCATTTACTGTCTCAGTCAGACATTCACTTAATCACTCGCACGTTCACTCACGCACTCATTCATTCACTGACTCACTCAGTCAGACATTCACTTAATCACTTGCACGTCCACTCACGCACTCACCCACTCATTCATTCACTGACTCAGACATTCACTCAATCACTCACACGTTCACTCAATCACTCACACGTTCACGGATTCAATCATTCACTGACTCAGTCAGACATTCGCTCAATCACTCACACACTCATTCATTCACTGACTCACCCACTCAAGTCACTCATTCACTGACTCACCCACTCAGTCACTCACTTAATCATTAACACATTCGCTCAATCACTCACACACTTACTCATTCACTCTCACCCACTCAGTCACTCACTTAATCATTCACACATTCGCTCAATCACTCACTCACACACTCATTCATTCACCGACTCACCCACTCACGTACCCCCATTAACCCATTCACTAAATCGCACGCAAGTACACAGACAAAGGTCCCCCGTGTAGCCTTAACACAGACAGTTGGGGCAAGTGCTGTGAGTCGCGTGTCGCAGCGCCTATGAAGGCCGCCACTGTGACACACGGGCGGGAGTGGGAGGGGTCGCCAGAACCGAGCCCGCCCGGCCGCCTTTGTCTCCCCAGTGCTGGAGATGTTCTACTGCACTGTAGAGCAACCCGGGTCACTCACCCACACTCACCTATACTCACCTACACTCACCCACACTCACCCACACTCACCTACACTCACCCACACTCACCCACACTCACCTACACTCACCCACACTCACCCACACTCACCTACACTCACCCACACTCACCCACACTCACCTACACTCACCCACACTCACCCACACTCCCCTACACTCACCCACACTCACCCACACTCACCCACACTCACCTACACTCACCCACACTCACCTACACTCACCCACACTCACCCACACTCACTCACACTCACTCACCCACACTCACCCACACTCACCCACACTCACCTACACTCACCAACACTCACCCACACTCACCCACACTCACCTACACTCACCCCCACTCACCCACACTCACCTACACTCACCCACACAACAACAACCGCCATTCGCCACTAAGTGGCGGTGACGTCACCACGACGCTTGTGCCAGGCTATGTGCACCGTGAGGCCACGTGAAGTGTCGAACGCCCGCTGGCAGGAGGTCACGGGGCAGACCCAGGTGCCACGGGTCGACTGACTGAGATGACTGGCTGATGCACCACCTGTGCCCCCTCCTGAGCCAACCTGCTGTGCTTTAGCCACCCGGCGCTCCGCTCGTTGTTCTGAGCGTCGCTCCTCCGCCCTCCGTTGTTGTTGGAGGGCGACTGCCTCCAACTGCCCAGTAGCATCCTTCACGAGCCTCCTCCACAGAGGCCGATCTTGACACCGCTGGTACCAGTCATCGTCAAGGCCACTCAGCTCCACGTCCTCCTGTACCACATCACTCCATCTCTTCTCTAGCCCGTGCTGCGCCCGCTTAGCCCCCTCAATCCGGCCAAACAAAAGCTGTTTCGGCATGCGGTGGCTGGGCATGCGGGCTACATGACCCAGCCATCGCAGCCTTGCCTGCCGGAGGAGCTCACCGATGGGACCCTGCCCAGATCTTTCAAGGATTTGTGAGCTCCTCACACAATCCAGTCTGGTTAAACCCAGGATGGATCGTAGGCAGGCCAGCCTAAATGTTTCTAACCGGCGAAGATGTTCCATTAGGGGGGTCCACGTTTCGCAAGCGTAGAGAAGGGAGGGAATGACCGTGGCCGAGAAGACCTGAAGCTTAGTGCGGAGCGACAGACCAGGTAGCTTTCACACAGCGTTACGCAACCGATGAAAAGATATTGCCGCTCGACTGATTCGGAGTGAGACCTCTGCTGTTAAACTGGAGCCAGTCATAAGCACACTGCCCAGGTATGGGAAACTCTCCACTCTCTCCACAACTGCCCCATCACCGATTGGGAGTTGTGGGGGTGGAGTATCCGATGGTACAAAATACCCAGGCAGGTGCTTAGTTTTGGTGGGGCTGATGGTAAGGCCCCACCTCTTAGTGGCACGCTCCAGTCTCAGCAGCAGCGTCTCCAACTCCTCCTCTGACTGAGCAGCTATTACCAAATCATCGGCATACATAACGTGGTTGAGCAATAGGGAGCCATCCCTTAACCGCACCCGGGCATCGATTAGCCTCCCATTATATCTGTACCATATGGAGATTCCCCCGGTACAGCTATTGAAGGCTTCACGAACTACGTGGTCAAAATAGATGTTAAATAATGTGGGAGCCAGAGGACATCCCTGTCGCACCCCAAGGTGTACAGGGAATGGCTCTGACTCCCGGCCACGTAGTTTTACCCGGGCCCGCTCACCATCATGAAGGTCCTTAATGATTGTGAGCAGAGGGTCAGGTACTCCAAAAGCACGAAGAACGACCCAGAGCCCAGGCCTACTGATGGTATCATAGGCCTTGACCAGGTCAATAAAGCAGAGATGTAGGTCTTGTTGGAATTCCCTACACCTCTGCTGTAGCAGACGGACAGAAAATATGCCATCTGTGCAGGACCGCCCTTTCCTGAAACCGCATTGGGGCTCCGCAAGCCTCTCCTCAGCGTGCCTGGCAAGGCGATGCTGAATAATCCTTGCCAGGACCTTTCCCGGCACACTGAGGAGTGAGATGCCCCTGTAGTTGTTACAGTCTGTGCGGTCCCCCTTCTTAAAAAGGGGGACCACCAGGGCATCCTTCCAATCCTGCGGAACCCGTCCAGTGGTCCAGACTGTTGTTATGATGTCATATAGGGCAGTCTGTGCACAAACGCCACCCTCCCTCAGCATTTCGCTTGGGAGATCATCTCTGCCCGCTGCCTTTCCTGGTCTCAGACTCCGGATCGCCTTCAATACTTCCTCAGCAGATGGCACCTCAGCCAGCCACTCACAGGGGGTGACTTCTTCCAATATTTGAGGCACCGCAGCCTCAGCAGGGTCATCCTCACTTTGTGCCATGATGTTTTCCTGGCTGAGGGATTTTCCCTCCCCCAGGACCTCACAGAAATGCTCAGCAAATCTGCGAACCTGTTCCTGGGGGTCGGAGATTGGATCACCGTTTTTTCCCCTAATGATGGTAATAGGTGTGGCGCTGCAGGTTACTTTTTTGATGGAGTTAAATAGAGATTTGTGATCACGGGCCACTGAGGCAGACTCCATCTCCTCAGCAACCCGCGACCACCACCCATCCTTGCAGCGCCTCACGGCTCTCCGAACCTCCGAGCGAAGGCTGCGGTAAGCCTCCTCATTCTCTGACGTGGGATTCTGTAGCCGATGACAGTGGGCCTGTCGCTTTTTCCCAACCATCCTGAACACTTCCTCTGTCAGCCAGGGTCTCTGGGGAGGTCTGGACCGCGTACCCAAAGCAGCCATTGCAGCTGCATGAGTCACAGTCCTAAACCTCGCCCATTTACCCTCGACATCAGGAGGAGTCGGGGACGATGCCAATCCCAGCCGCAAGCGATGATGAAATTCTCGCTTGCAACTTTCATCAGATAACTGAGACCAGGCCACTTTAGGTTGGAATGGGGTCCTGGGTGTACACCCACCACCGGAGTGGATGAATGGCAGGCGCATCTTACAGATGACTAGTCGATGGTCAGAGGGCAGATCAGCTCCACGGTAGGTCCTGGTGTCAAGGACATGGGCTCGCATCCGCTGGTCCATAACTATGTAGTCCAGCAGATGTTCTTGCTTGGACCCGGCATGCATCCATGATGTTGTGTGGATGCGCCGATGCCGGAACAGCGTGTTGGTAATTACAAGCCCATGGGCTGCACAAAAATCTAGCAGCCTCCTACCGTTGTTATTGAGCTGATCTGGCCCATGCCCTCCAATCACTCCAGACCAGGTGCCAGTATCATGACCAACTCGGGCATTGAAGTCACCCAACATGATGACTCTATCCCGAGGGGCCACTTTAGCCAGTACCTGTGACAGGAGGTCATAAAAGGCATCTGACTCATTGGCTTTGCCTGCATCCCTCCACGGATGTTCATCTTCGGTGGGGGCATAAGTAACCACGACCACCATTCCTCGCCTCCGGTTGATGGGAAGGCGAGCCCAAAGTAGCCTGGGGCTTACAGATTCCCACACCTCACCGCCACGCTCCCACGCCCCCTTCATTCTTTTGTTCAAAAGAAGAGCCACACCCTGTTGTTTGGCAGTCTGCTGCCCCGAGTAGAGGACTGTCCACCCCTCATGGTGGCAAGAGCCAGAGCCGGTCCACCGGACCTCCTGAATGCCGCATAGATCCAGGCGGTACCGGTCCAGCTCCCGACAGAGGAGTGGCAGTCTCTCCTCCGCAGTGAGCGTTCGAACATTCCACGTGGCCACCCATAGTGGCTTTTCGTTGTTTCTGGAGTAGCCCCGAGGGTAGGTATTCAATCTCCTGGCTCCGCCAATTGGGGTTTGGCCCGGAGACGTCATAGACACCTGGCCCCCCGTGGCCTCCGGCACAGGCTTATTAGTTACATATTTCAGTTTAAATCGTGGTTTCGTGGTAATTAATTGAAGGTGGAGGGGTTACCAGCCCCTCGCACCCGTCCAGAGCCCCCGTTTAGCCCCTGTGGTGGACACATATGCCATGAGGGGAGGAGCCAATCAAAATTGGATCTCCCCCCACAGCACTGTCCACGACAGAGTTGCCCGTCCGGCACCGCGAGGAGGTAGGGGGTTGTTTTGCCGGACACACTCACCCACTCACCCACACTCACCTACACTCACCCACTCCCCTACACTCACCCGCTCACCTACACTCACCCACTCACCCACTCCCCTACACTCACCCACACTCACCCACTCACCCACACTCACCCACACTCACCTACACTCACCCACACTCACCCACTCCCCTACACTCACCCACACTCACCTACACTCACCCACACTCCCCTACACTCACCCACACTCACCTACACTCACCCACACTCACCTACACTCACCCACTCACCCACTCCCCTACACTCACCCACACTCACCCACACTCACCCACACTCACACACACTCACCCACACTCACCCACTCACCCAATAACAATGCCCGGCCATTCGCCACTCAGCGCCGGTAACGTTACCGAGGCGCTTGTGCCAGGCTAGGTGCGCTTTGAGGCCACGTGAAGTGTCGAAGGTTCACTGCTGCTGGCAGGAGGTCACGTGACAGACCCAGCAGGTGCCACGGGTTGACTGCTGTGCCAGGCTAGGTGCATGAGGAGGAGCTCACGTGACAGACCCAGGTGCCATGGGTTGACTGCTGTGCCAGGCTAGGTGCATGAGGAGGAGGTCACGGGACAGACTCAGCAGGTGCCATGGGTTGACTGCCGTGCCAGGCTAGGTGCATGAGGAGGAGGTCACGGGACAGACTCAGCAGGTGCCATGGGTTGACTGCTGTGCCAGGCTAGGTGCATGAGGAGGAGCTCACGGGACAGACTCAGCAGGTGCCATGGGTTGACTGCCGTGCCAGGCTAGGTGCATGAGGAGGAGGTCACGGGACAGACTCAGCAGGTGCCATGGGGTTGACTGCTGTGCCAGGCTAGGTGCATGAGGAGGAGGTCACGGGACAGACTCAGCAGGTGCCATGGGTTGACTGCTGTGCCAGGCTAGGTGCATGAGGAGGAGGTCACGGGACAGACTCAGCAGGTGCCATGGGTTGACTGCTGTGCCAGGCTAGGTGCAGGAGGTCACGGGACAGACCCAGCAGGTGCCATGGGTTGACTGGGAGATGAACCAGCTGTACCCCACTACTGTGCCAACTCCACACACACTGACTCACTCAATCACTCACACACCAACCCACCCACTCACCCAGATCACTCTGCTGCCATGGTTACCATTCCCATCGACTTCCCTGGTTGATTGATCTACCAGACACTAACCGTGCCATGTCAGCCTACACGCTGTGTTCCACAACCACCACCACTGCAGGTTACAATCACTCACTCACTTACTCACCCACTCACTCACCCACTCACTCACCCACACACTCACACACTCACTCACTTACTCACCCACTCACTCACCCACTCACTCACCCACTCACACACTCACTCACTCACCCACTCACCCGCTCACTCACTCGCTCACCCACTCACTCACCCACTCACCCGCTCACTCACTCACCCACTCACTCACTCGCTCACCCACACACTCACCCACTCACTCACCCACTCACTCACCCACTAACATCCTCACTCACCCACTCACTCACCCACTCACTGACTCACCCACTCACTCACCCACTCACTCACCCACTCACTCACCCACTCACCCGCTCACTCACTCACTCGCTCACCCACACACTCACACACCAACCCACCCACTCACCCACTCATTCACTCACCCACTCACTCACCCACTCACTTACCCACTCACTCACCCACTCACTCACTCACCCACTCACTCACTCACCCACTCACTCACCCACTCACTCACTCACCCACTCACTCACCCACTCACCCGCTCACTCACTCACTCGCTCACCCACACACTCACACACCAACCCACCCACTCATTCACTCACCCACTCACTCACCCACTCACTCACCCACTCACCCACTCACACACTCACACACTCACTCACTCACCCACCTACTCACCCACTCACCCACTCACTCACTCATCCACTCACTCGTGCACTCACTCACGCACTCACCCATTCACTCGCTTACCCACTCACTCACACACCAACCCATCCACTCCCACTCACTCTCTCATTCTCCCACTCAATCATCCACTCACCCACTCACTCACCAACTAACATCCTCACTCATGCACTCACCCACCCACTCGCTCACCCACTCACTCATCCACTCACTCACGCACTCACCCACTCACCCACTCACTCACCAACTAACATCCTCCCTCACCCACTCACTCACTCACCCACTCACTCACCCACTCACTCACACACTCACTCACCCGCTCACTCACTCGCTCACCCACACACTCACACACCAACCCACCCACTCATTCACTCACTCACCCACTCACTCACCAACTAACATACTCACTCACCCACTCACGCACTCACCCACTCACTCACACACTCACTCACTCACCCACCTACTCACCCACTCACACACTGTGGACAGGTGTCTTTTATACAGGTAACAAGCTGAGATTAGGAGCACTCCCTTTAAGAGTGTGCTCATAATCTCAGCTCGTTACCTGTATAAAAGACACCTGGGAGCCAGAAATCTTTCTGATTGAGAGGGGGTCAAATACTTATTTCCCTCATTAAAATGCAAATCAATTTATAACATTTTTGACATGCGTTTTTCTGGATTTTTTTGTTGTTATTCTGTCTCTCACTGTTCAAATAAACCTACCATTAAAATTATAGACTGATCATTTCTTTGTCAGTGGGCAAACGTACAAAATCAGCAGGGGATCAAATACGTTTTTTCCCTCACTGTATAACCTAGTGTACAGTGTCGTGTGTGTATAGTATAGTGTGTCATTTGTATAGTAATGTAGTGTATAGTGTAGTGTGTGTATTGTATAGTGTATAGCAATGTAGTGCATAGTGCAGTGTGTGTATTGTATAGTGTATAGCAATGTAGTGTGTAGTGTATAGCGCAGTGTATAGCATGGTGTACAGTGTAGTATGTGTATAGTGTATTGTGTTATTTGTATAGTAATGTAGTGTGTAGTGTAGTGTATAGTAATGCAGTGTATCGTGTAGTGTATAGTGGTGTCTGGTGTATAGTGGAGTGTAGTGTATAGTGGTGTATAGTGTGTAGTGGATAGTAGTGTATAGTGTCTATTAGTGTATAGTGCAGTGTAGTGTATAGTGTATATAGCAGCGTATAGCATGTACGTGCATTGAACTTCTTTCGCGCCATACGTGGGCCTTGGAGGCCTGCACGTGCCTTGTGTTTGATGCCGTTATCATTGTCGGATAGCTTATCTGGTCCCCGCGGTCCACGCTGTTTGATAGTGGAAGCTTCATTCCAACCGAATTAGCACCAAACACTTAGTTGGTTAACAGCTAGCCACGAGCCAACATTGCCCTGGAGAAATGGTGGTGGGGAGAGAGAGAGGTGATTTTGTGCGTGTCTGTGGGTGAGCGAGTGTGTGGGTGAGAGTGTACGTGGGTGTGTGAGTGTGGGCGTGAGAGTGTACGTGAGTGTGAGGGTGGGTGGGTGTGTGTGGGTGGTGTGGGTGGTGTGGGTGTGTAGGTTGGTGTAAGGGTGGTGTGGGTGTGTGTGGGTGAGCTTGTGGGTGGTTGTGCGGGTGTGTGGGGGTGAGAGGGTGAGGTGTGTGGGTGGTTGTGTGGGTGTGTGAGTGTGGGGGTGAGCGTGTGGGTGGTTGTGCGGGTGTGTGAGTGTGGGTGAGTGTGTGGGTGGTTGTGTGGGTGTGTGAGTGTGGGGGTGAGCGTGTGGGTGTGTGTGTGTGGGGGTGAGCGTGTGGGTGGTTGTGCGGGTGTGTGAGTGTGGGGGTGAGAGTGTGGGTGAATGTGTGGGTGGTTGTACGGGTGTGTGAGTGTGGGGGTGAGAGTGTGGGTGAGTGTGTGGGTGGTTGTGTGGGTGTGTGAGTGTGGGGGTGAGCGTGTGGGTGGTTGTGCGGGTGTGTGAGTGTGGGGGTGAGAGTGTGGGTGAGTGTGTGGGTGGTTGTGCGGGTGTGTGAGTGTGGGGGTGAGAGTGTGGGGGTGAGAGTGTGGGTGAGTGTGTGGGTGGTTGTACGGGTGTGTGAGTGTGAGTGTGGGGGTGAGAGGGTGAGGTGTGTGGGTGGTCGTGCGTGTGTGTGGGGAGCGGTAGTGTAGCGGTTAGCGCTACGCTGCGCTATGAACCTGGCGACCTGAGTTCGATTCCAGCTCACGGCCAATACCAGTGACGATTATCTGAACCGGTCCTGGGCCACCCATCTACTCACTCACCCACCAACTCACCCACCCACCTACTCACCCACCCACCCACCTCCTCACCCACCCACCTCCTCACCCACCCACCTCCCCACCCACCCACCTACTCATCCACCCACCTCCTCACCCACCCACCCACCTCCTCACCCACTCACCCACCAACTCACCCACCCACCTCCTCACCCACCCACCCACCTCCTCACCCACCCACCCACCTCCTCATCCACCCACCCACCGACCCACCTCACCCACCCACACAACTCCTCACCCACCTCCTCCTCACCCACCCACCTCCTCACCCACCCACTCACCTCCTCACCCACCCACCTCCTCACCCACCCATCCACCTCCTCACCCACCCACCTCACCCACCCACCCACCTCCTCACCCACCCACCTCCTCACCCACCCACCCATCTACCCACCCACCCATCTACTCACCCACCCACCTACTCACCCACCCACCTACTCACCCACCCACCTACTCACCCACCCACCTCACCCACCCACCTCCTCACCCACTCACCCACCAACTCACCCACCCACCTCCTCACCCACCCACCCACCTCCTCATCCACCCACCCACCGACCCACCTCACCCACCCACACAACTCCTCACCCACCTCCTCCTCACCCACCCACCTCCTCACCCACCCACTCACCTCCTCACCCACCCACCTCCTCACCCACCCATCCACCTCCTCACCCACCCACCTCACCCACCCACCCACCTCCTCACCCACCCACCTCCTCACCCACCCACCCATCTACCCACCCACCCATCTACTCACCCACCCACCTACTCACCCACCCACCTCACCCACCCACCTACTCACCCACCCACCTCACCCACCCACCTCCTCACCCACTCACCCACCAACTCACCCACCCACCTCCTCACCCACCCACCCACCTCCTCATCCACCCACCCACCGACCCACCTCACCCACCCACACAACTCCTCACCCACCTCCTCCTCACCCACCCACTTCCTCACCCACCACCTCCTCAGCCACCCACCCACGTCCTCACCCACCCACCCACCTCCTCACCCACCCACTTCCTCACCTACCCACCCACCCACCTCCTCACCTACCCACCCACCTCCCCACCCACCCACCTCACCCACCCACCTCCCCACCCACCCCCTCTCTCACACCCCCTCTCTCACACCCTCTCTCTTACACCCCCTCTCTCACCCCCTCTCTCACACCCCCCTCTCACACCCCCTCTCTCACACCCTCTCTCACCCCCTCTCTCACACCCCCTCTCTCACACCCTCTCTCACCCCCTCTCTCACACCCCCCTCTCTCACACCCCCTCTCTCACACCCCCTCTCTCACACCCCCCTCTCACACCCCCTCTCTCACACCCCCTCTCTCACACCCCCTCTCTCACACCCCCTCTCACACCCCCTCTCTCACACCCCCCTCTCACACCCCTCCCTCACACCCCCTCTCTCACACCCCCTCTCTCACACCCCCCTCTCACACCCCCTCTCTCACACCCTCTCTCACCCCCTCTCTCACACCCCCCTCTCTCACACCCCCTCTCTCACACCCCCCTCTCACACCCCCTCTCTCACACCCCCTCTCTCACACCCCCTCTCTCACACCCCCCTCTCACACCCCCTCTCTCACACCCCCTCTCTCACACCCCCCTCTCACACCCCCTCTCTCACACCCTCTCTCTCACACCTCTCTCTCACACCTCTCTCTCACACCCCTCTCTCACACCCCCTCTCTCACACCCCTCTCTCACACCCCCCTCTCACACCCCCTCTCTCACACCCTCTCTCTCACACCTCTCTCTCACACCTCTCTCTCACACCCCTCTCTCACACCCCCTCTCTCACACCCCCTCTCTCACACCCCCTCTCTCACACCCCCCTCTCACACCCCCTCTCTCACACCCTCTCTCTCACACCCCTCTCTCTCACACCCCCTCTCTCACACCCCTCTCTCACCCCCTCTCTCACACCCCCCTCTCACACCCCTCACTCTCACACCCCCTCTCTCACACCCCCTCTCTCACACCCCCTCTCTCACACCCTCACTCACACCCCTCACGCTCACACCCCTCTCACACCCTCTCTCACACCCTCTCTCTCACACCTCTCTCTCACACCCCCTCAATCTCACACCCCTCTCTCACACACCCCTCTCTCACACCCTCTCTCTCACACCCCCTCTCTCACACCCTCTCTCTCACCCCCTCTCTCACACCCCTCTCTCACACCCCCTCTCTCACACCCCCTCTCACACCCCCCTCTCTCACACCCCTCTCTCTCACACCCCCCCTCTCTCTCACCCCCCCTCCCCCCCCCCCTCTCTCACACGCACCCTTTGCTCTGCATTGGCCCGTGCTCTCTCTATCTCTCTCTGTGTAAATACGAAATAAAATAAAATATATAAATGTACATAATCTCCAGTCGCCACCCACCTCCTCACCCACCCATCCACCTCCTCACCCACCCATCCACCTCCTCACCCACCCATCCACCTCCTCACCCACCCACCCACCTCCTCACCCACCCACACACCTCCTCACCCACCTCCTCACCCACCCACCTCCTCACCCACCCACACACCTCCTCACCCACCTCCTCACCTACCCACCTCCTCACCCACCCACCCACCTCCTCACCCACCCACCCACCTCCTCACCCACCCACCTCCTCACCTACCCACCTCCCCACCCACCCTCCTCACCCACCCACCTCCCCACCCACCCCCTCTCTCACACCCCCTCTCTCACACCCTCTCTCTTACACCCCCTCTCTCACACCCCCTCTCACACCCCCCTCTCTCACACCCCTCTCTCACACCCCTCTCTCTCACACCCCCTCTCTCACACCCCCTCTCTCACATCCCCTCTCTCACACCCCCCTCTCACACCCCCTCTCTCTTACACCCCCTCTCTCACACCCCCTCTCACACCCCCTCTCACACCCCCCTCTCTCACACCCCCTCTCTCACACCCCCTCTCTCACACCCTCTCTCTCACCCCCTCTCTCACACCCCCTCTCTCACACCCCCTCTCACACCCCCTCTCACACCCCCTCTCTCACACCCCCTCACTCTCACACCCCCCCTCTCTCTCACCCCCCCTCCCCCCCCCTCTCTCACACGCACCCTTTGCTCTGCATTGGCCCGTGCTCTCTCTATCTCTCTCTGTGTAAATACGAAATAAAATAAAATATATAAATGTACATAATCTCCAGTCGCCATGGCAAGCATCTCGAGTGAGGGGTAAATAGGCCAACCCCACTGGCTCGCTCGCTCTCTCACGCGCGCAGCTATGAAGGCGCAGCCCCTGCAAGTGCCCCTCCCCCCCGCCCGCGCATCGCTTGAGTTGAAGCTGTCGCACGGATGGTGGTCCCGTGCTGTGGGCAGATGGCGCCGCTGTGTGAGTGTGTGGCTGAGTGAGTGGTGTATCAGTGAGTGAGTGTGTGAGTGAGTGAGTGTGTGAGTGAGTGTATGTGTGAGTGAGTGTATGAGTGAGTGTGTGAGTGAGTGTATGAGTGAGTGAGTGAGTGTATGAGTGAGTGAGTGTATGAATGAGTGAGTGAGTGTATGTGTGAGTGAGTGTATGAGTGAGTGAGTGTGTGTATGAGTGAGTGTGTGAGTGAGTGTGTGAGTGAGTGTGTGAGTGAGTGTATGAGTGAGTCTATGAATGAGTGAGTGTGTGAGTGAGTGTATGTGTGAGTGAGTGTATGAGTGAGTGAGTGTGTGAGTGAGTGTGTGAGTGAGTGTGTGAGTGAGTGAGTGTGTGAGTGAGTGTGTGAGTGAGTGTATTAGTGAGTATTAGTGAGTGTATGCGTGAGTGTATGCGTGAGTGAGTGTATGAGTGAGTGTATGTGTGAGCGCGTATGAGTGAGTGAGTCTATGAATGAGTGAGTGTGTGAGTGAGTGTATATGTGAGTGAGTGTATGAGTGAGTGAGTGTGTGTGTGAGTGAGTGTGTGAGTGAGTGAGTGTGTGAGTGAGTGTATTAGTGAGTGTATTAGTGAGTGTATTAGTGAGTGTATGCGTGAGTGTATGAGTGAGTGAGTGTATGAGTGAGTGTATGCGTGAGCGCGTATGAGTGAGTGAGTGTATGAATGAGTGAGTGAGTGTATGAGTGAGTGTGAGTTAGTACGTGTATGAGTCAGTGTGTGAATGAGTGAGTGTATAAGTGAGTGAGTGTGGCAGTGAATATGAGTGAGGGTGAATGTGTCAGTGAGTGTGTCAGTGTGTGAGTAGAGTTTGTGTGATCTCCCCCTGTCCTACATAGAGAGTGGAGTTTGTGTGATGTCCCCCTGTTCTACAGAGAGAGTGGAGTTTGTGTGATCTCCCCCTGTTCTACAGAGAGTGGAGTTTGTGTGATCTCCCCCTGTTCTACAGAGAGAGTGGAGTTTGTGTGATCTCCCCCTGTTCTACAGAGAGTGGAGTTTGTGTGATCTCCCCCTGTTCTACAGAGAGTGGAGTTTGTGTGATCTCCCCCTGTTCTACAGAGAGAGTGGAGTTTGTGTGATCTCCCCCTGTACTACAGAGTTAGTGGAGTTTGTGTGATCTCCCCCTGTTCTACATAGAGAGTGGAGTTTGTGTGATGTCCCCCTGTTCTTACAGAGAGAGTGGAGTTTGTGTGATCTCCCCCTGTTCTACAGAGAGTAGAGTTTGTGTGATCTCCCCCTGTACTACAGAGTTAGTGGAGTTTGTGTGATCTCCCCCTGTTCTACAGAGAGAGTGGAGTTTGTGTGATCTCCCCCTGTTCTATAGAGTGAGTGGAGTTTGTGTGATCTCCCCCTGTTCTACAGAGAGAGTAGAGTTTGTGTGATCTCCCCATGTACTACAGAGTTAGTGGAGTTTGTGTGATCTCCCCCTGTTCTACAGAGAGAGTGGAGTTTGTGTGATCTCCCCCTGTTCTACAGAGTGAGTGGAGTTTGTGTGATCTCCCCCTGTATTACAGAGTGAGTGGAGTTTGTATGATCTCCCCCTGTTCTACAGTGAGTGGAGTTTGTGTGATCTCCCCCTGTTCTACAGAGTTAGTGGAGTTTGTGTGATCTCCCCCTGTTCTACAGAGAGAGTAGAGTTTGTGTGATCTCCTCCTGTACTACAGAGTGAGTGGAGTTTGTGTGATCTCCCCCTGTTCTACAGAGTTAGTGGAGTTTGTGTGATCTCCCCCTGTTCTACAGAGAGAGTGGAGTTTGTGTGATCTCCCCCTGTTCTACAGAGTGAGTGGAGTTTGTGTGATCTCCCCCTGTTCTACAGAGTGAGTGGAGTTTGTGTGATCTCCCCCTGTTCTACAGAGAGAGTGGAGTTTGTGTGATCTCCCCCTGTACTACAGAGTTAGTGGAGTTTGTGTGATCTCCCCCTGTTCTACATAGAGAGTGGAGTTTGTGTGATGTCCCCCTGTTCTTACAGAGAGAGTGGAGTTTGTGTGATCTCCCCCTGTTCTACAGAGAGTAGAGTTTGTGTGATCTCCCCCTGTACTACAGAGTTAGTGGAGTTTGTGTGATCTCCCCCTGTTCTACAGAGAGAGTGGAGTTTGTGTGATCTCCCCCTGTTCTATAGAGTGAGTGGAGTTTGTGTGATCTCCCCCTGTTCTACAGAGAGAGTAGAGTTTGTGTGATCTCCCCATGTACTACAGAGTTAGTGGAGTTTGTGTGATCTCCCCCTGTTCTACAGAGAGAGTGGAGTTTGTGTGATCTCCCCCTGTTCTACAGAGTGAGTGGAGTTTGTGTGATCTCCCCCTGTATTACAGAGTGAGTGGAGTTTGTATGATCTCCCCCTGTTCTACAGTGAGTGGAGTTTGTGTGATCTCCCCCTGTTCTACAGAGTTAGTGGAGTTTGTGTGATCTCCCCCTGTTCTACAGAGAGAGTAGAGTTTGTGTGATCTCCTCCTGTACTACAGAGTGAGTGGAGTTTGTGTGATCTCCCCCTGTTCTACAGAGTTAGTGGAGTTTGTGTGATCTCCCCCTGTTCTACAGAGAGAGTGGAGTTTGTGTGATCTCCCCCTGTTCTACAGAGTGAGTGGAGTTTGTGTGATCTCCCCCTGTTCTACAGAGTGAGTGGAGTTTGTGTGATCTCCCCCTGTTCTACAGAGAGAGTGGAATTTGTGTGATCTCCCCCTGTTCTACAGAGTGAGTGGAGTTTGTGTGATCTCCCCCTGTTCTACAGAGAGAGTAGAGTTTGTGTGATCTCCCCCTGTTCTACAGAGTGGAGTTTGTGTGATCTCCCCCTGTTCTACAGAGAGAGTGGAGTTTGTGTGATCTCCCCCTGTTCTACAGAGTGAGTGGAGTTTGTGTGATCTCCCCCTGTTGTACAGAGTGAGTGGAGTTTGTGTGATCTTCCCCTGTACTACAGAGTGAGTGGAGTTTGTGTGATCTCCCCCTGTTCTACAGAGTGAGTGGAGTTTGTGTGATCTCCCCCTGTACTACAGAGTGAGTGGAGTTTGTGTGATCTCCCCCTGTTCTACAGAGTGAGTGGAGTTTGTGTGATCTCCCCCTGTTCTACAGAGTGAGTGGAGTTTGTGTGATCTCCCCCTGTTCTACAGAGAGAGTGGAGTTTGTGTGATCTCCCCCTGTTCTACAGAGTGAGTGGAGTTTGTGTGATCTCCCCCTGTTCTACAGAGAGAGTGGAGTTTGTGTGATCTCCCCCTGTTCTACACAGTGAGTGGAGTTTGTGTGATCTCCCCCTGTTTTACAGAGTGGAGTTTGTGTGATCTCCCCCTGTTCTACAGAGTGAGTGGAGTTTGTGTGATCTCCCCTTGTTCTACAGAGAGAGTGGAGTTTGTGTGATCTCCCCCTGTTCTACAGAGTGAGTGGAGTTTGTGTGATCTCCCCCTGTTCTACAGAGTGGAGTTTGTGTGATCTCCCCCTGTTCTACGGAGAGAGTGGAGTTTGTGTGATCTCCCCCTGTTCTACAGAGAGAGTGGAGTTTGTATGATCTCCCCCTGTTCTACAGAGTGAGTGGAGTTTGTGTGATCTTCCCCAGTTCTACGGAGTGGGTGGAGTTTGTGTGATCTCCCCCTGTTCTACAGAGTGAGTGGAGTTTGTGTGATCTCCCCCTGTTCTACAGAGAGAGTGGAGTTTGTGTGATCTCCCCCTGTACTACAGAGTGAGTGGAGTTTGTGTGAGCTCCCCCTGTTCTACAGAGTGAGTAGAGTTTGTGTGATCTCCCCCTGTTCTACAGAGTGAGTGGAGTTTGTGTGATCTCCCCTTGTTCTACAGAGAGAGTGGAGTTTGTGTGATCTCCCCCTGTTCTACAGAGTGGAGTTTGTGTGATCTCTCCCTGTTCTACAGAGAGTGTGGAGTTTGTATTATCTCCCCCTGTTCTACAGAGAGAGTGGAGTTTGTGTGATTTCCCCCTGTTCTACAGAGAGAGTGGAGTTTGTGTGATCTCCCCCTGTTCTACAGAGTGAGTGGAGTTTGTGTGATCTCCCCCTGTTCTACAGAGAGAGTAGAGTTTGTGTGATCTCCCCCTGTTCTACAGAGTGAGTGGAGTTTGTGTGATCTCCCCCTGTTCTACAGAGTGGAGTTTGTGTGATCTCCCCCTGTTGTACAGAGTGAGTGGAGTTTGTGTGATCTTCCCCTGTACTACAGAGTGAGTGGAGTTTGTGTGATCTCCCCCTGTACTACAGAGTTAGTGGAGTTTGTGTGATCTCCCCCTGTTCTACAGAGAGAGTGGAGTTTGTGTGATCTCCCCCTGTTCTACAGAGTGAGTGGAGTTTGTGTGATCTCCCCCTGTTCTACAGAGTGAGTGGAGTTTGTGTGATCTCCGCCTGTACTACAGAGTGAGTGGAGTTTGTGTGATCTCCCCCTGTTCTACAGAGAGAGTGGAGTTTGTGTGATCTCCCCCTGTTCTACAGAGTGAGTGGAGTTTGTGTGATCTCCCCCTGTTCTACAGAGAGAGAGAGTAGAGGTTGTGTGATCTCCCCCTGTTCTACAGAGTGAGTGGAGTTTGTGTGATCTCCCCCTGTTCTACAGAGTGAGTGGAGTTTGTGTGATCTCCCCCTGTTCTACAGAGTGTGTGGAGTTTGTGTGATTTCCCCCTGTTCTACAGAGAGAGTGGAGTTTGTATGATCTCCCCCTGTTCTACAGAGTGAGTGGAGTTTGTGTGATCTCCCCCTGTTCTACAGAGTGTGTGGAGTTTGTGTGATCTCCCCCTGTACTACAGAGTGAGTGGAGTTTGTGTGATCTCCCCCTGTTCTATAGAGTGAGTGGAGTTTGTGTGATCTCCCCCTGTTCTATAGAGTGAGTGGAGTTTGTGTGATCTCCCCCTGTTCTATAGAGTGAGTGGAGTTTGTGTGATCTCCCCCTGTTCTACAGAGAGAGTAGAGTTTGTGTGATCTCCCCCTGTTCTACAGAGAGAGTGGAGTTTGTGTGATCTCCCCCTGTTCTACAGAGTGAGTGAAGTTTGTGTGATCTCCCCCTGTACTACAGAGTTAGTGGAGTTTGTGTGATCTCCCCCTGATCTACAGAGTGAGTGGAGTTTGTGTGATCTCCCCCTGTTCTACAGAGTGAGTGGAGTTTGTGTGATATCCCCCTGTTCTACAGAGAGAGTAGAGTTTGTGTGATCTCCCCCTGTTCTACAGAGTGGAGTTTGTGTGATCTCCCCCTGTTCTACAGAGTGAGTGGAGTTTGTGTGATCTCCCCCTGTTCTACAGAGTGAGTGGAGTTTGTGTGATCTCCCCCTGTTCCACAGAGAGAGTAGAGTTTGTGTGATCTCCCCCTGTTCTACAGAGTGAGTGGAGTTTGTGTGATCTCCCCCTGTTCTACAGAGTGAGTGGAGTTTGTGTGATCTCCCCCTGTTCTACAGAGTGAGTAGAGTTTGTATGATCTCCCCTTGTTCTACAGAGTGAGTGGAGTTTGTGTGATCTCCCCCTGTTCTACAGAGTGAGTGGAGTTTGTGTGATCTCCCCCTGTTCTATAGAGTGAGTGAGTGGAGTTTGTGTGATCTCCCCCTGTTCTACAGAGAGAGTGGAGTTTGTGTGATCTCCCCCTGTTCTACAGAGTGAGTGGAGTTTGTGTGATCTCCCCCTGTTCTACAGAGTGGAGTTTGTGTGATCTCCCCCTGTTCTACAGAGTGAGTGGAGTTTGTGTGATCTCCCCCTGTTCTACAGAGAGAGTAGAGTTTGTGTGATCTCCCCCTGTTCTACAGAGTGGAGTTTGTGTGATCTCCCCCTGTTCTACAGAGAGAGTGGAGTTTGTGTGATCTCCCCCTGTTCTACAGAGTGAGTGGAGTTTGTGTGATCTCCCCCTGTTGTACAGAGTGAGTGGAGTTTGTGTGATCTTCCCCTGTACTACAGAGTGAGTGGAGTTTGTGTGATCTCCCCCTGTTCTACAGAGTGAGTGGAGTTTGTGTGATCTCCCCCTGTACTACAGAGTGAGTGGAGTTTGTGTGATCTCCCCCTGTTCTACAGAGTGAGTGGAGTTTGTGTGATCTCCCCCTGTTCTACAGAGTGAGTGGAGTTTGTGTGATCTCCCCCTGTTCTACAGAGTGAGTGGAGTTTGTGTGATCTCCCCCTGTTTTACAGAGTGAGTGGAGTTTGTGTGATCTCCATAGCCCCGGGGCCAGTGAACGTTTCAGCAGCTGTTGTTGTTGCTGGCGGTGATGGCGTTAGTGATTGATAGTGGTGATGGTTGTGATGGTGGTAGTGATAGTGGTGGTAGTGGTGATCGTGATAGTGCTGGTGATGGTGGTTGGGATAGTGGTGGTAGTGATAGCAGTGATGGTGGTAGTGATAGTGGTGGTAGTGATAGTAGTGGTGGTGATGGTGGTAGTGATTGTGGTCGTAGTGATAGTAGTGGTGGTGATGGTGGTAGTGATAGTGGTCGTAGTGATAGTAGTGATGGTGGTAGTGATAGTGGTAGTAGTGATAGTAGTGGTGGTGATGGCAGTAGTGAATGTGATAGTAATACTGTAGTCGTGGTGGTGGTGATAGTGGTTGTGAATGTGGTGGTAGTAATACCCGTAGTAGTGGTGGTGGTGATGGCGGTAGTGAATGTGGTGGTAGTAATACTGTAGTCGTGGTAGTAGTGGTGATAGTGGTTGTGAATGTGGTGGTAGTAATACTGTAGTAGTGGTCGTGGTGATAGCGGTAGTGAATGTGGTGGTAGTAATCCTGTAGTAGTGGTGGTGGTGGTAGCGGTAGTGAATGTGGTGGTAGTAATACTGTAGTAGTGGTGGTGGTGATGGCGGTAGTAAACGTGGTGGTAGTAATACTGTAGTAGTGGTGGTGGTGATGGCGGTAGTGAATGTGGTGGTAGTAATACTGTAGTAGTGGTAGTAGTGGTCGTGATAGCGGTAGTGAATGTGGTGGTAGTAATACTGTAGTAGTGGTGGTGGTGATAGCGGTAGTAAACGTGGTGGTAGTAATACTGTAGTAGTGGTGGTGGTGATAGCGGTAGTAAACGTGGTGGTAGTAATACTGTAGTAGTGGTGGCGGTGATAGCGGTAGTTAACGTGATAGTAATACTGTAGTAGTGGTGGCGGTGATAGCGGTAGTTAACGTGATAGTAATACTGTAGTAGTGGTGGTGGTGATAGCGGTAGTGAATGTGGTGGTAGTAATACTGTAGTAGTGGTGGAGGTGGTGGTGATAGCGGTAGTAAACGTGGTGGTAGTAATACTGTAGTAGTGGTGGTGGTGGTGATAGTGGTTGTGAATGTGGTGGTAGTAATACTGTAGTTTGGTGGTGGTGATGGCGGTAGTGAATGAGGTGGTAGTAATACTGTAGTAGTGGTAGTAGTGGTCGTGATAGCGGTAGTGAATGTGGTGGTAGTAATACTGTAGTAGTGGTGGTGGTGATAGCGGTAGTAAACGTGGTGGTAGTAATACTGTAGTAGTGGTGGCGGTGATAGCGGTAGTTAACGTGATAGTAATACTGTAGTAGTGGTGGCGGTGATAGCGGTAGTTAACGTGATAGCAATACTGTAGTAGTGGTGGTGGTGATAGCGGTAGTGAATGTGGTGGTAGTAATACTGTAGTAGTGGTGGAGGTGGTGGTGATAGCGGTAGTAAACGTGGTGGTAGTAATACTGTAGTAGTGGTGGTGGTGGCGGTGATAGCGGTAGTGAATGTGGTGGTAGTAATACTGTAGTGGTGGTGGTGATGGCGGTAGTAAACGTGGTGGTAGTAATACTGTAGTAGTGGTGGAGGTGGTGGTGATAGCGGTAGTAAACGTGGTGGTAGTAATACTGTAGTAGTGGTGGTGGTGGAGTAGCGGGGGGAGTGGTGGCACAGGGGTTAGCGCTTCGCCGCTCTGCCGAAACCCCGGCGGACAGAGAGCCGAGTTCGATTCCCACTCACGGCCAACGTCAGTGGCAGGCGGATTCCTCAACCGGTTCTGCCCCTCTCTCCCCTTAGGTCGACTCAGCCTTAAATTAGTTCCTGTGTGCGTGTGTGTGTGTGCGTGAAACATCAGTGGGTAGCGGTAGTGTAACGGTTAGCGCTACGCTGCGCTACGAACCTGGCGACCCGGGTTCGATTCCCGCTCACGGCCAACACTGGTGGTGCTGGGCCTCCCCTAGGTCGACTCAGCCTCAAATGAGTACCTGGTGCGGTGTGTAAACATCGCCGCTGGGGAGACAAAGGCGGCCGGGCGTGGTGCTGGCCTCCCACCCCCTCGTGTGCCGTGCCGGCCTTCATAGGTGCTGCTCGCTAACAGCACTTGCCCCTACCGTCTTTGAAGGCTACACGGGGGATCTTTGTTTTTTGGTGATGAGTGGTGGTGGAAGGTGGTGATGTTCGTGATAGCAGTGGTCACTACCATCATCACCATCGCTATCACGACCACCATCATCACTGTCACGACCACCACCATCATCACTACCACTATCACCATCATCATCACCACGACCACTATCACCATCATCACGACCACTATCACCATCATCATCACGACCACCACCATCACTATCATCACTATCACCACCATCACCATCATCACCACATCATCACGACCACTATCACCATCATTATCACCACCATCATTACTACCACTGCTACTGTCTTCACCACTACCACCACCACGACCTCCATAACCACCATCATCACTACCACCACTAGCACCACCACCATAACCACCACTACCACTATCACCACCACTACAATCACTACCACCATCACTACCACCACCACTACTATCACTACCATCACCATAACCACCACTATCACCACCACTACAATCACTACCACCATCACTACCACCACCACTACTATCACTACCACCACCATCACCATAACCACCACTATCACCACCACTACAATCACCATCACTACCACCACCACTACTATCACTACCACCACCATCACCATAACCACCACTATCACCACCACTACAATCACCAGCACTATCACTACCACTGCTACTATCACTACCACTATCACTACCACTATCACTACCACTGCTACTATCACTACCACTATCACTACCACTGCTACTATCACTACCACTATCACTACCACTGCTACTATCACTACTACTATCACTACCACTGCTACTATCACTACCACTGCTACTATCACCACCACCAACATTACCACCACCGCCACACGACATGCGGTGATCTTCCCACGGTTCAGCCCTTCATGTTTTTAAGATTCGTAACTTAAACACACAGCAACAGCAGTATCAGCATCATCATCATCAGCATCAGTGAGTAGGTAGTTGGTGAGTGTGAGTGAGTAGGTAGTTGGTGAGTGTGAGTGAGTAGGTAATTGGTGAGTGTGAGTGAGCGAGTAGTTGGTGAGTGTGAGTGAGTGGATGGGTGGGTGAGGGGCTGGGTGGGTGGGTGAGTGAATGAGTGGGTGGGTGAGTGAGTGAACGAGTGGGTGGGTGAGTGAATGAGTGGGTGGGTGAGTGAGTGAATTAGTGGGTGGGTGGGTGAATGAATGAGTGGGTGGGTGAGTGAATCAGTGGGTCGGTGAGTTAATGAGTGGGTGGGTGAGTGAATGAGGGGCTGGGTGAGTAAGTGGGTGGCTGAGGGGCTGGGTGGGTGGCTGAGGGGCTGGGTGGGTGGCTGAGGGGCTTCGTGGGTGGCTGAGGGGCTGGGTGGGTGGCTGAGGGGCTGGGTGGGTGGCTGAGGGGCTGGGTGGGTGGGTGGCTGAGGGGTTGGGTGGGTGGGTAAGGTGCTGGGTGGGTGGGTGAGGTGCTGGGTGAGTGGGTGTGGGGCTGGGTGGGTGGGTGGCTGAGGGGCTGGGTGGGTGGGTGGCTGAGGGGCTGGGTGGGTGGGTGGCTGAGGGGCTGGGTGGGTGGGTGGCTGAGGGGCTGGGTGGGTGGGTGGCTGAGGGGCTGAGTGGGTGGGTGGGTGGCTGAGGGGCTGGGTGGGTGGGTGGCTGAGGGGCTGGGTGGGTGGGTGGCTGGGGTGGGTGGGTGGCTGAGGGGCTGGGTGGGTGGGTGGGTGGCTGAGGAGCTGGGTGGGTGGGTGACTGAGGGGCTGAGTGTGTGGGTGGGTGGCTGAGGGGCTGGGTGAGTAAGTGGGTAACTGAGGGGCTGAGTGGGTGGGTGGGTGGCTGAGGGGCTGGGTGAGTAAGTGGGTGACTGAGGGGCTGGGTGGGTGGGTGGCTGAGGGGCTGGGTGGGTGGGTGGGTGGCTGAGGGGCTGAGTGAGTAAGTGGGTGGCTGAGGGGCTGGGTGGGTGGGTGGCTGAGGGGCTGGGTGGGTGGGTGGCTGAGGGGATGGGTGGGTGGGTGGGTGGCTGAGGGGCTGGGTGAGTAAGTGGGTGACTGAGGGGCTGGGTGGGTGGGTGGCTGAGTGAGTAAGTGGGTGGCTGAGGGGCTGGGTGGGTGGGTGGCTGAGGGGATGGGTGGGTGGGTGGGTGGCTGAGGGGCTGAGTGAGTAAGTGGGTGGCTGAGGGGCTGGGTGGGTGGGTGGCTGAGGGGATGGGTGGGTGGGTGACTGAGGGGCTGAGTGGGTGGTTGCTATTGTGGGCGTTTTTTTGTCATTGCCGGGGTCGGCTGAGCCGCTGGGTGAGCTGAGTTGCTCGACAGCTGAGCTACAGCCACATCGGCCGTGGCAGCCACAGCTACAGCAGTCACAGCAGCTACAGCATCACTCACATCAGACACAGCATCACTCACAGCAGCTACAGCATCACTCACAGCAGCTACAGCATCACTCAAGCAGCTACAGCATCACTCACAGCAGCTACAGCATCACTCACAGCAGCTACAGCATCACCCACAGCAGCTACAGCATCACTCACATCAGACACAGCATCACTCACATCAGACACAGCAGCTACAGCATCACTCACAGCAGACACAGCACCTACAGCATCACCCACAGCAGCTACAGCATCACTCACAGCAGACACAGCAGCTATAGCATCATTCACAGCAGACACAGCAGCTACAGCATCACCCACAGCAGACACAGCATCACTCACAGCAGACACAGCAGCTATAGCATCACTCACAGCAGACACAGCAGCTATAGCATCATTCACAGCAGACACAGCAGCTACAGCATCACCCACAGCAGACACAGCATCACTCACAGCAGACACAGCAGCTATAGCATCACTCACAGCATCACCCACAGCAGCTACAGCATCACTCACAGCAGACACAGCAGCTATAGCATCACCCGCAGCAGCTACAGCATCACTCACAGCAGACAGCAGCTACAGCATCACTCACAGCAGACACAGCAGCTACAGCATCACTCACAGCAGACACAGCAGCTACAGCATCACTCACAGCAGACACAGCAGCTACAGCATCACCCACAGCATCTGCGTCATCCACCCAAGAACCGCGCTGACCGATGGCGAACTCCGGCTCCCACCAGGAATGAGCCGGCGACCGGAACAGCAGCAGCAGCAGCAGCTCCAACAGCAGCTCCAACAGCAGCAGCAGCTCCAACAGCAGCAGCAGCTCCAACAGCAGCAGCAGCTCCAACAGCAGCAGCAGCTCCAACAGCAGCAGCAGCTCCAACAGCAGCAGCAGCAGCTCCAACAGCAACAGCAGCAGCGCCCTGCAGCTGTGAGCTAGCGACTACAGCTACGACTACAGCTGCTGCTACTACTACAGCTACTACTACTACTACAGCTGCTTCTACAGCTATTACCACTCCAGCTACTACAGCTGCTGCTACTACCACAGATATTAAAGCTACAACTACTACAGCTACTACTACTAGAGCTGCTGCTGCTACAGCTCCTCATATAGTGACTACAGCTGCTACTTAAACAGCTGTTGCTACAGCTGCTACTACAGCTGCTACTACTACAGCTGGCATTACAGCTGCTACGACTATAGCTGCTACTAGTACTACAGCTGCTACTACTACAGCTGGTGTTGCAGCTGCTACTTAAATAGCTGCTACTACAGCTGCTACTACAGCTGCTGCTACAGCTACTCCTTAAACAGCTGCTGCTACTACAGCTGCTGCTACAGCTACTCCCTAAACAGCTGCTACTACAGCTGCTACAGCTGATCCTTAATCAGCTGCTACTACAGCTGTTACTACAGCTGCTACTACAGCTGCTCCTTAATCAGCTGCTGCTACAGCTGTTACTACAGCTGCTACTACAGCTGCTGGTGCTGTGCAGCTGCTACTACAGCTACACGAGCTACTCCTACTGCAGCTGATACAGCTGCTGCGGCAGCTACCGCCACCGCTAGAGCTACTACACCTACTACAACTGCAGCAGCTACTAAAGCTGCAACAACTGCTACAGCTGCTGCGGCATCTACAGCTGCTACTACAGCTGCTACTACAGCTGCCACTGTTGCTACTGCTACTACAGCTCCTACAGGGACAGCAGCTGCTGCTACAATCGCGTCTACTGCTACTGCTGCTACAGCTGCTGCTACAGGAGCTACTGCTTCTGTAGCGACTGCTGTTGCAGCCACTGCTGATATTACCACAGCTACTACTGCAACTGCTTCGGCTACGAATCTCAGCTAGCGTAACTACTACAGCTAAAACTGCTGCCACAGATTCTACAGCCACTATAACTACAGCAGCTACTACAGCCACTGTAACTACTACAGCTACCGCAGCTACTACAGCAGCTACTACAGCAGCTACTACTACAGCAGCTACTACAGCAGCTACTACTACTACAGCAGCTACTACTGCAGCTACTACAGCAGCTACTACTACAGCTACCGCAGCTACTACAGCAGCTACTACTGCAGCTACCGCAGCTACTACAGCAGCTACTACTACAGCTACTGCAGCTACTACAGCAGCTACTACTACAGCTACTGCAGCTACTACAGCAGCTACTACTACAGCTATCGCAGCTACTACAGCAGCTACTACAGCAGCTACTACTACAGCTACTGCAGCTACTACAGCAGCTACTACAGCTACTGTAACTACTACAGCTAAAGCTGCTACAGCTGCTACCACAGCTACTACAACTTCTACAGCCACTATAACAACAGCAGCTGCTACAGCCACTGTGACTACTACAGCTACTGCAGCTACTACTACAGCTACTACAGCAGCTACTACTGCAGCTACTACAGCAGCTACTACTGCAGCTACTAGAGCTACTATTACAGCTACTACTACAGCTACTACAGCTACAGCAGCTACTACTACAGCTTCTACAGCTACTGTAGCTACTACATCAGCTACTACAGCTACTGCAACTACTACAGCTACTGCTGCAACTACAGCCACTGCAGCTACTACAGCAGCTACTACCACAGCTACTGCAACTGCTACAGCTTTTACAGCTCCTACTGCAACTACTACAGCAGCTACTACTACAGCTACTGCAACTACTACAGCTACCTCAACTACTACAGCTACTACAGCTGCTACTACAGCTTCTGCTACGACTGCAGCTACTACTGCTACTGCTACAACTACTGCTGCAACTACTACAGCACATACTACTACAGCTGCTGCTGCTATTACAACTGCTACAGCTACTGGCACAGCTGTTACAGCTACTACCACAGCTGCTACTCATACAGCTGCTACTACTAACAGCTGCTACAGGTGCTACTGTGGTAGAGTTGGCAGATCGATAGTTGGGAGTCGGAGTAGGGAGAGAGGGGGTAGAGAGAGAGAGGGGGTAGAGAGAGAGAGAGGGGGTAGAGAGAGAGAGGGGGTAGAGAGAGAGAGAGAGGGGGTAGAGAGAGAGAGAGAGGGGGTAGAGAGAGAGGGGGTAGAGAGAGAGAGAGGGGGTAGAGAGAGAGAGGGGGTAGAGAGAGAGAGAGGGGGTAGAGAGAGAGAGAGGGGGTAGAGAGAGAGGGGGTAGAGAGAGAGGGGGGTAGAGAGAGAGAGGGGGAGAGAGAGAGAGGGGGTGAGAGAGAGAGGGGTAGAGAGAGAGGGGGTAGAGAGAGAGGGAGGGAGTAGAGAGAGAGGGGGTAGAGAGAGAGGGATAGAGAGAGGGGGGTAGAGAGAGAGGGGGTAGAGAGAGAGGGAGGGGGTAGAGAGAGAGGGGGTAGAGAGAGAGGGAGGGGGTAGAGAGAGAGGGGGTAGAGAGAGAGGGAGGGGTAGAGAGAGAGGGGGGGGGGGTAGAGAGAGAGGGGGGGTAGAGAGAGAGGGGGGGTAGAGAGAGAGGGGGTAGAGAGAGAGGGGGTAGAGAGAGAGGGGGTAGAGAGAGAGGGGGTAGAGAGAGAGGGGTAGAGAGAGAGGGGGTAGAGAGAGAGGGGTAGAGAGAGAGAGGTAGAGAGAGAGGGGGTAGAGAGAGAGGGGTAGAGAGAGAGAGGGGTAGAGAGAGAGGGGGTAGAGAGAGAGGGGGGGAGAGAGAGGGGGTAGAGAGAGAGAGGGGGTAGAGAGAGAGAGGGGGTAGAGAAAGAGGGGTAGAGAGAGAGGGGGTAGAGAGAGAGGGGTAGAGAGAGAGGGGGTAGAGAGAGAGGGGGTAGAGAGAGAGGGGGGTAGAGAGAAGGGGTAGAGAGAGAGGGGTAGAGAGAGAGGGGGTAGAGAGAGAGGGGGTAGAGAGAGAGGGGTAGAGAGAGAGGGGTAGAGAGAGAGGGGGTAGAGAGAGAGAGGGTAGAGAGAGAGGGGGTAGAGAGAGAGGGGGTAGAGAGAGAGGGGTAGAGAGGGGGTAGAGAGAGAGGGGTAGAGAGAGAGGGGGTAGAGAGAGAGGGTAGAGAGAGAGGGGGTAGAGAGAGAGGGGGTAGAGAGAGAGGGGTAGAGAGAGAGGAGGTAGAGAGAGAGGGGGTAGAGAGAGAGAGAGAGGGGGGAGAGAGAGGGGGTAGAGAGAGAGAGAGAGGGGTAGAGAGAGAGGGGGTAGAGAGAGAGGGGGTAGAGAGAGAGAGAGAGAGGGGTAGAGAGAGAGAGGATAGAGAGAGAGGGGGTAGAGAGAGAGGGAGGGGGTAGAGAGAGAGGGAGGGGGTAGAGAGAGAGGGAGGGGGTAGAGAGAGAGGGAGGGGGTAGAGAGAGAGGGTAGAGAGAGAGGGGGTAGAGAGAGAGGGAGAGTAGAGAGAGAGGGGGTAGAGAGAGGGGGTAGAGAGAGAGAGGGGGTAGAGAGAGAGAGGGGGTAGAGAGAGAGAGAGGCAAGGGGTAAGGAGGGCAGAGCGTGAAATCTTTTGTGAAATATTTCGTTTAAAAAGGGGGGGGGGGGTTACATAAAGCAAAGCATCGCAAAAAACACAACCGAAATGATGAACGAAGCAAAGTGCCGACGACACCGAGCATCCTCTTGGTTCCTCTGATCGTAAAAAAAAGAGAGATAGGGGAGAGGGAGGGGAGAGAGTGGAGGGTGGGGAGAGTGGAGGGTGGGGAGAGTGGAGGGTGGGGAGGGTGGAGGGTGGGGAGGGTGGAGGGAGTGAGAATGAGAATGAGGGAAACCCCAGACGCTCAATGATTCTCTCCAAGCCGGATTCGAGACGTCGCTTCACTATTCCTCCTCTCTGCTCCTAGCTGCTGCTGCTCCTAGCTGCTGCTGCCCCTAGCTGCTCCTAGCTGCTGCTGCTGCCCCTAGCTGCCCCTAGCTGCTGCTGCCCCTAGCTGCTCCTAGCTGCTGCTGCCCCTAGCTGCTGCTGCTCCTAGCTGCTGCTGCTCCTAGCTGCTCCTAGCTGCTCCTAGCTGCTGCTGCTGCCCCTAGCTGCTCCTAGCTGCTGCTGCCCCTAGCTGCTCCTAGCTGCTGCTCCTAGCTGCTCCTAGCTGCTGCTGCTCCTAGCTGCTCCTAGCTGCTGCTGCTCCTAGCTGCCCCTAGCTGCTCCTAGCTGCTGCTGCTCCTAGCTGCTGCTGCTCCTAGCTGCTGCTGCTCCTAGCTGCTGCTGCCCCTAGCTGCTGCTGCCCCTAGCTGCTGCTGCTCTTAGCTGCCCCTAGCTGCTGCTGCTCCTCCTAGCTGCTGCTGCTCCTAGCTGCTGCTGCTCCTAGCTGCTCCTAGCTGCTCCTAGCTGCTGCTGCCCCTAGCGGCTGCTTCCTCGCTGCCACTGGGCGAGCTGAGCGGAGGGGACTGGCCGCCGGGTGACGGGAGGAGACTGCTGCTGCTGCTGCTGCAGCGGCGGAGGAAACAACGACGACGATACACAACAACAACAACGACGACGACGACGATACACAACAACAACGACAACAACAACAACAACCGAAACGACAACAACAACAACAACAACGTTGGAAGGATCTAACGATCCCTCGCCCCATCTCCTCCTCCCCACCCCCACCTCCTCCCCCCACCTCCTCCCTCCACCACCTCCTCCCTCCACCTCCTCCTCCTCCTCCCCCCACCTCCTCCCCCCACCTCCTCCCCCCACACCCATCTCTTCCCCCCACCTCCTCCGCCCCCCGCGCCCTGCTGGATGTGTGGGCCGTGAGAGGCGACGAGGAGGAGCCCCTCGACTTCTGCGACGAGGAGGGCGACTTCCTCGTGCCAGGTGGGGCCAGCCACGGTGGCTAGCGGGATGTTGACTACCTCGCCTGGTCTGCAGGAGGTTGTGGGTTCGATCCCCACCCTAATGAGATGTTGACTACCTCGCCTGGTCTGCAGGAGGTTGTGGGTTAGATCCCAGACCCTGATGAGATGTTGACTACCTCGCCTGGTCTGCAGGAGGTTGTGGGTTAAATCCCGACCCTGATGAGATGTTGACTACCTCGCCTGGTCTGCAGGAAGTTGTGGGTTAAATCCCGACCCTGATGAGATGTTGACTACCTCGCCTGGTCTGCAGGAGATTGTGGGTTCGATCACCACCCTAATGAGATGTTGACTACCTCGCCTGCTACGCAGGAGGTTGTGGGTTTGATCCCAGACCCTGATGAGATGTTGACTACCTCGCCTGGTCTGCAGGAGGTTGTGGGTTAAATCCCGACCCTGATGAGATGTTGACTACCTCGCCTGCTACGCAGGAGGTTGTGGGTTTGATCCCAGACCCTGATGAGATGTTGACTACCTCGCCTGGTCTGCAGGAGGTTGTGGGTTCGATCCCAGACCCTGATGAGATGTTGACTACCTAGCCTGGTCTGCAGGAGGTCGTGGGTTCTATCCCAGACCCTGATGAGATGTTTACTACCTCGCCTGGTCTGCAGGAGGTCGTGGGTTCGATTCCAACCCTGATGAGATGTTGACTACCTCGCCTGGTATGCAGGAGGTCGTGAGTTCTATCCCGACCCTGATGAGATGTTGACTACCTCGCCTGGTATGCAGGAGATCGTGGGTTCGATCCCAGACCCTGATGAGATGTTGACTACCTCGCCTGGCCTGCAGGAGGTCGTGGGTTCGATCACCACCCTAATGAGATGTTGACTACCTCGCCTGGTACGCAGGAGGTCGTTGGTTCTATCCCGACCCTGATGAGATGTTGACTACCTCGCCTGGTCTGCAGGAGGTTGTGGGTTCGATCCCAGACCCTGATGAGATGTTGACTACCTCGCCTGGTCTGCAGGAGGTCGTGGGTTCGATTCCAACTCTGAGGAGATGTTGACTACCTCGCCTGGTCTGCAGGAGGTCGTGGGTTCGATCCTGACCCTGATGAGATGTTGATTACCTCGCCTGGTTTGCAGGGGGTCGTGGGTTCGATCCCGACCCTGATGAGATGTTGACTACCTCGCCTGGTCTGCAGGAGGTTGTGGGTTAAATCCCGACCCTGATGAGATGTTGACTATCTCGCCTCGTCTGCAGGAGGTTGTGGGTTCGATCCCGACCCTGATGAGATGTTGACTACCTCGCCTGGTCTGCAGGAGGTTGTGGGTTAAATCCCGACCCTGATGAGATGTTGACTACCTCGCATGGTCTGCAGGAGGTCGTGGGTTCGATCCTGACCCTGATGAGATGTTGATTACCTCGCCTGGTTTGCAGGGGGTCGTGGGTTCGATCCCGACCCTGATGAGATGTTGACTACCTCGCCTGGTCTGCAGGAGGTTGTGGGTTCGATCCCGACCCTGATGAGATGTTGACTATCTCGCCTCGTCTGCAGGAGGTTGTGGGTTCGATCCCGACCCTGATGAGATGTTGACTACCTCGCCTGGTCTGCAGGAGGTTGTGGGTTAAATCCCGACCCTGATGAGATGTTGACTACCTCGCATGGTCTGCAGGAGGTCGTGGGTTCTATCCCAGACCCTGATGAGATGTTTACTACCTCGCCTGGTCTGCAGGAGGTCGTGGGTTCGATTCCAACCCTGATGAAATGTTGACTACCTCGCCTGGTACGCAGGAGGTCGTGGGTTCTATCCCGACCCTGATGAGATGTTGACTACCTCGTCTGGTATGCAGGAGGACGTGGGTTCGATCCCAGACCCTGATGAGATGTTGACTACCTCGCCCGGTCTGCAGGAGGTTGTGGGTTTGTTCCCGACCCTGATGATATGTTGACTTACCTCGCCTGGTCTGCAGGAGGTCGTGGGTTCGATCCTGACCCTGATGACATGTTGACTACATCGCCTGGTCCGCAGGAGGGCGTGGGTTCGATCCCAGACCCTAATGAGATGTTGACTACCTCGCCTGGTCTGCAGGAGGTCGTGGGTTCGATCCCCACCCTAATGAGATGTTGACTACCTCCCTGGTACGCAGGAGGTTGTAGGTTCGATCCCAGACCCTGATGAGATGTTGATTACCCCGCCTGGTCTGCATGAGGTTGTGAGTTCGATCCCGACCCTGATGAGATGTTGACTACCTCGCCTGGTATGCAGGAGGTCGTGGGTTCGATCCTGACCCTGATGAGATGTTGATTAACTCGCCTGGTTTGCAGGGGGACGTGGGTTCGATCCTAGACCCTGATGAGATGTTGACTACCTCGCCTGGTCTGCAGGAGGTTGTGGGTTCGATCCCGACCTTGATGATATGTGGACTACCTAGCCTGGTCTGCAGGAGGTCGTGGGTTCGATGCCGACCTTGATGATATGTTGACTACCTCGCCTGGTATGCAGGAGGTCGTGGGTTCGATCACCACCCTAATGAGATGTTGACTACCTCGCCTGGTACGCAGGAGGTCGTAGGTTCGATCCCAGACCCTGATGAGATGTTGATTACCTCGCCTGGTCTGCAGGAGGTTGTGGGTTCGATCCCGACCCTGAGGAGATGTTGACTACCTTGCCTGGTCTGCAGGAGGTCGTGGGTCCTATCCAGACCCTGATGAGATGTTGACTACCTCGCCTGGTCTGCAGGAGGTCGTGGGTTTGATCCCAACCCTGATGAGATGTTGACTACCTCGCCTGGTTTGCAGGGGGTCGTGGGTTCGATCCCAGACCCTGATGAGATGTTGACTACCTCGCCTGTTCTGCAGGAGGTTGTGGGTTCGATCCCGACCCTGAGGAGATGTTGACTACCTCGCCTGGTCTGCAGGAGGTCGTGGGTTTGATCCTGACCCTGATGAGATGTTGATTACCTCGCCTGGTTTGCAGGGGGTCGTGGGTTCGATCCCAGACCCTGATGAGATGTTGATTACCTCGCCTGGTCTGCAGGAGGTTGTGGGTTCGATCCCGACCTTGATATGTTGACTACCTCGCCTGGTCTGCTGGAGGTTGTGGGTTCTATCGCAGACCCTGATGAGATGTTGACTACCTCGCCTGGCCTGCAGGAGGTCGTGGATTCGATCACCACCCTAATGAGATGTTGACTACCTCGCCTGGTACACAGGAGGTCGTAGGTTCGATCCCAGACCCTGATGAGATGTTGACTACCTCGCCTGGTATGCAGGAGGACGTGGGTTCGATCCCAGACCCTGATGAGATGTTGACTACCTCGCCCGGTCTGCAGGAGGTTGTGGGTTTGTTCCCGACCCTGATGATATGTTGACTTACCTCGCCTGGTCTGCAGGAGGTCGTGGGTTCGATCCTGACCCTGATGACATGTTGACTACATCGCCTGGTCCGCAGGAGGACGTGGGTTCGATCCCAGACCCTGATGAGATGTTGACTACCTCGCCCGGTCTGCAGGAGGTTGTGGGTTTGTTCCCGACCCTGATGATATGTTGACTTACCTCGCCTGGTCTGCAGGAGGTCGTGGGTTCGATCCTGACCCTGATGACATGTTGACTACATCGCCTGGTCCGCAGGAGCGCGTGGGTTCGATCCCAGACCCTAATGAGATGTTGACTACCTCGCCTGGTTTGCAGGGGGACGTGGGTTCGATCCCAGACCCTGATGAGATGTTGACTACCTCGCCTGGTCTGCAGGAGGTTGTGGGTTCGATCCCGACCTTGATGATATGTGGACTACCTAGCCTGGTCTGCAGGAGGTCGTGGGTTCGATGCCGACCTTGATGATATGTTGACTACCTCGCCTGGTCTGCAGGAGGTCGTGGGTTCGATCACCACCCTAATGAGATGTTGACTACCTCGCCTGGTACGCAGGAGGTCGTAGGTTCGATCCCAGACCCTGATGAGATGTTGATTACCTCGCCTGGTCTGCAGGAGGTTGTGGGTTCGATCCCGACCCTGAGGAGATGTTGACTACCTCGCCTTGTCTGCAGGAGGTCGTGGGTCCTATCCAGACCCTGATGAGATGTTGACTACCTCGCCTGGTCTGCAGGAGGTCGTGGGTTTGATCCCAACCCTGATGAGATGTTGACTACCTCGCCTGGTCTGCAGGAGGTCGTGGGTTTGATCCCAACCCTGATGAGATGTTGACTACCTCGCCTGGTTTGCAGGGGGTCGTGGGTTCGATCCCAGACCCTGATGAGATGTTGACTACCTCGCCTGGTCTGCAGGAGGTTGTGGGTTCGATCCCGACCCTGAGGAGATGTTGACTACCTCGCCTGGTCTGCAGGAGGTCGTGGGTTCGATCCTGACCCTGATGAGATGTTGATTACCTCGCCTGGTTTGCAGGGGGTCGTGGGTTCGATCCCAGACCCTGATGAGATGTTGATTACCTCGCCTGGTCTGCAGGAGGTTGTGGGTTCGATCCCGACCTTGATATGTTGACTACCTCGCCTGGTCTGCTGGAGGTTGTGGGTTCTATCGCAGACCCTGATGAGATGTTGACTACCTCGCCTGGCCTGCAGGAGGTCGTGGATTCGATCACCACCCTAATGAGATGTTGACTACCTCGCCTGGTACACAGGAGGTCGTAGGTTCGATCCCAGACCCTGATGAGATGTTGACTACCTCGCCTGCTCTGCAGGAGGTTGTGGGTTCGATCCCGACCTTGATGATATGTTGACTACCTAGCCTGGTCTGCAGGAGGTCGTGGGTTCGATGCCGACCTTGATGATATGTTGACTACCTCGCCTGGTCTGCAGGAGGTTTTGGGTTAGATCGCAGACACTGATGAGATGTTGACTTCCTCGCCTGGTCTGCACGAGGTCGTGGGTTCGATTCCAACCCTGATGAGATGTTGACTACCTCGCCTGGTCTGCAGGAGGTCGTGTGTTCGATCATCACCCCAATGAGATGTTGACTACCTCGCCTGCTACGCAGGAGGTTGTGGGTTCGATCCCGACCCTAATAAGATGTTTACTATCTCGCCTGGTCTGCAGGAGGTCGTGGGTTCGATCCCGACCCTGATGAGATGGTGACTACCTCGCCTCGTCTGCAGGAGGTTGTGGGTTAAATCCCGACCCTGATGAGATGTTGACTACCTCGCCTGGTCTGCAGGAGGTCGTGGGTTCTATCCCAGACCCTGATGAGATGTTTACTACCTCGCCTGGTCTGCAGGACGTCGTAGGTTCGATTCCAACCCTGATGAGATGTTGACTACCTCGCCTGGTACGCAGGAGGTCGTGGGTTCTATCCCGACTCTGATGAGATGTTGACTACCTCGCCTGGTATGCAGGAGGTTGTGGGTTCGATCCCCACCCTGATGATATGTTGATTACCTCGCCTGGTTTGCAGGGGGTCGTGGGTTCGATCCCAGACCCTGATGAGATGTTGACTAACTCGCCTGGTCTGCAGGAGGTTGTGGGTTCGATCCTGACCCTGATGAGATGTTGATTACCTCGCCTGGTTTGCAGGGGTCGTGGGTTCGATCCCAGACCCTGATGAGATGGTGACTACCTCGCCTCGTCTGCAGGAGGTTGTGGGTTAAATTCCGACCCTGATGAGATGTTGACTACCTCGCCTGGTCTGCAGGAGGTCGTAGGTTCGATCATCACCCCAATGAGATGTTGACTACCTCGCCTGCTACGCAGGAGGTTGTGGGTTCGATCCCGATCCTAATAAGATGTTTACTATCTCGCCTGGTCTGCAGGAGGTCGTGGGTTCGATCCCGACCCTGATGAGATGGTGACTACCTCGCCTCGTCTGCAGGAGGTTGTGGGTTAAATCCCGACCCTGATGAGATGTTGACTACCTCGCCTGGTCTGCAGGAGGTCGTGGGTTCTATCCCAGACCCTGATGAGATGTTTACTACCTCGCCTGGTCTGCAGGACGTCGTAGGTTCGATTCCAACCCTGATGAGATGTTGACTACCTCGCCTGGTACGCAGGAGGTCGTGGGTTCTATCCCGACTCTGATGAGATGTTGACTACCTCGCCTGGTATGCAGGAGGTTGTGGGTTCGATCCCCACCCTGATGATATGTTGATTACCTCGCCTGGTTTGCAGGGGGTCGTGGGTTCGATCCCAGACCCTGATGAGATGTTGACTAACTCGCCTGGTCTGCAGGAGGTTGTGGGTTCGATCCTGACCCTGATGAGATGTTGATTACCTCGCCTGGTTTGCAGGGGGTCGTGGGTTCGATCCCAGACCCTGATGAGATGGTGACTACCTCGCCTCGTCTGCAGGAGGTTGTGGGTTAAATTCCGACCCTGATGAGATGTTGACTACCTCGCCTGGTCTGCAGGAGGTCGTAGGTTCGATTCCAACCCTGATGAGATGTTGACTACCTCGCCTGGTACGCAGGAGGTCGTGGGTTCTATCCCGACTCTGATGAGATGTTGACTACCTCGCCTGGTATGCAGGAGGTTGTGGGTTCGATCCCCACCCTGATGATATGTTGATTACCTCGCCTGGTTTGCAGGGGGTCGTGGGTTCGATCCCAGACCCTGATGAGATGTTGACTAACTCGCCTGGTCTGCAGGAGGTTGTGGGTTCGATCCTGACCCTGATGAGATGTTGATTACCTCGCCTGGTTTGCAGGGGGTCGTGGGTTCGATCCCAGACCCTGATGAGATGGTGACTACCTCGCCTCGTCTGCAGGAGGTTGTGGGTTAAATCCCGACCCTGATGAGATGTTGACTGCCTCGCCTGGTCTGCAGGAGGTCGTGGGTTCTATCCCAGACCCTGATGAGATGTTTAGTACCTCGCCTGGTCTGCAGGACGTCGTAGGTTCGATTCCAACCCTGATGAGATGTTGACTACCTCGCCTGGTACGCAGGAGGTCGTGGGTTCTATCCCGACTCTGATGAGATGTTGACTACCTCGCCTGGTATGCAGGAGGTTGTGGGTTCGATCCCCACCCTGATGATATGTTGATTACCTCGCCTGGTTTGCAGGGGGTCGTGGGTTCGATCCCAGACCCTGATGAGATGTTGACTAACTCGCCTGGTCTGCAGGAGGTTGTGGGTTCGATCCTGACCCTGATGAGATGTTGATTACCTCGCCTGGTTTGCAGGAGGTTGTAGGTTCGATCCCAGACCCTGATGAGATGTTGATTACCTCGCCTGGTCTGCAGGAGGTTGTGGGTTCGATCCCGACCCTGAGGAGATGTTGACTACCTCGCCTGGTCTGCAGGAGGTCGTGGGTTCGATCCCGACCTTGATGATATGTTGACTACCTCGCCTGGTCTGCAGGAGTTCGTGGGTTCTATCCCTACCCTGATGATATGTTGACTACCTCGCCTGGTCTGCAGGAGGTCGTGGGTTCTATCCCGACCCTAATGAGATGTTGACTACCTCGCCTGGTCTGCAGGAGGTCGTGGGTTCGATCCCGACCCTGATGAGATGTTGACTACCTCGCCTGGTCTGCAGGAGGTCGTGGGTTCGATCCTAACCCTGATGAGATGTTGATTACCTCGCCTGGTTTGTAGGGGGTCGTGGGTTCGATCCCAGACCCTGATGAGATGTTGACTACCTCGCCTGCTCTGCAGGAGGTTGTTGGTTCGATCCCGACCTTGCTGATATGTTGACTACCTAGCCTGGTCTGCAGGAGGTCGTGGGTTCGATGCCGACCTTGATATGTTGACTACCTCGCCTGGTATGCAGGAGGTTTTGGGTTCGATCGCAGACACTGATGAGATGTTGACTTCCTCGCCTGGTCTGCACGAGGTCGTGGGTTCGATCATCACCCCAATGAGATGTTGACTACCTCGCCTGCTCTGCAGGAGGTTGTTGGTTCGATCCCGACCTTGATATGTTGACTACCTAGCCTGGTCTGCAGGAGGTCGTGGGTTCGATCCTGACCCTGACGAGATGTTGATTACCTCGCCTGGTTTGCAGGGGGTCGTGGGTTCGATCCCAGACCCTGATGAGATGTTGACTACCTCGCCTGGTCTGCAGGAGGTTGTGGGTTCGATCCCGACCTTGATATGTTGACTACCTCGCCTGGTCTGCAGGAGGTTGTGGGTTCGATCCCGACCCTGATGAGATGTTGACTACCTCGCCTGGTCTGCAGGAGGTCGTGGGTTCTATCGCAGACCCTGATGAGATGTTGACTACCTCGCCTGGTATGCAGGAGGTCGTGGGTTCTATCCCGACCCTGATGAGATGTTGACTACCTCGCCTGGTATGCAGGAGGTTGTGGGTTCTATCGCAGACCCTGATGAGATGTTGACTACCTCGCCTGGCCTGCAGGAGGTCGTGGATTCGATCACCACCCTAATGAGATGTTGACTACCTCGCCTGGTACACAGGAGGTCGTAGGTTCGATCCCAGACCCTGATGAGATGTTGACTACCTCGCCTGGTCTGCAGGAGGTCGTGGGTTCGATCCCGACCCTGATGAGATGTTGACTACCTCGCCTGGTCTGCAGGAGGTCGTGGGTTCGATCCTAACCCTGATGAGATGTTGATTACCTCGCCTGGTTTGTAGGGGGTCGTGGGTTCGATCCCAGACCCTGATGGGATGTTGACTACCTCGCCTGCTCTGCAGGAGGTTGTGGGTTCGATCCCGACCTTGATGATATGTTGACTACCTAGCCTGGTCTGCAGGAGGTCGTGGGTTCGATGCCGACCTTGATGATATGTTGACTACCTCGCCTGGTCTGCAGGAGGTTTTGGGTTAGATAGCAGACACTGATGAGATGTTGACTTCCTCGCCTGATCTGCACGAGGTCGTGGGTTCGATTCCAACCCTGATGAGATGTTGACTACCTCGCCTGGTCTGCAGGAGGTTTTGGGTTAGATCGCAGACACTGATGAGATGTTGACTTCCTCGCCTGGTCTGCAGGAGGTCGTGTGTTCGATCATCACCCCAATGAGATGTTGACTACCTCGCCTGCTACGCAGGAGGTTGTGGGTTCGATCCCGACCCTAATAAGATGTTTACTATCTCGCCTGGTCTGCAGGAGGTCGTGGGTTCTATCCCAGACCCTGATGAGATGTTTACTACCTCGCCTGGTCTGCAGGACGTCGTAGGTTCGATTCCAACCCTGATGAGATGTTGACTACCTCGCCTGGTACGCAGGAGGTCGTGGGTTCTATCCCGACTCTGATGAGATGTTGACTACCTCGCCTGGTCTGCAGGAGGTCGTGGGTTCGATCCTAACCCTGATGAGATGTTGATTACCTCGCCTGGTTTGTAGGGGGTCGTGGGTTCGATCCCAGACCCTGATGGGATGTTGACTACCTCGCCTGCTCTGCAGGAGGTTGTGGGTTCGATCCCGACCTTGATGATATGTTGACTACCTAGCCTGGTCTGCAGGAGGTCGTGGGTTCGATGCCGACCTTGATGATATGTTGACTACCTCGCCTGGTCTGCAGGAGGTTTTGGGTTAGATCGCAGACACTGATGAGATGTTGAATTCCTCGCCTGATCTGCACGAGGTCGTGGGTTCGATTCCAACCCTGATGAGATGTTGACTACCTCGCCTGGTCTGCAGGAGGTTTTGGGTTAGATCGCAGACACTGATGAGATGTTGACTTCCTCGCCTGGTCTGCAGGAGGTCGTGTGTTCGATCATCACCCCAATGAGATGTTGACTACCTCGCCTGCTACGCAGGAGGTTGTGGGTTCGATCCCGACCCTAATAAGATGTTTACTATCTCGCCTGGTCTGCAGGAGGTCGTGGGTTCTATCCCAGACCCTGATGAGATGTTTACTACCTCGCCTGGTCTGCAGGACGTCGTAGGTTCGATTCCAACCCTGATGAGATGTTGACTACCTCGCCTGGTACGCAGGAGGTCGTGGGTTCTATCCCGACTCTGATGAGATGTTGACTAACTCGCCTGGTATGCAGGAGGACGTGGGTTCGATCCCGACCCTGATGAGATGTTGACTACCTTGCCTGGTTTGCAGGAGGTCGTGGGTTCTATCCCAGACCCTGATGAGATGTTGACTACCTCGCTTGGTATGCAGGAGGTCGTGGGTTCTATCCTGACCCTGATGAGATGTTGATTACCTCGCCTGGTTTGCAGGGGGTCGTGGGTTCGATCCCAGACCCTGATGAGATGTTGACTACCTCGCCTGGTCTGCAGGAGGTCGTGGGTTCGATCCTGACCCTGACGAGATGTTGATTACCTCGCCTGGTTTGCAGGGGGTCGTGGGTTCGATCCCAGACCCTGATGAGATGTTGACTACCTCGCCTGGTCTGCAGGAGGTTGTGGGTTCGATCCCGACCTTGATATGTTGACTACCTCGCCTGGTCTGCAGGAGGTTGTGGGTTCGATCCCGACCCTGATGAGATGTTGACTACCTCGCCTGGTCTGCAGGAGGTCGTGGGTTCTATCGCAGACCCTGATGAGATGTTGACTACCTCGCCTGGTATGCAGGAGGTCGTGGGTTCTATCCCGACCCTGATGAGATGTTGACTACCTCGCCTGGTCTGCAGGAGGTTGTGGGTTCTATCGCAGACCCTGATGAGATGTTGACTACCTCGCCTGGCCTGCAGGAGGTCGTGGATTCGATCACCACCCTAATGAGATGTTGACTACCTCGCCTGGTACACAGGAGGTCGTAGGTTCGATCCCAGACCCTGATGAGATGTTGACTACCTCGCCTGGTCTGCAGGAGGTCGTGGGTTCGATCCCGACCCTGATGAGATGTTGACTACCTCGCCTGGTCTGCAGGAGGTCGTGGGTTCGATCCTAACCCTGATGAGATGTTGATTACCTCGCCTGGTTTGTAGGGGGTCGTGGGTTCGATCCCAGACCCTGATGGGATGTTGACTACCTCGCCTGCTCTGCAGGAGGTTGTGGGTTCGATCCCGACCTTGATGATATGTTGACTACCTAGCCTGGTCTGCAGGAGGTCGTGGGTTCGATGCCGAACTTGATGATATGTTGACTACCTCGCCTGGTCTGCAGGAGGTTTTGGGTTAGATCGCAGACACTGATGAGATGTTGACTTCCTCGCCTGATCTGCACGAGGTCGTGGGTTCGATTCCAACCCTGATGAGATGTTGACTACCTCGCCTGGTCTGCAGGAGGTTTTGGGTTAGATCACAGACACTGATGAGATGTTGACTTCCTCGCCTGGTCTGCAGGAGGTCGTGTGTTCGATCATCACCCCAATGAGATGTTGACTACCTCGCCTGCTACACAGGAGGTTGTGGGTTCGATCCCGACCCTAATAAGATGTTTACTATCTCGCCTGGTCTGCAGGAGGTCGTGGGTTCTATCCCAGACCCTGATGAGATGTTTACTACCTCGCCTGGTCTGCAGGACGTCGTAGGTTCGATTCCAACCCTGATGAGATGTTGACTACCTCGCCTGGTACGCAGGAGGTCGTGGGTTCTATCCCGACTCTGATGAGATGTTGACTACCTCGCCTGGTCTGCAGGAGGTCGTGGGTTCGATCCTAACCCTGATGAGATGTTGATTACCTCGCCTGGTTTGTAGGGGGTCGTGGGTTCGATCCCAGACCCTGATGGGATGTTGACTACCTCGCCTGCTCTGCAGGAGGTTGTGGGTTCGATCCCGACCTTGATGATATGTTGACTACCTAGCCTGGTCTGCAGGAGGTCGTGGGTTCGATGCCGACCTTGATGATATGTTGACTACCTCGCCTGGTCTGCAGGAGGTTTTGGGTTAGATCGCAGACACTGATGAGATGTTGACTTCCTCGCCTGGTCTGCAGGAGGTCGTGTGTTCGATCATCACCCCAATGAGATGTTGACTACCTCGCCTGCTACGCAGGAGGTTGTGGGTTCGATCCCGACCCTAATAAGATGTTTACTATCTCGCCTGGTCTGCAGGAGGTCGTGGGTTCTATCCCAGACCCTGATGAGATGTTTACTACCTCGCCTGGTCTGCAGGACGTCGTAGGTTCGATTCCAACCCTGATGAGATGTTGACTACCTCGCCTGGTACGCAGGAGGTCGTGGGTTCTATCCCGACTCTGATGAGATGTTGACTAACTCGCCTGGTATGCAGGAGGACGTGGGTTCGATCCCGACCCTGATGAGATGTTGACTACCTTGCCTGGTATGCAGGAGGTCGTGGGTTCTATCCCAGACCCTGATGAGATGTTGACTACCTCGCTTGGTATGCAGGAGGTCGTGGGTTCGATCCTGACCCTGATGAGATGTTGATTACCTCGCCTGGTTTGCAGGGGGTCGTGGGTTCGATCCCAGACCCTGATGAGATGTTGACTACCTCGCCTGGTCTGCAGGAGGTAGTGGGTTCGATCCTGACCCTGACGAGATGTTGATTTCCTCGCCTGGTTTGCAGGGGGTCGTGGGTTCGATCCCAGACCCTGATGAGATGTTGACTACCTCGCCTGGTCTGCAGGAGGTTGTGGGTTCGATCCCGACCTTGATATGTTGACTACCTCGCCTGGTCTGCAGGAGGTTGTGGGTTCGATCCCGACCCTGATGAGATGTTGACTACCTCGCCTGGTCTGCAGGAGGTCGTGGGTTCTATCGCAGACCCTGATGAGATGTTGACTACCTCGCCTGGTATGCAGGAGGTCGTGGGTTCTATCCCGACCCTGATGAGATGTTGACTACCTCGCCTGGTCTGCAGGAGGTTGTGGGTTCTATCGCAGACCCTGATGAGATGTTGACTACCTCGCCTGGCCTGCAGGAGGTCGTGGATTCGATCACCACCCTAATGAGATGTTGACTACCTCGCCTGGTACACAGGAGGTCGTAGGTTCGATCCCAGACCCTGATGAGATGTTGACTACCTCGCCTGGTCTGCAGGAGGTTTTGGGTTAGATCACAGACACTGATGAGATGTTGACTTCCTCGCCTGGTCTGCAGGAGGTCGTGTGTTCGATCATCACCCCAATGAGATGTTGACTACCTCGCCTGCTACACAGGAGGTTGTGGGTTCGATCCCGACCCTAATAAGATGTTTACTATCTCGCCTGGTCTGCAGGAGGTCGTGGGTTCTATCCCAGACCCTGATGAGATGTTTACTACCTCGCCTGGTCTGCAGGACGTCGTAGGTTCGATTCCAACCCTGATGAGATGTTGACTACCTCGCCTGGTACGCAGGAGGTCGTGGGTTCTATCCCGACTCTGATGAGATGTTGACTACCTCGCCTGGTCTGCAGGAGGTCGTGGGTTCGATCCTAACCCTGATGAGATGTTGATTACCTCGCCTGGTTTGTAGGGGGTCGTGGGTTCGATCCCAGACCCTGATGGGATGTTGACTACCTCGCCTGCTCTGCAGGAGGTTGTGGGTTCGATCCCGACCTTGATGATATGTTGACTACCTAGCCTGGTCTGCAGGAGGTCGTGGGTTCGATGCCGACCTTGATGATATGTTGACTACCTCGCCTGGTCTGCAGGAGGTTTTGGGTTAGATCGCAGACACTGATGAGATGTTGAATTCCTCGCCTGATCTGCACGAGGTCGTGGGTTCGATTCCAACCCTGATGAGATGTTGACTACCTCGCCTGGTCTGCAGGAGGTTTTGGGTTAGATCGCAGACACTGATGAGATGTTGACTTCCTCGCCTGGTCTGCAGGAGGTCGTGTGTTCGATCATCACCCCAATGAGATGTTGACTACCTCGCCTGCTACGCAGGAGGTTGTGGGTTCGATCCCGACCCTAATAAGATGTTTACTATCTCGCCTGGTCTGCAGGAGGTCGTGGGTTCTATCCCAGACCCTGATGAGATGTTTACTACCTCGCCTGGTCTGCAGGACGTCGTAGGTTCGATTCCAACCCTGATGAGATGTTGACTACCTCGCCTGGTACGCAGGAGGTCGTGGGTTCTATCCCGACTCTGATGAGATGTTGACTAACTCGCCTGGTATGCAGGAGGACGTGGGTTCGATCCCGACCCTGATGAGATGTTGACTACCTTGCCTGGTATGCAGGAGGTCGTGGGTTCTATCCCAGACCCTGATGAGATGTTGACTACCTCGCTTGGTATGCAGGAGGTCGTGGGTTCGATCCTGACCCTGATGAGATGTTGATTACCTCGCCTGGTTTGCAGGGGGTCGTGGGTTCGATCCCAGACCCTGATGAGATGTTGACTACCTCGCCTGGTCTGCAGGAGGTAGTGGGTTCGATCCTGACCCTGACGAGATGTTGATTACCTCGCCTGGTTTGCAGGGGGTCGTGGGTTCGATCCCAGACCCTGATGAGATGTTGACTACCTCGCCTGGTCTGCAGGAGGTTGTGGGTTCGATCCCGACCTTGATATGTTGACTACCTCGCCTGGTCTGCAGGAGGTTGTGGGTTCGATCCCGACCCTGATGAGATGTTGACTACCTCGCCTGGTCTGCAGGAGGTCGTGGGTTCTATCGCAGACCCTGATGAGATGTTGACTACCTCGCCTGGTATGCAGGAGGTCGTGGGTTCTATCCCGACCCTGATGAGATGTTGACTACCTCGCCTGGTCTGCAGGAGGTTGTGGGTTCTATCGCAGACCCTGATGAGATGTTGACTACCTCGCCTGGCCTGCAGGAGGTCGTGGATTCGATCACCACCCTAATGAGATGTTGACTACCTCGCCTGGTACACAGGAGGTCGTAGGTTCGATCCCAGACCCTGATGAGATGTTGACTACCTCGCCTGGTCTGCAGGAGGTCGTGGGTTCGATCCCGACCCTGATGAGATGTTGACTACCTCTTCTGGTCTGCAGGAGGTCGTGGGTTCGATCCTAACCCTGATGAGATGTTGATTACCTCGCCTGGTTTGTAGGGGGTCGTGGGTTCGATCCCAGACCCTGATGGGATGTTGACTACCTCGCCTGCTCTGCAGGAGGTTGTGGGTTCGATCCCGACCTTGATGATATGTTGACTACCTAGCCTGGTCTGCAGGAGGTCGTGGGTTCGATGCCGAACTTGATGATATGTTGACTACCTCGCCTGGTCTGCAGGAGGTTTTGGGTTAGATCGCAGACACTGATGAGATGTTGACTTCCTCGCCTGATCTGCACGAGGTCGTGGGTTCGATTCCAACCCTGATGAGATGTTGACTACCTCGCCTGGTCTGCAGGAAGTTTTGGGTTAGATCGCAGACACTGATGAGATGTTGACTTCCTCGCCTGGTCTGCAGGAGGTCGTGTGTTCGATCATCACCCCAATGAGATGTTGACTACCTCGCCTGCTACGCAGGAGGTTGTGGGTTCGATCCCGACCCTAATAAGATGTTTACTATCTCGCCTGGTCTGCAGGAGGTCGTGGGTTCTATCCCAGACCCTGATGAGATGTTTACTACCTTGCCTGGTCTGCAGGACGTCGTAGGTTCGATTCCAACCCTGATGAGATGTTGACTACCTCGCGTGGTACGCAGGAGGTCGTGGGTTCTATCCCGACTCTGATGAGATGTTGACTACCTCGCCTGGTATGCAGGAGGACGTGGGTTCGATCCCGACCCTGATGAGATGTTGACTACCTTGCCTGGTATGCAGGAGGTTGTGGGTTCGATCCCCACCCTGATGATATGTTGACTTACCTCGCCTGGTCTGCAGGAGGTCGTGGGTTCGATCCCGACCTTGTTGATATGTTGACTACCTCGCCTGGTCTGCAGGAAGTTGTAGGTTCGATCCCGACCCTGATGAGATGTTGACTACCTCGCCTGGTCTGCAGGAGGTTGTGGGTTCGATCCTGACCTTGATGAGATGTTGATTACCTCGCCTGGTTTGCAGGGGGTCGTGGGTTCGATCCCAGACCCTGATGAGATGTTGACTAACTCGCCTGGTACGCAGGAGGTCGTAGGTTCGATTCCAGACCCTGATGAGATGTTGATTACCTCGCCTGGTCTGCAGGAGGTTGTGGGTTCGATCCCAACCCTGAGGAGATGTTGACTACCTCGCCTGGTATGCAGGACGTCGTAGGTTCGATTCCAACCCTGATGAGATGTTGACTACCTCGCCTGGTACGCAGGAGGTCGTGGGTTCTATCCCGACCCTGATGAGATGTTGACTGCCTCGCCTGGTCTGCAGGAGGTCGTGGGTTCTATCCCGACCCTGATGAGATGTTGACTACCTCGCCTGGTGTGCAGGTAGTCGTGGGTTCGATCCCAGACCCTGATGAGATGTTGACTACCTCGCCTGGTATGCAGGAGGTCGTGGGTTCTATCCCGACCCTGATGAGATGTTGACTACCTCGCCTGGTCTGCAGGAGGTTGTGGGTTCTATCGCAGACCCTGATGAGATGTTGACTACCTCGCCTGGCCTGCAGGAGGTCGTGGATTCGATCACCACCCTAATGAGATGTTGACTACCTCGCCTGGTACACAGGAGGACGTAGGTTCGATCCCAGACCCTGATGAGATGTTGACTACCTCGCCTGGTCTGCACGAGGTCGTGGGTTCGATGCCGACCTTGATGATATGTTGACTACCTCGCCTGGTCTGCAGGAGGTTTTGGGTTAGATCGCAGACACTGATGAGATGTTGACTTCCTCGCCTGATCTGCACGAGGTCGTGGGTTCGATTCCAACCCTGATGAGATGTTGACTACCTCGCCTGGTCTGCAGGAGGTTTTGGGTTAGATCGCAGACACTGATGAGATGTTGACTTCCTCGCCTGGTCTGCAGGAGGTCGTGTGTTCGATCATCACCCCAATGAGATGTTGACTACCTCGCCTGCTACACAGGAGGTTGTGGGTTCGATCCCGACCCTAATAAGATGTTTACTATCTCGCCTGGTCTGCAGGAGGTCGTGGGTTCTATCCCAGACCCTGATGAGATGTTTACTACCTCGCCTGGTCTGCAGGACGTCGTAGGTTCGATTCCAACCCTGATGAGATGTTGACTACCTCGCCTGGTACGCAGGAGGTCGTGGGTTCTATCCCGACTCTGATGAGATGTTGACTACCTCGCCTGGTCTGCAGGAGGTCGTGGGTTCGATCCTAACCCTGATGAGATGTTGATTACCTCGCCTGGTTTGTAGGGGGTCGTGGGTTCGATCCCAGACCCTGATGGGATGTTGACTACCTCGCCTGCTCTGCAGGAGGTTGTGGGTTCGATCCCGACCTTGATGATATGTTGACTACCTAGCCTGGTCTGCAGGAGGTCGTGGGTTCGATGCCGACCTTGATGATATGTTGACTACCTCGCCTGGTCTGCAGGAGGTTTTGGGTTAGATCGCAGACACTGATGAGATGTTGAATTCCTCGCCTGATCTGCACGAGGTCGTGGGTTCGATTCCAACCCTGATGAGATGTTGACTACCTCGCCTGGTCTGCAGGAGGTTTTGGGTTAGATCGCAGACACTGATGAGATGTTGACTTCCTCGCCTGGTCTGCAGGAGGTCGTGTGTTCGATCATCACCCCAATGAGATGTTGACTACCTCGCCTGCTACGCAGGAGGTTGTGGGTTCGATCCCGACCCTAATAAGATGTTTACTATCTCGCCTGGTCTGCAGGAGGTCGTGGGTTCTATCCCAGACCCTGATGAGATGTTTACTACCTCGCCTGGTCTGCAGGACGTCGTAGGTTCGATTCCAACCCTGATGAGATGTTGACTACCTCGCCTGGTACGCAGGAGGTCGTGGGTTCTATCCCGACTCTGATGAGATGTTGACTAACTCGCCTGGTATGCAGGAGGACGTGGGTTCGATCCCGACCCTGATGAGATGTTGACTACCTTGCCTGGTATGCAGGAGGTCGTGGGTTCTATCCCAGACCCTGATGAGATGTTGACTACCTCGCTTGGTATGCAGGAGGTCGTGGGTTCGATCCTGACCCTGATGAGATGTTGATTACCTCGCCTGGTTTGCAGGGGGTCGTGGGTTCGATCCCAGACCCTGATGAGATGTTGACTACCTCGCCTGGTCTGCAGGAGGTAGTGGGTTCGATCCTGACCCTGACGAGATGTTGATTACCTCGCCTGGTTTGCAGGGGGTCGTGGGTTCGATCCCAGACCCTGATGAGATGTTGACTACCTCGCCTGGTCTGCAGGAGGTTGTGGGTTCGATCCCGACCTTGATATGTTGACTACCTCGCCTGGTCTGCAGGAGGTTGTGGGTTCGATCCCGACCCTGATGAGATGTTGACTACCTCGCCTGGTATGCAGGAGGTCGTGGGTTCTATCCCGACCCTGATGAGATGTTGACTACCTCGCCTGGTCTGCAGGAGGTTGTGGGTTCTATCGCAGACCCTGATGAGATGTTGACTACCTCGCCTGGCCTGCAGGAGGTCGTGGATTCGATCACCACCCTAATGAGATGTTGACTACCTCGCCTGGTACACAGGAGGTCGTAGGTTCGATCCCAGACCCTGATGAGATGTTGACTACCTCGCCTGGTCTGCAGGAGGTCGTGGGTTCGATCCCGACCCTGATGAGATGTTGACTACCTCTTCTGGTCTGCAGGAGGTCGTGGGTTCGATCCTAACCCTGATGAGATGTTGATTACCTCGCCTGGTTTGTAGGGGGTCGTGGGTTCGATCCCAGACCCTGATGGGATGTTGACTACCTCGCCTGCTCTGCAGGAGGTTGTGGGTTCGATCCCGACCTTGATGATATGTTGACTACCTAGCCTGGTCTGCAGGAGGTCGTGGGTTCGATGCCGAACTTGATGATATGTTGACTACCTCGCCTGGTCTGCAGGAGGTTTTGGGTTAGATCGCAGACACTGATGAGATGTTGACTTCCTCGCCTGATCTGCACGAGGTCGTGGGTTCGATTCCAACCCTGATGAGATGTTGACTACCTCGCCTGGTCTGCAGGAAGTTTTGGGTTAGATCGCAGACACTGATGAGATGTTGACTTCCTCGCCTGGTCTGCAGGAGGTCGTGTGTTCGATCATCACCCCAATGAGATGTTGACTACCTCGCCTGCTACGCAGGAGGTTGTGGGTTCGATCCCGACCCTAATAAGATGTTTACTATCTCGCCTGGTCTGCAGGAGGTCGTGGGTTCTATCCCAGACCCTGATGAGATGTTTACTACCTTGCCTGGTCTGCAGGACGTCGTAGGTTCGATTCCAACCCTGATGAGATGTTGACTACCTCGCGTGGTACGCAGGAGGTCGTGGGTTCTATCCCGACTCTGATGAGATGTTGACTACCTCGCCTGGTATGCAGGAGGACGTGGGTTCGATCCCGACCCTGATGAGATGTTGACTACCTTGCCTGGTATGCAGGAGGTTGTGGGTTCGATCCCCACCCTGATGATATGTTGACTTACCTCGCCTGGTCTGCAGGAGGTCGTGGGTTCGATCCCGACCTTGTTGATATGTTGACTACCTCGCCTGGTCTGCAGGAAGTTGTAGGTTCGATCCCGACCCTGATGAGATGTTGACTACCTCGCCTGGTCTGCAGGAGGTTGTGGGTTCGATCCTGACCTTGATGAGATGTTGATTACCTCGCCTGGTTTGCAGGGGGTCGTGGGTTCGATCCCAGACCCTGATGAGATGTTGACTAACTCGCCTGGTACGCAGGAGGTCGTAGGTTCGATTCCAGACCCTGATGAGATGTTGATTACCTCGCCTGGTCTGCAGGAGGTTGTGGGTTCGATCCCAACCCTGAGGAGATGTTGACTACCTCGCCTGGTATGCAGGACGTCGTAGGTTCGATTCCAACCCTGATGAGATGTTGACTACCTCGCCTGGTACGCAGGAGGTCGTGGGTTCTATCCCGACCCTGATGAGATGTTGACTGCCTCGCCTGGTCTGCAGGAGGTCGTGGGTTCTATCCCGACCCTGATGAGATGTTGACTACCTCGCCTGGTGTGCAGGTAGTCGTGGGTTCGATCCCAGACCCTGATGAGATGTTGACTACCTCGCCTGGTATGCAGGAGGTCGTGGGTTCTATCCCGACCCTGATGAGATGTTGACTACCTCGCCTGGTCTGCAGGAGGTTGTGGGTTCTATCGCAGACCCTGATGAGATGTTGACTACCTCGCCTGGCCTGCAGGAGGTCGTGGATTCGATCACCACCCTAATGAGATGTTGACTACCTCGCCTGGTACACAGGAGGACGTAGGTTCGATCCCAGACCCTGATGAGATGTTGACTACCTCGCCTGGTCTGCACGAGGTCGTGGGTTCGATGCCGACCTTGATGATATGTTGACTACCTCGCCTGGTCTGCAGGAGGTTTTGGGTTAGATTGCAGACACTGATGAGATGTTGACTTCCTCGCCTGATCTGCACGAGGTCGTGGGTTCGATTCCAACCCTGATGAGATGTTGACTACCTCGCCTGGTCTGCAGGAGGTTTTGGGTTAGATCGCAGACACTGATGAGATGTTGACTTCCTCGCCTGGTCTGCAGGAGGTCGTGTGTTCGATCATCACCCCAATGAGATGTTGACTACCTCGCCTGCTACGCAGGAGGTTGTGGGTTCGATCCCGACCCTAATAAGATGTTTACTATCTCGCCTGGTCTGCAGGAGGTCGTGGGTTCTATCCCAGACCCTGATGAGATGTTTACTACCTCGCCTGGTCTGCAGGACGTCGTAGGTTCGATTCCAACCCTGATGAGATGTTGACTACCTCGCCTGGTACGCAGGAGGTCGTGGGTTCTATCCCGACTCTGATGAGATGTTGACTACCTCGCCTGGTCTGCAGGAGGTCGTGGGTTCGATCCTAACCCTGATGAGATGTTGATTACCTCGCCTGGTTTGTAGGGGGTTGTGGGTTCGATCCCAGACCCTGATGGGATGTTGACTACCTCGCCTGCTCTGCAGGAGGTTGTGGGTTCGATCCCGACCTTGATGATATGTTGACTACCTAGCCTGGTCTGCAGGAGGTCGTGGGTTCGATGCCGACCTTGATGATATGTTGACTACCTCGCCTGGTCTGCAGGAGGTTTTGGGTTAGATCGCAGACACTGATGAGATGTTGAATTCCTCGCCTGATCTGCACGAGGTCGTGGGTTCGATTCCAACCCTGATGAGATGTTGACTACCTCGCCTGGTCTGCAGGAGGTTTTGGGTTAGATCGCAGACACTGATGAGATGTTGACTTCCTCGCCTGGTCTTCAGGAGGTCGTGGGTTCGATCATCACCCCAATGAGATGTTGACTACCTCGCCTGCTACGCAGGAGGTTGTGGGTTCGATCCCGACCCTAATAAGATGTTTACTATCTCGCCTGGTCTGCAGGAGGTCGTGGGTTCTATCCCAGACCCTGATGAGATGTTTACTACCTCGCCTGGTCTGCAGGACGTCGTAGGTTCGATTCCAACCCTGATGAGATGTTGACTACCTCGCCTGGTACGCAGGAGGTCGTGGGTTCTATCCCGACTCTGATGAGATGTTGACTAACTCGCCTGGTATGCAGGAGGACGTGGGTTCGATCCCGACCCTGATGAGATGTTGACTACCTTGCCTGGTATGCAGGAGGTCGTGGGTTCTATCCCAGACCCTGATGAGATGTTGACTACCTCGCTTGGTATGCAGGAGGTCGTGGGTTCGATCCTGACCCTGATGAGATGTTGATTACCTCGCCTGGTTTGCAGGGGGTCGTGGGTTCGATCCCAGACCCTGATGAGATGTTGACTACCTCGCCTGGTCTGCAGGAGGTCGTGGGTTCGATCCTGACCCTGACGAGATGTTGATTACCTCGCCTGGTTTGCAGGGGGTCGTGGGTTCGATCCCAGACCCTGATGAGATATTGACTACCTCGCCTGGTCTGCAGGAGGTTGTGGGTTCGATCCCGACCTTGATATGTTGACTACCTCGCCTGGTCTGCTGGAGGTTGTGGGTTCTATCGCAGACCCTGATGAGATGTTGACTACCTCGCCTGGCCTGCAGGAGGTCGTGGATTCGATCACCATCCTAATGAGATGTTGACTACCTCGCCTGGTACACAGGAGGTCGTAGGTTCGATCCCAGACCCTGATGAGATGTTGACTACCTCGCCTGCTACGCAGGAGGTTGTGGGTTCGATCCCGACCCTAATAAGATGTTTACTATCTCGCCTGGTCTGCAGGAGGTCGTGGGTTCTATCCCAGACCCTGATGAGATGTTTACTACCTCGCCTGGTCTGCAGGACGTCGTAGGTTCGATTCCAACCCTGATGAGATGTTGACTACCTCGCCTGGTACGCAGGAGGTCGTGGGTTCTATCCCGACTCTGATGAGATGTTGACTAACTTGCCTGGTATGCAGGAGGACGTGGGTTCGATCCCGACCCTGATGAGATGTTGACTACCTTGCCTGGTATGCAGGAGGTCGTGGGTTCTATCCCAGACCCTGATGAGATGTTGACTACCTCGCTTGGTATGCAGGAGGTCGTGGGTTCGATCCTGACCCTGATGAGATGTTGATTACCTCGCCTGGTTTGCAGGGGGTCGTGGGTTCGATCCCAGACCCTGATGAGATGTTGACTACCTCGCCTGGTCTGCAGGAGGTCGTGGGTTCGATCCTGACCCTGACGAGATGTTGATTACCTCGCCTGGTTTGCAGGGGGTCGTGGGTTCGATCCCAGACCCTGATGAGATGTTGACTACCTTGCCTGGTCTGCAGGAGGTTGTGGGTTCGATCCCGACCTTGATATGTTGACTACCTCGCCTGGTCTGCAGGAGGTTGTGGGTTCGATCCCGACCCTGATGAGATGTTGACTACCTCGCCTGGTCTGCAGGAGGTCGTGGGTTCTATCGCAGACCCTGATGAGATGTTGACTACCTCGCCTGGTATGCAGGAGGTCGTGGGTTCTATCCCGACCCTGATGAGATGTTGACTACCTCGCCTGGTCTGCAGGAGGTTGTGGGTTCTATCGCAGACCCTGATGAGATGTTGACTACCTCGCCTGGCCTGCAGGAGGTCGTGGATTCGATCACCACCCTAATGAGATGTTGACTACCTCGCCTGGTACACAGGAGGTCGTAGGTTCGATCCCAGACCCTGATGAGATGTTGACTACCTCGCCTGGTCTGCAGGAGGTCGTGGGTTCGATCCCGACCCTGATGAGATGTTGACTACCTCGCCTGGTCTGCAGGAGGTCGTGGGTTCGATCCCGACCCTAATGAGATGTTGACTACCTCGCCTGGTCTGCAGGAGGTCGTGGGTTCGATCCCGACCCTGATGAGATGTTGACTACCTCGCCTGGTCTGCAGGAGGTCGTGGGTTCGATCCTAACCCTGATGAGATGTTGATTACCTCGCCTGGTTTGTAGGGGGTCGTGGGTTCAATCCCAGACCCTGATGAGATGTTGACTACCTCGCCTGCTCTGCAGGAGGTTGTTGGTTCGATCCCGACCTTGATGATATGTTGACTACCTAGCCTGGTCTGCAGGAGGTCGTGGGTTCGATGCCGACCTTGATGATATGTTGACTACCTCGCCTGGTCTGCAGGAGGTTTTGGGTTCGATCGCAGACACTGATGAGACGTTGACTTCCTCGCCTGGTCTGCACGAGGTCGTGGGTTCGATCATCACCCCAATGAGATGTTGACTACCTCGCCCGCTACGCAGGAGGTTGTGGGTTCAATCCCGACCCTAATAAGATGTTTACTATCTCGCCTGGTCTGCAGGAGGTCGTGGGTTCTATCCCAGACCCTGATGAGATGTTTACTACCTCGCCTGGTATGCAGGACGTCGTAGGTTCGATTCCAACCCTGATGAGATGTTGACTACCTCGCCTGGTACGCAGGAGGTCGTGGGTTCTATCCCGACCCTGATGAGATGTTGACTGCCTCGCCTGGTCTGCAGGAGGTCGTGGGTTCTATCCCGACCCTGATGAGATGTTGACTACCTCGCCTGGTGTGCAGGTAGTCGTGGGTTCGATCCCAGACCCTGATGAGATGTTGACTACCTCGCCTGGTATGCAGGAGGTCGTGGGTTCTATCCCGACCCTGATGAGATGTTGACTACCTCGCCTGGTCTGCAGGAGGTTGTGGGTTCTATCGCAGACCCTGATGAGATGTTGACTACCTCGCCTGGCCTGCAGGAGGTCGTGGATTCGATCACCACCCTAATGAGATGTTGACTACCTCGCCTGGTACACAGGAGGTCGTAGGTTCGAACCCAGACCCTGATGAGATGTTGACTACCTCGCCTGGTCTGCAGGAGGTCGTGGGTTCGATCCCGACCCTGATGAGATGTTGACTACCTCGCCTGGTCTGCAGGAGGTCGTGGGTTCGATCCTAACCCTGATGAGATGTTGATTACCTCGCCTGGTTTGTAGGGGGTCGTGGGTTCGATCCCAGACCCTGATGGGATGTTGACTACCTCGCCTGGTCTGCAGGAGGTCGTGGGTTCGATCCTAACCCTGATGAGATGTTGATTACCTCGCCTGGTTTGTAGGGGGTCGTGGGTTCGATCCCAGACCCTGATGGGATGTTGACTACCTCGCCTGCTCTGCAGGAGGTTGTGGGTTCGATCCCGACCTTGATGATATGTTGACTACCTAGCCTGGTCTGCAGGAGGTCGTGGGTTCGATGCCGACCTTGATGATATGTTGACTACCTCGCCTGGTCTGCAGGAGGTTTTGGGTTAGATCGCAGACACTGATGAGATGTTGACTTCCTCGCCTGATCTGCATGAGGTCGTGGGTTCGATTCCAACCCTGATGAGATGTTGACTACCTCGCCTGGTCTGCAGGAGGTCGTGTGTTCGATCATCACCCCAATGAGATGTTGACTACCTCGCCTGCTACGCAGGAGGTTGTGGGTTCGATCCCGACCCTAATAAGATGTTTACTATCTCACCTGGTCTGCAGGAGGTCGTGGGTTCTATCCCAGACCCTGATGAGATGTTTACTACCTCGCCTGGTATGCAGGACGTCGTAGGTTCGATTCCAACCCTGATGAGATGTTGACTACCTCGCCTGGTACGCAGGAGGTCGTGGGTTCTATCCCGACTCTGATGAGATGTTGACTACCTCGCCTGGTATGCAGGAGGACGTGGGTTCGATCCCGACCCTGATGAGATGTTGACTACCTTGCCTGGTATGCAGGAGGACGTGGGTTCGATCCCGACCCTGATGAGATGTTGACTACCTTGCCTGGTATGCAGGAGGTTGTGGGTTCGATCCCGACCTTGATGATATGTTGACTACCTCGCCTGGTCTGCAGGAAGTTGTAGGTTCGATCCCGACCCTGATGAGATGTTGACTACCTCGCCTGGTCTGCAGGAGGTTGTGGGTTCGATCCTGACCCTGATGAGATGTTGATTACCTCGCCTGGTTTGCAGGGGGTCGTGGGTTCGATCCCAGACCCTGATGAGATGTTGACTAACTCGCCTGGTACGCAGGAGGTTGTAGGTTCGATTCCAGACCCTGATGAGATGTTGATTACCTCGCCTGGTCTGCAGGAGGTTGTAGGTTCGATTCCAGACCCTGATGAGATGTTGATTACCTCGCCTGGTCTGCAGGAGGTTGTGGGTTCGATCCCGACCCTGATGAGATGTTGACTACCTCGCCTGGTCTGCAGGAGGTCGTGGGTTCTATCGCAGACCCTGATGAGATGTTGACTACCTCGCCTGGTATGCAGGAGGTCGTGGGTTCTATCCCGACCCTGATGAGATGTTGACTACCTCGCCTGGTACACAGGAGGTCGTAGGTTCGATCCCAGACCCTGATGAGATGTTGACTACCTCGCCTGGTCTGCAGGAGGTCGTGGGTTCGATCCCGACCCTGATGAGATGTTGACTACCTCGCCTGGTCTGCAGGAGGTCGTGGGTTCGATCACCACCCTAATGAGATGTTGACTACCTCGCCTGGTACACAGGAGGTCGTAGGTTCGATCCCAGACCCTGATGAGATGTTGACTACCTCGCCTGGTCTGCAGGAGGTCGTGGGTTCGATCCCGACCCTGATGAGATGTTGACTACCTCGCCTGGTCTGCAGGAGGTCGTGGGTTCGATCCCGACCCTAATGAGATGTTGACTACCTCGCCTGGTCTGCAGGAGGTCGTGGGTTCGATCCCGACCCTGATGAGATGTTGACTACCTCGCCTGGTCTGCAGGAGGTCGTGGGTTCGATCCTAACCCTGATGAGATGTTGATTACCTCGCCTGGTTTGTAGGGGGTCGTGGGTTCAATCCCAGACCCTGATGAGATGTTGACTACCTCGCCTGCTCTGCAGGAGGTTGTTGGTTCGATCCCGACCTTGATGATATGTTGACTACCTAGCCTGGTCTGCAGGAGGTCGTGGGTTCGATGCCGACCTTGATGATATGTTGACTACCTCGCCTGGTCTGCAGGAGGTTTTGGGTTCGATCGCAGACACTGATGAGACGTTGACTTCCTCGCCTGGTCTGCACGAGGTCGTGGGTTCGATCATCACCCCAATGAGATGTTGACTACCTCGCCCGCTACGCAGGAGGTTGTGGGTTCAATCCCGACCCTAATAAGATGTTTACTATCTCGCCTGGTCTGCAGGAGGTCGTGGGTTCTATCCCAGACCCTGATGAGATGTTTACTACCTCGCCTGGTATGCAGGACGTCGTAGGTTCGATTCCAACCCTGATGAGATGTTGACTACCTCGCCTGGTACGCAGGAGGTCGTGGGTTCTATCCCGACCCTGATGAGATGTTGACTGCCTCGCCTGGTCTGCAGGAGGTCGTGGGTTCTATCCCGACCCTGATGAGATGTTGACTACCTCGCCTGGTGTGCAGGTAGTCGTGGGTTCGATCCCAGACCCTGATGAGATGTTGACTACCTCGCCTGGTATGCAGGAGGTCGTGGGTTCTATCCCGACCCTGATGAGATGTTGACTACCTCGCCTGGTCTGCAGGAGGTTGTGGGTTCTATCGCAGACCCTGATGAGATGTTGACTACCTCGCCTGGCCTGCAGGAGGTCGTGGATTCGATCACCACCCTAATGAGATGTTGACTACCTCGCCTGGTACACAGGAGGTCGTAGGTTCGAACCCAGACCCTGATGAGATGTTGACTACCTCGCCTGGTCTGCAGGAGGTCGTGGGTTCGATCCCGACCCTGATGAGATGTTGACTACCTCGCCTGGTCTGCAGGAGGTCGTGGGTTCGATCCTAACCCTGATGAGATGTTGATTACCTCGCCTGGTTTGTAGGGGGTCGTGGGTTCGATCCCAGACCCTGATGGGATGTTGACTACCTCGCCTGGTCTGCAGGAGGTCGTGGGTTCGATCCTAACCCTGATGAGATGTTGATTACCTCGCCTGGTTTGTAGGGGGTCGTGGGTTCGATCCCAGACCCTGATGGGATGTTGACTACCTCGCCTGCTCTGCAGGAGGTTGTGGGTTCGATCCCGACCTTGATGATATGTTGACTACCTAGCCTGGTCTGCAGGAGGTCGTGGGTTCGATGCCGACCTTGATGATATGTTGACTACCTCGCCTGGTCTGCAGGAGGTTTTGGGTTAGATCGCAGACACTGATGAGATGTTGACTTCCTCGCCTGATCTGCATGAGGTCGTGGGTTCGATTCCAACCCTGATGAGATGTTGACTACCTCGCCTGGTCTGCAGGAGGTCGTGTGTTCGATCATCACCCCAATGAGATGTTGACTACCTCGCCTGCTACGCAGGAGGTTGTGGGTTCGATCCCGACCCTAATAAGATGTTTACTATCTCACCTGGTCTGCAGGAGGTCGTGGGTTCTATCCCAGACCCTGATGAGATGTTTACTACCTCGCCTGGTATGCAGGACGTCGTAGGTTCGATTCCAACCCTGATGAGATGTTGACTACCTCGCCTGGTACGCAGGAGGTCGTGGGTTCTATCCCGACTCTGATGAGATGTTGACTACCTCGCCTGGTATGCAGGAGGACGTGGGTTCGATCCCGACCCTGATGAGATGTTGACTACCTTGCCTGGTATGCAGGAGGACGTGGGTTCGATCCCGACCCTGATGAGATGTTGACTACCTTGCCTGGTATGCAGGAGGTTGTGGGTTCGATCCCGACCTTGATGATATGTTGACTACCTCGCCTGGTCTGCAGGAAGTTGTAGGTTCGATCCCGACCCTGATGAGATGTTGACTACCTCGCCTGGTCTGCAGGAGGTTGTGGGTTCGATCCTGACCCTGATGAGATGTTGATTACCTCGCCTGGTTTGCAGGGGGTCGTGGGTTCGATCCCAGACCCTGATGAGATGTTGACTAACTCGCCTGGTACGCAGGAGGTTGTAGGTTCGATTCCAGACCCTGATGAGATGTTGATTACCTCGCCTGGTCTGCAGGAGGTTGTGGGTTCGATCCCGACCCTGAGGAGATGTTGACTACCTCGCCTGGTCTGCAGGAGGTCGTGGGTTCGATCCCGACCTTGATGATATGTTGACTACCTCGCCTGGTCTGCAGGAGGTCGTGGGTTCTATCTCGACCCTAATGAGATGTTGACTACCTCGCCTGGTCTGCAGGAGGTCGTGGGTTCGATCCCGACCCTGATGAGATGTTGACTACCTCGCCTGGTCTGCAGGAGGTCGTGGGTTCGATCCCGACCCTAATGAGATGTTGACTACCTCGCCTGGTCTGCAGGAAGTCGTGGGTTCGATCCCGACCCTGATGAGATGTTGACTACCTCGCCTGGTCTGCAGGAGGTCGTGGGTTCGATCCTAACCCTGATGAGATGTTGATTACCTCGCCTGATTTGTAGGGGGTCGTGGGTTCGATCCCAGACCCTGATGAGATGTTGACTACCTCGCCTGCTCTGCAGGAGGTTGTTGGTTCGATCCCGACCTTGATGATATGTTGACTACCTAGCCTGGTCTGCAGGAGGTCGTGGGTTCGATGCCGACCTTGATGATATGTTGACTACCTCGCCTGGTCTGCAGGAGGTTTTGGGTTCGATCGCAGACACTGATGAGATGTTGACTTCCTCGCCTGGTCTGCACGAGGTCGTGGGTTCGATCATCACCCCAATGAGATGTTGACTACCTCGCCCGCTACGCAGGAGGTTGTGGGTTCAATCCCGACCCTAATAAGATGTTTACTATCTCGCCTGGTCTGCAGGAGGTCGTGGGTTCTATCCCAGACCCTGATGAGATGTTTACTACCTCGCCTGGTATGCAGGACGTCGTAGGTTCGATTCCAACCCTGATGAGATGTTGACTACCTCGCCTGGTACGCAGGAGGTCGTGGGTTCTATCCCGACCCTGATGAGATGTTGACTGCCTCGCCTGGTCTGCAGGAGGTCGTGGGTTCTATCCCGACCCTGATGAGATGTTGACTACCTCGCCTGGTGTGCAGGTAGTCGTGGGTTCGATCCCAGACCCTGATGAGATGTTGACTACCTCGCCTGGTATGCAGGAGGTCGTGGGTTCTATCCCGACCCTGATGAGATGTTGACTACCTCGCCTGGTCTGCAGGAGGTTGTGGGTTCTATCGCAGACCCTGATGAGATGTTGACTACCTCGCCTGGTCTGCAGGAGGTCGTGTGTTCGATCATCACCCCAATGAGATGTTGACTACCTCGCCTGCTACGCAGGAGGTTGTGGGTTCGATCCCGACCCTAATAAGATGTTTACTATCTCACCTGGTCTGCAGGAGGTCGTGGGTTCTATCCCAGACCCTGATGAGATGTTTACTACCTCGCCTGGTATGCAGGACGTCGTAGGTTCGATTCCAACCCTGATGAGATGTTGACTACCTCGCCTGGTACGCAGGAGGTCGTGGGTTCTATCCCGACTCTGATGAGATGTTGACTACCTCGCCTGGTATGCAGGAGGACGTGGGTTCGATCCCGACCCTGATGAGATGTTGACTACCTTGCCTGGTATGCAGGAGGACGTGGGTTCGATCCCGACCCTGATGAGATGTTGACTACCTTGCCTGGTATGCAGGAGGTTGTGGGTTCGATCCCGACCTTGATGATATGTTGACTACCTCGCCTGGTCTGCAGGAAGTTGTAGGTTCGATCCCGACCCTGATGAGATGTTGACTACCTCGCCTGGTCTGCAGGAGGTTGTGGGTTCGATCCTGACCCTGATGAGATGTTGATTACCTCGCCTGGTTTGCAGGGGGTCGTGGGTTCGATCCCAGACCCTGATGAGATGTTGACTAACTCGCCTGGTACGCAGGAGGTTGTAGGTTCGATTCCAGACCCTGATGAGATGTTGATTACCTCGCCTGGTCTGCAGGAGGTTGTAGGTTCGATTCCAGACCCTGATGAGATGTTGATTACCTCGCCTGGTCTGCAGGAGGTTGTGGGTTCGATCCCGACCCTGAGGAGATGTTGACTACCTCGCCTGGTCTGCAGGAGGTCGTGGGTTCGATCCCGACCTTGATGATATGTTGACTACCTCGCCTGGTCTGCAGGAGGTCGTGGGTTCTATCTCGACCCTAATGAGATGTTGACTACCTCGCCTGGTCTGCAGGAGGTCGTGGGTTCGATCCCGACCCTGATGAGATGTTGACTACCTCGCCTGGTCTGCAGGAGGTCGTGGGTTCGATCCCGACCCTAATGAGATGTTGACTACCTCGCCTGGTCTGCAGGAGGTCGTGGGTTCGATCCCGACCCTGATGAGATGTTGACTACCTCGCCTGGTCTGCAGGAGGTCGTGGGTTCGATCCTAACCCTGATGAGATGTTGATTACCTCGCCTGATTTGTAGGGGGTCGTGGGTTCGATCCCAGACCCTGATGAGATGTTGACTACCTCGCCTGGTCTGCAGGAAGTCGTGGGTTCGATCCCGACCCTGATGAGATGTTGACTACCTCGCCTGGTCTGCAGGAGGTCGTGGGTTCGATCCTAACCCTGATGAGATGTTGATTACCTCGCCTGATTTGTAGGGGGTCGTGGGTTCGATCCCAGACCCTGATGAGATGTTGACTACCTCGCCTGCTCTGCAGGAGGTTGTTGGTTCGATCCCGACCTTGATGATATGTTGACTACCTAGCCTGGTCTGCAGGAGGTCGTGGGTTCGATGCCGACCTTGATGATATGTTGACTACCTCGCCTGGTCTGCAGGAGGTTTTGGGTTCGATCGCAGACACTGATGAGATGTTGACTTCCTCGCCTGGTCTGCACGAGGTCGTGGGTTCGATCATCACCCCAATGAGATGTTGACTACCTCGCCCGCTACGCAGGAGGTTGTGGGTTCAATCCCGACCCTAATAAGATGTTTACTATCTCGCCTGGTCTGCAGGAGGTCGTGGGTTCTATCCCAGACCCTGATGAGATGTTTACTACCTCGCCTGGTATGCAGGACGTCGTAGGTTCGATTCCAACCCTGATGAGATGTTGACTACCTCGCCTGGTACGCAGGAGGTCGTGGGTTCTATCCCGACCCTGATGAGATGTTGACTGCCTCGCCTGGTCTGCAGGAGGTCGTGGGTTCTATCCCGACCCTGATGAGATGTTGACTACCTCGCCTGGTGTGCAGGTAGTCGTGGGTTCGATCCCAGACCCTGATGAGATGTTGACTACCTCGCCTGGTATGCAGGAGGTCGTGGGTTCTATCCCGACCCTGATGAGATGTTGACTACCTCGCCTGGTCTGCAGGAGGTTGTGGGTTCTATCGCAGACCCTGATGAGATGTTGACTACCTCGCCTGGTCTGCAGGAGGTCGTGTGTTCGATCATCACCCCAATGAGATGTTGACTACCTCGCCTGCTACGCAGGAGGTTGTGGGTTCGATCCCGACCCTAATAAGATGTTTACTATCTCACCTGGTCTGCAGGAGGTCGTGGGTTCTATCCCAGACCCTGATGAGATGTTTACTACCTCGCCTGGTATGCAGGACGTCGTAGGTTCGATTCCAACCCTGATGAGATGTTGACTACCTCGCCTGGTACGCAGGAGGTCGTGGGTTCTATCCCGACTCTGATGAGATGTTGACTACCTCGCCTGGTATGCAGGAGGACGTGGGTTCGATCCCGACCCTGATGAGATGTTGACTACCTTGCCTGGTATGCAGGAGGACGTGGGTTCGATCCCGACCCTGATGAGATGTTGACTACCTTGCCTGGTATGCAGGAGGTTGTGGGTTCGATCCCGACCTTGATGATATGTTGACTACCTCGCCTGGTCTGCAGGAAGTTGTAGGTTCGATCCCGACCCTGATGAGATGTTGACTACCTCGCCTGGTCTGCAGGAGGTTGTGGGTTCGATCCTGACCCTGATGAGATGTTGATTACCTCGCCTGGTTTGCAGGGGGTCGTGGGTTCGATCCCAGACCCTGATGAGATGTTGACTAACTCGCCTGGTACGCAGGAGGTTGTAGGTTCGATTCCAGACCCTGATGAGATGTTGATTACCTCGCCTGGTCTGCAGGAGGTTGTAGGTTCGATTCCAGACCCTGATGAGATGTTGATTACCTCGCCTGGTCTGCAGGAGGTTGTGGGTTCGATCCCGACCCTGAGGAGATGTTGACTACCTCGCCTGGTCTGCAGGAGGTCGTGGGTTCGATCCCGACCTTGATGATATGTTGACTACCTCGCCTGGTCTGCAGGAGGTCGTGGGTTCTATCTCGACCCTAATGAGATGTTGACTACCTCGCCTGGTCTGCAGGAGGTCGTGGGTTCGATCCCGACCCTGATGAGATGTTGACTACCTCGCCTGGTCTGCAGGAGGTCGTGGGTTCGATCCCGACCCTAATGAGATGTTGACTACCTCGCCTGGTCTGCAGGAGGTCGTGGGTTCGATCCCGACCCTGATGAGATGTTGACTACCTCGCCTGGTCTGCAGGAGGTCGTGGGTTCGATCCTAACCCTGATGAGATGTTGATTACCTCGCCTGATTTGTAGGGGGTCGTGGGTTCGATCCCAGACCCTGATGAGATGTTGACTACCTCGCCTGCTCTGCAGGAGGTTGTTGGTTCGATCCCGACCTTGATGATATGTTGACTACCTAGCCTGGTCTGCAGGAGGTCGTGGGTTCGATGCCGACCTTGATGATATGTTGACTACCTCGCCTGGTCTGCAGGAGGTTTTGGGTTCGATCGCAGACACTGATGAGATGTTGACTTCCTCGCCTGGTCTGCACGAGGTCGTGGGTTCGATCATCACCCCAATGAGATGTTGACTACCTCGCCCGCTACGCAGGAGGTTGTGGGTTCAATCCCGACCCTAATAAGATGTTTACTATCTCGCCTGGTCTGCAGGAGGTCGTGGGTTCTATCCCAGACCCTGATGAGATGTTTACTACCTCGCCTGGTATGCAGGACGTCGTAGGTTCGATTCCAACCCTGATGAGATGTTGACTACCTCGCCTGGTACGCAGGAGGTCGTGGGTTCTATCCCGACCCTGATGAGATGTTGACTGCCTCGCCTGGTCTGCAGGAGGTCGTGGGTTCTATCCCGACCCTGATGAGATGTTGACTACCTCGCCTGGTGTGCAGGTAGTCGTGGGTTCGATCCCAGACCCTGATGAGATGTTGACTACCTCGCCTGGTATGCAGGAGGTCGTGGGTTCTATCCCGACCCTGATGAGATGTTGACTACCTCGCCTGGTCTGCAGGAGGTTGTGGGTTCTATCGCAGACCCTGATGAGATGTTGACTACCACGCCTGGCCTGCAGGAGGTCGTGGATTCGATCACCACCCTAATGAGATGTTGACTACCTCGCCTGGTACACAGGAGGTCGTAGGTTCGATCCCAGACCCTGATGAGATGTTGACTACCTCGCCTGGTCTGCAGGAGGTCGTGGGTTCGATCCCGACCCTGATGAGATGTTGACTACCTCGCCTGGTCTGCAGCAGGTCGTGAGTTCGATCCTAACCCTGATGAGATGTTGATTACCTCGCCTGGTTTGTAGGGGGTCGTGGGTTCGATCCCAGACCCTGATGGGATGTTGACTACCTCGCCTGCTCTGCAGGAGGTTGTGGGTTCGATCCCGACCTTGATGATATGTTGACTACCTAGCCTTGTCTGCAGGAGGTCGTGGGTTCGATGCCGACCTTGATGATATGTTGACTACCTCGCCTGGTCTGCAGGAGGTTTTGGGTTAGATCGCAGACACTGATGAGATGTTGACTTCCTCGCCTGATCTGCACGAGGTCGTGGGTTCGATTCCAACCCTGATGAGATGTTGACTACCTCGCCTGGTCTGCAGGAGGTCGTGTGTTCGATCATCACCCCAATGAGATGTTGACTACCTCGCCTGCTACGCAGGAGGTTGTGGGTTCGATCCCGACCCTAATAAGATGTTTACTATCTCGCCTGGTCTGCAGGAGGTCGTGGGTTCTATCCCAGACCCTGATGAGATGTTTACTACCTCGCCTGGTCTGCAGGACGTCGTAGGTTCGATTCCAACCCTGATGAGATGTTGACTACCTCGCCTGGTACGCAGGAGGTCGTGGGTTCTATCCCGACTCTGATGAGATGTTGACTACCTCGCCTGGTATGCAGGAGGACGTGGGTTCGATCCCGACCCTGATGAGATGTTGACTACCTTGCCTGGTATGCAGGAGGTTGTGGGTTCGATCCCCACCCTGATGATATGTTGACTTACCTCGCCTGGTCTGCAGGAGGTCGTGGGTTCGATCCCGACCTTGATGATATGTTGACTACCTCGCCTGGTCTGCAGGAAGTTGTAGGTTCGATCCCGACCCTGATGAGATGTTGACTACCTCGCCTGGTCTGCAGGAGGTTGTGGGTTCGATCCTGACCCTGATGAGATGTTGATTACCTCGCCTGGTTTGCAGGGGGTCGTGGGTTCGATCCCAGACCCTGATGAGATGTTGACTAACTCGCCTGGTACGCAGGAGGTTGTAGGTTCGATTCCAGACCCTGATGAGATGTTGATTACCTCGCCTGGTCTGCAGGAGGTTGTGGGTTCGATCCTGACCCTGAGGAGATGTTGACTACCTCGCCTGGTCTGCAGGAGGTCGTGGGTTCGATCCCGACCCTGATGAGATGTTGACTACCTCGCCTGGTGTGCAGGAGATCGTGGGTTCGATCCTAACCCTGATGAGATGTTGATTACCTCGCCTGGTTTGTATGGGGTCGTGGGTTCGATCCCAGACCCTGATGAGATGTTGACTACCTCGCCTGCTCTGCAGGAGGTTGTTGGTTCCATCCCGACCTTGATGATATGTTGACTACCTAGCCTGGTCTGCAGGAGGTCGTGGGTTCGATGCCGACCTTTATGATATGTTGACTACCTCGCCTGGTCTGCAGGAGGTTTTGGGTTCGATCGCAGACACTGATGAGATGTTGACTTCCTCGCCTGGTCTGCACGAGGTCGTGGGTTCGATGCCGACCTTGATGATATGTTGACTACCTCGCCTGGTCTGCAGGAGGTTTTGGGTTCGATCGCAGACACTGATGAGATGTTGACTTCCTCGCCTGGTCTGCACGAGGTCGTGGGTTCGATCATCACCCCAATGAGATGTTGACTACCTCGCCCGCTACGCAGGAGGTTGTGGGTTCAATCCCGACCCTAATAAGATGTTTACTATCTCGCCTGGTCTGCAGGAGGTCGTGGGTTCTATCCCAGACCCTGATGAGATGTTTACTACCTCGCCTGGTATGCAGGACGTCGTAGGTTCGATTCCAACCCTGATGAGATGTTGACTACCTCGCCTGGTACGCAGGAGGTCGTGGGTTCTATCCCGACCCTGATGAGATGTTGACTGCCTCGCCTGGTCTGCAGGAGGTCGTGGGTTCTATCCCGACCCTGATGAGATGTTGACTACCTCGCCTGGTGTGCAGGTAGTCGTGGGTTCGATCCCAGACCCTGATGAGATGTTGACTACCTCGCCTGGTATGCAGGAGGTCGTGGGTTCTATCCCGACCCTGATGAGATGTTGACTACCTCGCCTGGTCTGCAGGAGGTTGTGGGTTCTATCGCAGACCCTGATGAGATGTTGACTACCTCGCCTGGCCTGCAGGAGGTCGTGGATTCGATCACCACCCTAATGAGATGTTGACTACCTCGCCTGGTACACAGGAGGTCGTAGGTTCGATCCCAGACCCTGATGAGATGTTGACTACCTCGCCTGGTCTGCAGGAGGTCGTGGGTTCGATCCCGACCCTGATGAGATGTTGACTACCTCGCCTGGTCTGCAGGAGGTCGTGGGTTCGATCCTAACCCTGATGAGATGTTGATTACCTCGCCTGGTTTGTAGGGGGTCGTGGGTTCGATCCCAGACCCTGATGGGATGTTGACTACCTCGCCTGCTCTGCAGGAGGTTGTGGGTTCGATCCCGACCTTGATGATATGTTGACTACCTAGCCTGGTCTGCAGGAGGTCGTGGGTTCGATGCCGACCTTGATGAGATGTTGACTACCTTGCCTGGTATGCAGGAGGTTTTGGGTTAGATCGCAGACACTGATGAGATGTTGACTTCCTCGCCTGCTACGCAGGAGGTTGTGGGTTCGATCCCGACCCTAATAAGATGTTTACTATCTCGCCTGGTCTGCAGGAGGTCGTGGGTTCTATCCCAGACCCTGATGAGATGTTTACTACCTCGCCTGGTCTGCAGGACGTCGTAGGTTCGATTCCAACCCTGATGAGATGTTGACTACCTCGCCTGGTACGCAGGAGGTCGTGGGTTCTATCCCGACTCTGATGAGATGTTGACTACCTCGCCTGGTATGCAGGAGGACGTGGGTTCGATCCCGACCCTGATGAGATGTTGACTACCTTGCCTGGTATGCAGGAGGTTGTGGGTTCGATCCCCCCCCTGATGATATGTTGACTTACCTCGCCTGGTCTGCAGGAGGTCGTGGGTTCGATCCCGACCTTGATGATATGTTGACTACCTCGCCTGGTCTGCAGGAAGTTGTAGGTTCGATCCCGACCCTGATGAGATGTTGACTACCTCGCCTGGTCTGCAGGAGGTTGTGGGTTCGATCCTGACCCTGATGAGATGTTGATTACCTCGCCTGGTTTGCAGGGGGTCGTGGGTTCGATCCCAGACCCTGATGAGATGTTGACTAACTCGCCTGGTACGCAGGAGGTCGTAGGTTCGATTCCAGACCCTGATGAGATGTTGATTACCTCGCCTGGTCTGCAGGAGGTTGTGGGTTCGATCCCGACCCTGAGGAGATGTTGACTACCTCGCCTGGTCTGCAGGAGGTCGTGGGTTCGATCCCGACCTTGATGATATGTTGACTACCTCGCCTGGTCTGCAGGAGGTCGTGGGTTCTATCTCGACCCTAATGAGATGTTGACTACCTCGCCTGGTCTGCAGGAGGTCGTGGGTTCGATCCCGACCCTGATGAGATGTTGACTACCTCGCCTGGTATGCAGGAGGTCGTGGGTTCGATCCCGACCCTAATGAGATGTTGACTACCTCGCCTGGTCTGCAGGAGGTCGTGGGTTCGATCCCGACCCTGATGAGATGTTGACTACCTCGCCTGGTCTGCAGGAGGTCGTGGGTTCGATCCTAACCCTGATGAGATGTTGATTACCTCGCCTGGTTTGTAGGGGGTCGTGGGTTCGATCCCAGACCCTGATGAGATGTTGACTACCTCGCCTGCTCTGCAGGAGGTTTTGGGTTAGATCGCAGACACTGATGAGATGTTGACTTCCTCGCCTGGTCTGCACGAGGTCGTGGGTTCGATTCCAACCCTGATGAGATGTTGACTACCTCGCCTGGTCTGCAGGAGGTCGTGTGTTCGATCATCACCCCAATGAGATGTTGACTACCTCGCCTGCTACGCAGGAGGTTGTGGGTTCGATCCCGACCCTAATAAGATGTTTACTATCTCGCCTGGTCTGCAGGAGGTCGTGGGTTCTATCCCAGACCCTGATGAGATGTTTACTACCTCGCCTGGTATGCAGGACGTCGTAGGTTCGATTCCAACCCTGATGAGATGTTGACTACCTCGCCTGGTACGCAGGAGGTCGTGGGTTCTATCCCGACCCTGATGAGATGTTGACTGCCTCGCCTGGTCTGCAGGAGGTCGTGGGTTCTATCCCGACCCTGATGAGATGTTGACTACCTCGCCTGGTGTGCAGGTAGTCGTGGGTTCGATCCCAGACCCTGATGAGATGTTGACTACCTCGCCTGGTATGCAGGAGGTCGTGGGTTCTATCCCGACCCTGATGAGATGTTGACTACCTCGCCTGGTCTGCAGGAGGTTGTGGGTTCTATCGCAGACCCTGATGAGATGTTGACTACCTCGCCTGGCCTGCAGGAGGTCGTGGATTCGATCACCACCCTAATGAGATGTTGACTACCTCGCCTGGTACACAGGAGGTCGTAGGTTCGATCCCAGACCCTGATGAGATGTTGACTACCTCGCCTGGTCTGCAGGAGGTCGTGGGTTCGATCCCGACCCTGATGAGATGTTGACTACCTCGCCTGGTCTGCAGCAGGTCGTGGGTTCGATCCTAACCCTGATGAGATGTTGATTACCTCGCCTGGTTTGTAGGGGGTCGTGGGTTCGATCCCAGACCCTGATGGGATGTTGACTACCTCGCCTGCTCTGCAGGAGGTTGTGGGTTCGATCCCGACCTTGATGATATGTTGACTACCTAGCCTGGTCTGCAGGAGGTCGTGGGTTCGATGCCGACCTTGATGATATGTTGACTACCTCGCCTGGTCTGCAGGAGGTTTTGGGTTAGATCGCAGACACTGATGAGATGTTGACTTCCTCGCCTGATCTGCACGAGGTCGTGGGTTCGATTCCAACCCTGATGAGATGTTGACTACCTCGCCTGGTCTGCAGGAGGTCGTGTGTTCGATCATCACCCCAATGAGATGTTGACTACCTCGCCTGCTACGCAGGAGGTTGTGGGTTCGATCCCGACCCTAATAAGATGTTTACTATCTCGCCTGGTATGCAGGAGGTCGTGGGTTCTATCCCAGACCCTGATGAGATGTTTACTACCTCGCCTGGTCTGCAGGACGTCGTAGGTTCGATTCCAACCCTGATGAGATGTTGACTACCTCGCCTGGTACGCAGGAGGTCGTGGGTTCTATCCCGACTCTGATGAGATGTTGACTACCTCGCCTGGTATGCAGGAGGACGTGGGTTCGATCCCGACCCTGATGAGATGTTGACTACCTCGCCTGGTCTGCAGGAGGTTGTGGGTTCGATCCTGACCCTGATGAGATGTTGATTACCTCGCCTGGTTTGCAGGGGGTCGTGGGTTCGATCCCAGACCCTGATAAGATGTTGACTAACTCGCCTGGTACGCAGGAGGTTGTAGGTTCGATTCCAGACCCTGATGAGATGTTGATTACCTCGCCTGGTCTGCAGGAGGTTGTGGGTTCGATCCCGACCCTGAGGAGATGTTGACTACCTCGCCTGGTCTGCAGGAGGTCGTGGGTTCGATCCCGACCCTGATGAGATGTTGACTACCTCGCCTGGTCTGCAGGAGGTCGTGGGTTCGATCCTAACCCTGATGAGATGTTGATTACCTCGCCTGGTTTGTAGGGGGTCGTGGGTTCGATCCCAGACCCTGATGAGATGTTGACTACCTCGCCTGCTCTGCAGGAGGTTGTTGGTTCGATCCCGACCTTGATGATATGTTGACTACCTAGCCTGGTCTGCAGGAGGTCGTGGGTTCGATGCAGACCTTGATGATATGTTGACTACCTCGCCTGGTCTGCAGGAGGTTTTGGGTTCGATCGCAGACACTGATGAGATGTTGACTTCCTCGCCTGGTCTGCACGAGGTCGTGGGTTCGATGCCGACCTTGATGATATGTTGACTACCTCGCCTGGTCTGCAGGAGGTTTTGGGTTCGATCGCAGACACTGATGAGATGTTGACTTCCTCGCCTGATCTGCACGAGGTCGTGGGTTCGATTCCAACCCTGATGAGATGTTGACTACCTCGCCTGGTCTGCAGGAGGTCGTGGGTTCTATCCCGACCCTGATGAGATGTTGACTACCTCGCCTGGTGTGCAGGTAGTCGTGGGTTCGATCCCAGACCCTGATGAGATGTTGACTACCTCGCCTGGTATGCAGGAGGTCGTGGGTTCTATCCCGACCCTGATGAGATGTTGACTACCTCGCCTGGTCTGCAGGAGGTTGTGGGTTCTATCGCAGACCCTGATGAGATGTTGACTACCTCGCCTGGCCTGCAGGAGGTCGTGGATTCGATCACCACCCTAATGAGATGTTGACTACCTCGCCTGGTACACAGGAGGTCGTAGGTTCGATCCCAGACCCTGATGAGATGTTGACTACCTCGCCTGGTCTGCAGGAGGTCGTGGGTTCGATCCCGACCCTGATGAGATGTTGACTACCTCGCCTGGTCTGCAGCAGGTCGTGGGTTCGATCCTAACCCTGATGAGATGTTGATTACCTCGCCTGGTTTGTAGGGGGTCGTGGGTTCGATCCCAGACCCTGATGGGATGTTGACTACCTCGCCTGCTCTGCAGGAGGTTGTGGGTTCGATCCCGACCTTGATGATATGTTGACTACCTAGCCTGGTCTGCAGGAGGTCGTGGGTTCGATGCCGACCTTGATGATATGTTGACTACCTCGCCTGGTCTGCAGGAGGTTTTGGGTTAGATCGCAGACACTGATGAGATGTTGACTTCCTCGCCTGATCTGCACGAGGTCGTGGGTTCGATTCCAACCCTGATGAGATGTTGACTACCTCGCCTGGTCTGCAGGAGGTCGTGTGTTCGATCATCACCCCAATGAGATGTTGACTACCTCGCCTGCTACGCAGGAGGTTGTGGGTTCGATCCCGACCCTAATAAGATGTTTACTATCTCGCCTGGTATGCAGGAGGTCGTGGGTTCTATCCCAGACCCTGATGAGATGTTTACTACCTCGCCTGGTCTGCAGGACGTCGTAGGTTCGATTCCAACCCTGATGAGATGTTGACTACCTCGCCTGGTACGCAGGAGGTCGTGGGTTCTATCCCGACTCTGATGAGATGTTGACTACCTCGCCTGGTATGCAGGAGGACGTGGGTTCGATCCCGACCCTGATGAGATGTTGACTACCTCGCCTGGTCTGCAGGAGGTTTTGGGTTCGATCGCAGACACTGATGAGATGTTGACTTCCTCGCCTGGTCTGCACGAGGTCGTGGGTTCGATGCCGACCTTGATGATATGTTGACTACCTCGCCTGGTCTGCAGGAGGTTTTGGGTTCGATCGCAGACACTGATGAGATGTTGACTTCCTCGCCTGATCTGCACGAGGTCGTGGGTTCGATTCCAACCCTGATGAGATGTTGACTACCTCGCCTGGTCTGCAGGAGGTCGTGGGTTCTATCCCGACCCTGATGAGATGTTGACTACCTCGCCTGGTGTGCAGGTAGTCGTGGGTTCGATCCCAGACCCTGATGAGATGTTGACTACCTCGCCTGGTATGCAGGAGGTCGTGGGTTCTATCCCGACCCTGATGAGATGTTGACTACCTCGCCTGGTCTGCAGGAGGTTGTGGGTTCTATCGCAGACCCTGATGAGATGTTGACTACCTCGCCTGGCCTGCAGGAGGTCGTGGATTCGATCACCACCCTAATGAGATGTTGACTACCTCGCCTGGTACACAGGAGGTCGTAGGTTCGATCCCAGACCCTGATGAGATGTTGACTACCTCGCCTGGTCTGCAGGAGGTCGTGGGTTCGATCCCGACCCTGATGAGATGTTGACTACCTCGCCTGGTCTGCAGCAGGTCGTGGGTTCGATCCTAACCCTGATGAGATGTTGATTACCTCGCCTGGTTTGTAGGGGGTCGTGGGTTCGATCCCAGACCCTGATGGGATGTTGACTACCTCGCCTGCTCTGCAGGAGGTTGTGGGTTCGATCCCGACCTTGATGATATGTTGACTACCTAGCCTGGTCTGCAGGAGGTCGTGGGTTCGATGCCGACCTTGATGATATGTTGACTACCTCGCCTGGTCTGCAGGAGGTTTTGGGTTAGATCGCAGACACTGATGAGATGTTGACTTCCTCGCCTGATCTGCACGAGGTCGTGGGTTCGATTCCAACCCTGATGAGATGTTGACTACCTCGCCTGGTCTGCAGGAGGTCGTGTGTTCGATCATCACCCCAATGAGATGTTGACTACCTCGCCTGCTACGCAGGAGGTTGTGGGTTCGATCCCGACCCTAATAAGATGTTTACTATCTCGCCTGGTATGCAGGAGGTCGTGGGTTCTATCCCAGACCCTGATGAGATGTTTACTACCTCGCCTGGTCTGCAGGACGTCGTAGGTTCGATTCCAACCCTGATGAGATGTTGACTACCTCGCCTGGTCTGCAGGACGTCGTAGGTTCGATTCCAACCCTGATGAGATGTTGACTACCTCGCCTGGTACGCAGGAGGTCGTGGGTTCTATCCCGACTCTGATGAGATGTTGACTACCTCGCCTGGTATGCAGGAGGACGTGGGTTCGATCCCGACCCTGATGAGATGTTGACTACCTCGCCTGGTCTGCAGGAGGTTGTGGGTTCGATCCTGACCCTGATGAGATGTTGATTACCTCGCCTGGTTTGCAGGGGGTCGTGGGTTCGATCCCAGACCCTGATAAGATGTTGACTAACTCGCCTGGTACGCAGGAGGTTGTAGGTTCGATTCCAGACCCTGATGAGATGTTGATTACCTCGCCTGGTCTGCAGGAGGTTGTGGGTTCGATCCCGACCCTGAGGAGATGTTGACTACCTCGCCTGGTCTGCAGGAGGTCGTGGGTTCGATCCCGACCCTGATGAGATGTTGACTACCTCGCCTGGTCTGCAGGAGGTCGTGGGTTCGATCCTAACCCTGATGAGATGTTGATTACCTCGCCTGGTTTGTAGGGGGTCGTGGGTTCGATCCCAGACCCTGATGAGATGTTGACTACCTCGCCTGCTCTGCAGGAGGTTGTTGGTTCGATCCCGACCTTGATGATATGTTGACTACCTAGCCTGGTCTGCAGGAGGTCGTGGGTTCGATGCAGACCTTGATGATATGTTGACTACCTCGCCTGGTCTGCAGGAGGTTTTGGGTTCGATCGCAGACACTGATGAGATGTTGACTTCCTCGCCTGGTCTGCACGAGGTCGTGGGTTCGATGCCGACCTTGATGATATGTTGACTACCTCGCCTGGTCTGCAGGAGGTTTTGGGTTCGATCGCAGACACTGATGAGATGTTGACTTCCTCGCCTGATCTGCACGAGGTCGTGGGTTCGATTCCAACCCTGATGAGATGTTGACTACCTCGCCTGGTCTGCAGGAGGTCGTGGGTTCTATCCCGACCCTGATGAGATGTTGACTACCTCGCCTGGTGTGCAGGTAGTCGTGGGTTCGATCCCAGACCCTGATGAGATGTTGACTACCTCGCCTGGTATGCAGGAGGTCGTGGGTTCTATCCCGACCCTGATGAGATGTTGACTACCTCGCCTGGTCTGCAGGAGGTTGTGGGTTCTATCGCAGACCCTGATGAGATGTTGACTACCTCGCCTGGCCTGCAGGAGGTCGTGGATTCGATCACCACCCTAATGAGATGTTGACTACCTCGCCTGGTACACAGGAGGTCGTAGGTTCGATCCCAGACCCTGATGAGATGTTGACTACCTCGCCTGGTCTGCAGGAGGTCGTGGGTTCGATCCCGACCCTGATGAGATGTTGACTACCTCGCCTGGTCTGCAGCAGGTCGTGGGTTCGATCCTAACCCTGATGAGATGTTGATTACCTCGCCTGGTTTGTAGGGGGTCGTGGGTTCGATCCCAGACCCTGATGGGATGTTGACTACCTCGCCTGCTCTGCAGGAGGTTGTGGGTTCGATCCCGACCTTGATGATATGTTGACTACCTAGCCTGGTCTGCAGGAGGTCGTGGGTTCGATGCCGACCTTGATGATATGTTGACTACCTCGCCTGGTCTGCAGGAGGTTTTGGGTTAGATCGCAGACACTGATGAGATGTTGACTTCCTCGCCTGATCTGCACGAGGTCGTGGGTTCGATTCCAACCCTGATGAGATGTTGACTACCTCGCCTGGTCTGCAGGAGGTCGTGTGTTCGATCATCACCCCAATGAGATGTTGACTACCTCGCCTGCTACGCAGGAGGTTGTGGGTTCGATCCCGACCCTAATAAGATGTTTACTATCTCGCCTGGTATGCAGGAGGTCGTGGGTTCTATCCCAGACCCTGATGAGATGTTTACTACCTCGCCTGGTCTGCAGGACGTCGTAGGTTCGATTCCAACCCTGATGAGATGTTGACTACCTCGCCTGGTACGCAGGAGGTCGTGGGTTCTATCCCGACTCTGATGAGATGTTGACTACCTCGCCTGGTATGCAGGAGGACGTGGGTTCGATCCCGACCCTGATGAGATGTTGACTACCTCGCCTGGTCTGCAGGAGGTTTTGGGTTCGATCGCAGACACTGATGAGATGTTGACTTCCTCGCCTGGTCTGCACGAGGTCGTGGGTTCGATGCCGACCTTGATGATATGTTGACTACCTCGCCTGGTCTGCAGGAGGTTTTGGGTTCGATCGCAGACACTGATGAGATGTTGACTTCCTCGCCTGATCTGCACGAGGTCGTGGGTTCGATTCCAACCCTGATGAGATGTTGACTACCTCGCCTGGTCTGCAGGAGGTCGTGGGTTCTATCCCGACCCTGATGAGATGTTGACTACCTCGCCTGGTGTGCAGGTAGTCGTGGGTTCGATCCCAGACCCTGATGAGATGTTGACTACCTCGCCTGGTATGCAGGAGGTCGTGGGTTCTATCCCGACCCTGATGAGATGTTGACTACCTCGCCTGGTCTGCAGGAGGTTGTGGGTTCTATCGCAGACCCTGATGAGATGTTGACTACCTCGCCTGGCCTGCAGGAGGTCGTGGATTCGATCACCACCCTAATGAGATGTTGACTACCTCGCCTGGTACACAGGAGGTCGTAGGTTCGATCCCAGACCCTGATGAGATGTTGACTACCTCGCCTGGTCTGCAGGAGGTCGTGGGTTCGATCCCGACCCTGATGAGATGTTGACTACCTCGCCTGGTCTGCAGCAGGTCGTGGGTTCGATCCTAACCCTGATGAGATGTTGATTACCTCGCCTGGTTTGTAGGGGGTCGTGGGTTCGATCCCAGACCCTGATGGGATGTTGACTACCTCGCCTGCTCTGCAGGAGGTTGTGGGTTCGATCCCGACCTTGATGATATGTTGACTACCTAGCCTGGTCTGCAGGAGGTCGTGGGTTCGATGCCGACCTTGATGATATGTTGACTACCTCGCCTGGTCTGCAGGAGGTTTTGGGTTAGATCGCAGACACTGATGAGATGTTGACTTCCTCGCCTGATCTGCACGAGGTCGTGGGTTCGATTCCAACCCTGATGAGATGTTGACTACCTCGCCTGGTCTGCAGGAGGTCGTGTGTTCGATCATCACCCCAATGAGATGTTGACTACCTCGCCTGCTACGCAGGAGGTTGTGGGTTCGATCCCGACCCTAATAAGATGTTTACTATCTCGCCTGGTATGCAGGAGGTCGTGGGTTCTATCCCAGACCCTGATGAGATGTTTACTACCTCGCCTGGTCTGCAGGACGTCGTAGGTTCGATTCCAACCCTGATGAGATGTTGACTACCTCGCCTGGTACGCAGGAGGTCGTGGGTTCTATCCCGACTCTGATGAGATGTTGACTACCTCGCCTGGTATGCAGGAGGACGTGGGTTCGATCCCGACCCTGATGAGATGTTGACTACCTCGCCTGGTCTGCAGGAGGTTGTGGGTTCGATCCTGACCCTGATGAGATGTTGATTACCTCGCCTGGTTTGCAGGGGGTCGTGGGTTCGATCCCAGACCCTGATAAGATGTTGACTAACTCGCCTGGTACGCAGGAGGTTGTAGGTTCGATTCCAGACCCTGATGAGATGTTGATTACCTCGCCTGGTCTGCAGGAGGTTGTGGGTTCGATCCCGACCCTGAGGAGATGTTGACTACCTCGCCTGGTCTGCAGGAGGTCGTGGGTTCGATCCCGACCCTGATGAGATGTTGACTACCTCGCCTGGTCTGCAGGAGGTCGTGGGTTCGATCCTAACCCTGATGAGATGTTGATTACCTCGCCTGGTTTGTAGGGGGTCGTGGGTTCGATCCCAGACCCTGATGAGATGTTGACTACCTCGCCTGCTCTGCAGGAGGTTGTTGGTTCGATCCCGACCTTGATGATATGTTGACTACCTAGCCTGGTCTGCAGGAGGTCGTGGGTTCGATGCAGACCTTGATGATATGTTGACTACCTCGCCTGGTCTGCAGGAGGTTTTGGGTTCGATCGCAGACACTGATGAGATGTTGACTTCCTCGCCTGGTCTGCACGAGGTCGTGGGTTCGATGCCGACCTTGATGATATGTTGACTACCTCGCCTGGTCTGCAGGAGGTTTTGGGTTCGATCGCAGACACTGATGAGATGTTGACTTCCTCGCCTGATCTGCACGAGGTCGTGGGTTCGATTCCAACCCTGATGAGATGTTGACTACCTCGCCTGGTCTGCAGGAGGTCGTGTGTTCGATCATCACCCCAATGAGATGTTGACTACCTCGCCTGCTACGCAGGAGGTTGTGGGTTCGATCCCGACCCTAATAAGATGTTTACTATCTCGCCTGGTATGCAGGAGGTCGTGGGTTCTATCCCAGACCCTGATGAGATGTTTACTACCTCGCCTGGTCTGCAGGACGTCGTAGGTTCGATTCCAACCCTGATGAGATGTTGACTACCTCGCCTGGTACGCAGGAGGTCGTGGGTTCTATCCCGACTCTGATGAGATGTTGACTACCTCGCCTGGTATGCAGGAGGACGTGGGTTCGATCCCGACCCTGATGAGATGTTGACTACCTCGCCTGGTCTGCAGGAGGTTGTGGGTTCGATCCTGACCCTGATGAGATGTTGATTACCTCGCCTGGTTTGCAGGGGGTCGTGGGTTCGATCCCAGACCCTGATGAGATGTTGACTAACTCGCCTGGTACGCAGGAGGTTGTAGGTTCGATTCCAGACCCTGATGAGATGTTGATTACCTCGCCTGGTCTGCAGGAGGTTGTGGGTTCGATCCCGACCCTGAGGAGATGTTGACTACCTCGCCTGGTCTGCAGGAGGTCGTGGGTTCGATCCCGACCCTGATGAGATGTTGACTACCTCGCCTGGTCTGCAGGAGGTCGTGGGTTCGATCCTAACCCTGATGAGATGTTGATTACCTCGCCTGGTTTGTAGGGGGTCGTGGGTTCGATCCCAGACCCTGATGAGATGTTGACTACCTCGCCTGCTCTGCAGGAGGTTGTTGGTTCGATCCCGACCTTGATGATATGTTGACTACCTAGCCTGGTCTGCAGGAGGTCGTGGGTTCGATGCAGACCTTGATGATATGTTGACTACCTCGCCTGGTCTGCAGGAGGTTTTGGGTTCGATCGCAGACACTGATGAGATGTTGACTTCCTCGCCTGGTCTGCACGAGGTCGTGGGTTCGATGCCGACCTTGATGATATGTTGACTACCTCGCCTGGTCTGCAGGAGGTTTTGGGTTCGATCGCAGACACTGATGAGATGTTGACTTCCTCGCCTGGTCTGCACGAGGTCGTGGGTTCGATCATCACCCCAATGAGATGTTGACTACCTCGCCCGCTACGCAGGAGGTTGTGGGTTCAATCCCGACCCTAATAAGATGTTTACTATCTCGCGTGGTCTGCAGGAGGTCGTGGGTTCTATCCCAGACCCTGATGAGATGTTTACTACCTCGCCTGGTATGCAGGACGTCGTAGGTTCGATTCCAACCCTGATGAGATGTTGACTACCTCGCCTGGTACGCAGGAGGTCGTGGGTTCTATCCCGACCCTGATGAGATGTTGACTGCCTCGCCTGGTGTGCAGGTAGTCGTGGGTTCGATCCCAGACCCTGATGAGATGTTGACTACCTCGCCTGGTATGCAGGAGGTCGTGGGTTCTATCCCGACCCTGATGAGATGTTGACTACCTCGCCTGGTCTGCAGGAGGTTGTGGGTTCTATCGCAGACCCTGATGAGATGTTGACTACCTCGCCTGGCCTGCAGGAGGTCGTGGATTCGATCACCACCCTAATGAGATGTTGACTACCTCGCCTGGTACACAGGAGGTCGTAGGTTCGATCCCAGACCCTGATGAGATGTTGACTACCTCGCCTGGTCTGCAGGAGGTCGTGGGTTCGATCCCGACCCTGATGAGATGTTGACTACCTCGCCTGGTCTGCAGGAGGTCGTGGGTTCGATCCTAACCCTGATGAGATGTTGATTACCTCGCCTGGTTTGTAGGGGGTCGTGGGTTCGATCCCAGACCCTGATGGGATGTTGACTACCTCGCCTGCTCTGCAGGAGGTTGTGGGTTCGATCCCGACCTTGATGATATGTTGACTACCTAGCCTGGTCTGCAGGAGGTCGTGGGTTCGATGCCGACCTTGATGAGATGTTGACTACCTTGCCTGGTATGCAGGAGGTTTTGGGTTAGATCGCAGACACTGATGAGATGTTGACTTCCTCGCCTGCTACGCAGGAGGTTGTGGGTTCGATCCCGACCCTAATAAGATGTTTACTATCTCGCCTGGTCTGCAGGAGGTCGTGGGTTCTATCCCAGACCCTGATGAGATGTTTACTACCTCGCCTGGTCTGCAGGACGTCGTAGGTTCGATTCCAACCCTGATGAGATGTTGACTACCTCGCCTGGTACGCAGGAGGTCGTGGGTTCTATCCCGACTCTGATGAGATGTTGACTACCTCGCCTGGTATGCAGGAGGACGTGGGTTCGATCCCGACCCTGATGAGATGTTGACTACCTTGCCTGGTATGCAGGAGGTTGTGGGTTCGATCCCCACCCTGATGATATGTTGACTTACCTCGCCTGGTCTGCAGGAGGTCGTGGGTTCGATCCCGACCTTGATGATATGTTGACTACCTCGCCTGGTCTGCAGGAAGTTGTAGGTTCGATCCCGACCCTGATGAGATGTTGACTACCTCGCCTGGTCTGCAGGAGGTTGTGGGTTCGATCCTGACCCTGATGAGATGTTGATTACCTCGCCTGGTTTGCAGGGGGTCGTGGGTTCGATCCCAGACCCTGATGAGATGTTGACTAACTCGCCTGGTACGCAGGAGGTCGTAGGTTCGATTCCAGACCCTGATGAGATGTTGATTACCTCGCCTGGTCTGCAGGAGGTTGTGGGTTCGATCCCGACCCTGAGGAGATGTTGACTACCTCGCCTGGTCTGCAGGAGGTCGTGGGTTCGATCCCGACCTTGATGATATGTTGACTACCTCGCCTGGTCTGCAGGAGGTCGTGGGTTCTATCTCGACCCTAATGAGATGTTGACTACCTCGCCTGGTCTGCAGGAGGTCGTGGGTTCGATCCCGACCCTGATGAGATGTTGACTACCTCGCCTGGTATGCAGGAGGTCGTGGGTTCGATCCCGACCCTAATGAGATGTTGACTACCTCGCCTGGTCTGCAGGAGGTCGTGGGTTCGATCCCGACCCTGATGAGATGTTGACTACCTCGCCTGGTCTGCAGGAGGTCGTGGGTTCGATCCTAACCCTGATGAGATGTTGATTACCTCGCCTGGTTTGTAGGGGGTCGTGGGTTCGATCCCAGACCCTGATGAGATGTTGACTACCTCGCCTGCTCTGCAGGAGGTTGTTGGTTCGATCCCGACCTTGATGATATGTTGACTACCTAGCCTGGTCTGCAGGAGGTCGTGGGTTCGATGCAGACCTTGATGATATGTTGACTACCTCGCCTGGTCTGCAGGAGGTTTTGGGTTCGATCGCAGACACTGATGAGATGTTGACTTCCTCGCCTGGTCTGCACGAGGTCGTGGGTTCGATCCCGACCCTGATGAGATGTTGACTACCTTGCCTGGTATGCAGGAGGTTGTGGGTTCGATCCCCCCCCTGATGATATGTTGACTTACCTCGCCTGGTCTGCAGGAGGTCGTGGGTTCGATCCCGACCTTGATGATATGTTGACTACCTCGCCTGGTCTGCAGGAAGTTGTAGGTTCGATCCCGACCCTGATGAGATGTTGACTACCTCGCCTGGTCTGCAGGAGGTTGTGGGTTCGATCCTGACCCTGATGAGATGTTGATTACCTCGCCTGGTTTGCAGGGGGTCGTGGGTTCGATCCCAGACCCTGATGAGATGTTGACTAACTCGCCTGGTACGCAGGAGGTCGTAGGTTCGATTCCAGACCCTGATGAGATGTTGATTACCTCGCCTGGTCTGCAGGAGGTTGTGGGTTCGATCCCGACCCTGAGGAGATGTTGACTACCTCGCCTGGTCTGCAGGAGGTCGTGGGTTCGATCCCGACCTTGATGATATGTTGACTACCTCGCCTGGTCTGCAGGAGGTCGTGGGTTCTATCTCGACCCTAATGAGATGTTGACTACCTCGCCTGGTCTGCAGGAGGTCGTGGGTTCGATCCCGACCCTGATGAGATGTTGACTACCTCGCCTGGTATGCAGGAGGTCGTGGGTTCGATCCCGACCCTAATGAGATGTTGACTACCTCGCCTGGTCTGCAGGAGGTCGTGGGTTCGATCCCGACCCTGATGAGATGTTGACTACCTCGCCTGGTCTGCAGGAGGTCGTGGGTTCGATCCTAACCCTGATGAGATGTTGATTACCTCGCCTGGTTTGTAGGGGGTCGTGGGTTCGATCCCAGACCCTGATGAGATGTTGACTACCTCGCCTGCTCTGCAGGAGGTTTTGGGTTAGATCGCAGACACTGATGAGATGTTGACTTCCTCGCCTGGTCTGCACGAGGTCGTGGGTTCGATTCCAACCCTGATGAGATGTTGACTACCTCGCCTGGTCTGCAGGAGGTCGTGTGTTCGATCATCACCCCAATGAGATGTTGACTACCTCGCCTGCTACGCAGGAGGTTGTGGGTTCGATCCCGACCCTAATAAGATGTTTACTATCTCGCCTGGTCTGCAGGAGGTCGTGGGTTCTATCCCAGACCCTGATGAGATGTTTACTACCTCGCCTGGTATGCAGGACGTCGTAGGTTCGATTCCAACCCTGATGAGATGTTGACTACCTCGCCTGGTACGCAGGAGGTCGTGGGTTCTATCCCGACCCTGATGAGATGTTGACTGCCTCGCCTGGTCTGCAGGAGGTCGTGGGTTCTATCCCGACCCTGATGAGATGTTGACTACCTCGCCTGGTGTGCAGGTAGTCGTGGGTTCGATCCCAGACCCTGATGAGATGTTGACTACCTCGCCTGGTATGCAGGAGGTCGTGGGTTCTATCCCGACCCTGATGAGATGTTGACTACCTCGCCTGGTCTGCAGGAGGTTGTGGGTTCTATCGCAGACCCTGATGAGATGTTGACTACCTCGCCTGGCCTGCAGGAGGTCGTGGATTCGATCACCACCCTAATGAGATGTTGACTACCTCGCCTGGTACACAGGAGGTCGTAGGTTCGATCCCAGACCCTGATGAGATGTTGACTACCTCGCCTGGTCTGCAGGAGGTCGTGGGTTCGATCCCGACCCTGATGAGATGTTGACTACCTCGCCTGGTCTGCAGCAGGTCGTGGGTTCGATCCTAACCCTGATGAGATGTTGATTACCTCGCCTGGTTTGTAGGGGGTCGTGGGTTCGATCCCAGACCCTGATGGGATGTTGACTACCTCGCCTGCTCTGCAGGAGGTTGTGGGTTCGATCCCGACCTTGATGATATGTTGACTACCTAGCCTGGTCTGCAGGAGGTCGTGGGTTCGATGCCGACCTTGATGATATGTTGACTACCTCGCCTGGTCTGCAGGAGGTTTTGGGTTAGATCGCAGACACTGATGAGATGTTGACTTCCTCGCCTGATCTGCACGAGGTCGTGGGTTCGATTCCAACCCTGATGAGATGTTGACTACCTCGCCTGGTCTGCAGGAGGTCGTGTGTTCGATCATCACCCCAATGAGATGTTGACTACCTCGCCTGCTACGCAGGAGGTTGTGGGTTCGATCCCGACCCTAATAAGATGTTTACTATCTCGCCTGGTATGCAGGAGGTCGTGGGTTCTATCCCAGACCCTGATGAGATGTTTACTACCTCGCCTGGTCTGCAGGACGTCGTAGGTTCGATTCCAACCCTGATGAGATGTTGACTACCTCGCCTGGTACGCAGGAGGTCGTGGGTTCTATCCCGACTCTGATGAGATGTTGACTACCTCGCCTGGTATGCAGGAGGACGTGGGTTCGATCCCGACCCTGATGAGATGTTGACTACCTTGCCTGGTATGCAGGAGGTTGTGGGTTCGATCCCCACCCTGATGATATGTTGACTTACCTCGCCTGGTCTGCAGGAGGTCGTGGGTTCGATCCCGACCTTGATGATATGTTGACTACCTCGCCTGGTCTGCAGGAAGTTGTAGGTTCGATCCCGACCCTGATGAGATGTTGACTACCTCGCCTGGTCTGCAGGAGGTTGTGGGTTCGATCCTGACCCTGATGAGATGTTGATTACCTCGCCTGGTTTGCAGGGGGTCGTGGGTTCGATCCCAGACCCTGATGAGATGTTGACTAACTCGCCTGGTACGCAGGAGGTTGTAGGTTCGATTCCAGACCCTGATGAGATGTTGATTACCTCGCCTGGTCTGCAGGAGGTTGTGGGTTCGATCCCGACCCTGAGGAGATGTTGACTACCTCGCCTGGTCTGCAGGAGGTCGTGGGTTCGATCCCGACCCTGATGAGATGTTGACTACCTCGCCTGGTCTGCAGGAGGTCGTGGGTTCGATCCTAACCCTGATGAGATGTTGATTACCTCGCCTGGTTTGTAGGGGGTCGTGGGTTCGATCCCAGACCCTGATGAGATGTTGACTACCTCGCCTGCTCTGCAGGAGGTTGTTGGTTCGATCCCGACCTTGATGATATGTTGACTACCTAGCCTGGTCTGCAGGAGGTCGTGGGTTCGATGCAGACCTTGATGATATGTTGACTACCTCGCCTGGTCTGCAGGAGGTTTTGGGTTCGATCGCAGACACTGATGAGATGTTGACTTCCTCGCCTGGTCTGCACGAGGTCGTGGGTTCGATGCCGACCTTGATGATATGTTGACTACCTCGCCTGGTCTGCAGGAGGTTTTGGGTTCGATCGCAGACACTGATGAGATGTTGACTTCCTCGCCTGGTCTGCACGAGGTCGTGGGTTCGATCATCACCCCAATGAGATGTTGACTACCTCGCCCGCTACGCAGGAGGTTGTGGGTTCAATCCCGACCCTAATAAGATGTTTACTATCTCGCGTGGTCTGCAGGAGGTCGTGGGTTCTATCCCAGACCCTGATGAGATGTTTACTACCTCGCCTGGTATGCAGGACGTCGTAGGTTCGATTCCAACCCTGATGAGATGTTGACTACCTCGCCTGGTACGCAGGAGGTCGTGGGTTCTATCCCGACCCTGATGAGATGTTGACTGCCTCGCCTGGTCTGCAGGAGGTCGTGGGTTCTATCCCGACCCTGATGAGATGTTGACTACTTCGCCTGGTGTGCAGGTAGTCGTGGGTTCGATCCCAGACCCTGATGAGATGTTGACTACCTCGCCTGGTATGCAGGAGGTCGTGGGTTCTATCCCGACCCTGATGAGATGTTGACTACCTCGCCTGGTCTGCAGGAGGTTGTGGGTTCTATCGCAGACCCTGATGAGATGTTGACTACCTCGCCTGGCCTGCAGGAGGTCGTGGATTCGATCACCACCCTAATGAGATGTTGACTACCTCGCCTGGTACACAGGAGGTCGTAGGTTCGATCCCAGACCCTGATGAGATGTTGACTACCTCGCCTGGTCTGCAGGAGGTCGTGGGTTCGATCCCGACCCTGATGAGATGTTGACTACCTCGCCTGGTCTGCAGGAGGTCGTGGGTTCGATCCTAACCCTGATGAGATGTTGATTACCTCGCCTGGTTTGTAGGGGGTCGTGGGTTCGATCCCAGACCCTGATGGGATGTTGACTACCTCGCCTGCTCTGCAGGAGGTTGTGGGTTCGATCCCGACCTTGATGATATGTTGACTACCTAGCCTGGTCTGCAGGAGGTCGTGGGTTCGATGCCGACCTTGATGAGATGTTGACTACCTTGCCTGGTATGCAGGAGGTTTTGGGTTAGATCGCAGACACTGATGAGATGTTGACTTCCTCGCCTGCTACGCAGGAGGTTGTGGGTTCGATCCCGACCCTAATAAGATGTTTACTATCTCGCCTGGTCTGCAGGAGGTCGTGGGTTCTATCCCAGACCCTGATGAGATGTTTACTACCTCGCCTGGTCTGCAGGACGTCGTAGGTTCGATTCCAACCCTGATGAGATGTTGACTACCTCGCCTGGTACGCAGGAGGTCGTGGGTTCTATCCCGACTCTGATGAGATGTTGACTACCTCGCCTGGTATGCAGGAGGACGTGGGTTCGATCCCGACCCTGATGAGATGTTGACTACCTTGCCTGGTATGCAGGAGGTTGTGGGTTCGATCCCCACCCTGATGATATGTTGACTTACCTCGCCTGGTCTGCAGGAGGTCGTGGGTTCGATCCCGACCTTGATGATATGTTGACTCCCTCGCCTGGTCTGCAGGAAGTTGTAGGTTCGATCCCGACCCTGATGAGATGTTGACTACCTCGCCTGGTCTGCAGGAGGTTGTGGGTTCGATCCTGACCCTGATGAGATGTTGATTACCTCGCCTGGTTTGCAGGGGGTCGTGGGTTCGATCCCAGACCCTGATGAGATGTTGACTAACTCGCCTGGTACGCAGGAGGTCGTAGGTTCGATTCCAGACCCTGATGAGATGTTGATTACCTCGCCTGGTCTGCAGGAGGTTGTGGGTTCGATCCCGACCCTGAGGAGATGTTGACTACCTCGCCTGGTCTGCAGGAGGTCGTGGGTTCGATCCCGACCTTGATGATATGTTGACTACCTCGCCTGGTCTGCAGGAGGTCGTGGGTTCTATCTCGACCCTAATGAGATGTTGACTACCTCGCCTGGTCTGCAGGAGGTCGTGGGTTCGATCCCGACCCTGATGAGATGTTGACTACCTCGCCTGGTATGCAGGAGGTCGTGGGTTCGATCCCGACCCTAATGAGATGTTGACTACCTCGCCTGGTCTGCAGGAGGTCGTGGGTTCGATCCCGACCCTGATGAGATGTTGACTACCTCGCCTGGTCTGCAGGAGGTCGTGGGTTCGATCCTAACCCTGATGAGATGTTGATTACCTCGCCTGGTTTGTAGGGGGTCGTGGGTTCGATCCCAGACCCTGATGAGATGTTGACTACCTCGCCTGCTCTGCAGGAGGTTGTTGGTTCGATCCCGACCTTGATGATATGTTGACTACCTAGCCTGGTCTGCAGGAGGTCGTGGGTTCGATGCCGACCTTGATGATATGTTGACTACCTCGCCTGGTCTGCACGAGGTTTTGGGTTAGATCGCAGACACTGATGAGATGTTGACTTCCTCGCCTGGTCTGCACGAGGTCGTGGGTTCGATTCCAACCCTGATGAGATGTTGACTACCTCGCCTGGTCTGCAGGAGGTCGTGTGTTCGATCATCACCCCAATGAGATGTTGACTACCTCGCCTGCTACGCAGGAGGTTGTGGGTTCGATCCCGACCCTAATAAGATGTTTACTATCTCGCCTGGTCTGCAGGAGGTCGTGGGTTCTATCCCAGACCCTGATGAGATGTTTACTACCTCGCCTGGTATGCAGGACGTCGTAGGTTCGATTCCAACCCTGATGAGATGTTGACTACCTCGCCTGGTACGCAGGAGGTCGTGGGTTCTATCCCGACCCTGATGAGATGTTGACTGCCTCGCCTGGTCTGCAGGAGGTCGTGGGTTCTATCCCGACCCTGATGAGATGTTGACTACCTCGCCTGGTGTGCAGGAGGTTGTGGGTTCGATCCCAGACCCTGATGAGATGTTGACTACCTCGCCTGGTCTGCAGGAGGTTGTGGGTTCGATGCCGACCTTGATGATATGTTGACTACCTCGCCCGGTCTGCAGGAGGTCGTGGGTTCGATCACCACCCTAATGAGATGTTGACTACCTCGCCTGGTACGCAGGAGGTCGTAGGTTCGATCCCAGACCCTGATGATATGTTGACTACCTCGCCTGGTATGCAGGAGGTCGTGGGTTCTATCCCGACCCTGATGAGATGTTGACTACCTCGCCTGGTCTGCAGGGGGTTGTGGGTTCGATCCCGACCCTGATGAGATGTTGACTACCTCGCCTGGTATGCACGAGGTCGTGGGTTCGGTCCTGACCCTGATGAGATGTTGATTACCTCGCCTGGTTTGCAGGGGGTCGTGGGTTCCATCCCAGACCCTGATGAGATGTTGACTACCTCGCCTGGTCTGCAGGAGGTTGTGGGTTCGATCCCGACCCTGAGGAGATGTTGACTACCTCGCCTGGTCTGCAGGAGGTCGTGGGTTCGATCCTGACCCTGATGAGATGTTGATTACCTCGCCTGGTTTGCAGGGGGTCGTGGGTTCGATGCCGACCCTGAGGAGATGTTGACTACCTCGCCTGGTCTGCAGGAGGTCGTGGGTTCGATCCTGACCCTGATGAGATGTTGATTACCTCGCCTGGTTTGCAGGGGTCGTGGGTTCTATCCCAGACCCTGATGAGATGTTGACTACCTCGCCTGGCCTTCAGGAGGTCGTGGGTTCGATCCCGACCCTGATGAGATGTTGATTACCTCGCCTGGATTGCAGGGGGTCGTGGGTTCCATCCCAGACCCTGATGAGATGTTGACTACCTCGCCTGGTCTGCAGGAGGTTGTGGGTTCGATCCCGACCCTGAGGAGATGTTGACTACCTCGCCTGGTCTGCAGGAGGTCGTGGGTTCGATCCTGACCCTGATGAGATGTTGATTACCTCGCCTGGTTTGCAGGGGGTCGTGGGTTCGATCCCGACCCTGAGGAGATGTTGACTACCTCGCCTGGTCTGCAGGAGGTCGTGGGTTTGATCCTGACCCTGATGAGATGTTGATTACCTCGCCTGGTTTGCAGGGGTCGTGGGTTCTATCCCAGACCCTGATGAGATGTTGACTACCTCGCCTGGCCTTCAGGAGGTCGTGGGTTCCATCCCGACCCTGATGAGATGTTGACTACCTCGCCTGGTCTGCAGGAGGTCGTGGGTTCTATCCCGACCCTGATGAGATGTTGACTACCTCGCCTGGTCTGCAGGAGGTTTTGGGTTCGATCGCAGACACTGATGAGATGTTGACTTCCTCGCCTGGTCTGCAGGAGGTCGTGTGTTCGATCATCACCCCAATGAGATGTTGACTACCTCGCCTGCTACGCAGGAGGTTGTGGGTTAAATCCCGACCCTGATGAGATGTTGACTACCTCGCCTGGTCTGCAGGAGGTCATGGGTTTGATCCCAGACCCTGATGAGATGTTGACTACCTCGCCTGGTCTGCAGGGGTCGTTGGTTCAATCCCAGACCCTGATGAGATGTTGACTACCTCGCCTGGTCTGCAGGGGTCGTTGGTTCGATCCCGATCCTGATGAGATGTTGACTACCTCGCCTCGTCTGCAGGAGGTTGTGGGTTAAATCCCGACCCTGATGAGATGTTGACTACCTCGCCTGGTATGCAGGAGGTCGTGGGTTCGATCCCAGACCCTGATGAGATGTTTACTACCTCGCCTGGTCTGCAGGAGGTCGTAGGTTCGATTCCAACCCTGATGAGATGTGGACTACCTCGCCTGGTACGCAGGAGGTCGTGGGTTCTATCCCGACCCTGATGAGATGTTGACTACCTCGCCTGGTATGCAGGAGGACGTGGGTTCGATCCCGACCCTGATGAGATGTTGACTACCTTGCCTGGTCTGCAGGAGGTTGTGGGTTCAATCCCGACCCTGATGATATGTTGACTACCTCGCCTGGTCTGCAGGAGGTCGTAGGTTCGATCCCAGACCCTGATGAGATGTTGACTACCTCGCCTGATCTGCAGGAGGTCGTGGGTTCGATCCCAGACCCTGATGAGATGTTGACTACCTCGTCTGGTCTGCAGGAGGCCATGGGTTCGATCCCAGACCCTGATGAGATGTTGACTACCTCGTCTGGTCTGCAGGAGGCCATGGGTTCGATCCCAGACCCTGATGAGATGTTGACTACCTTGCCTGGTCTGCAGGAGGTCGTGGGTTCGATCCCGACCCTGATGAGATGTTGACTACCTCGCCTGGTCTGCAGGGGGTCGTGGGTTCGATTCCAACCCTGATGAGATGTTGACTACCTCGCCGGGTACGCAGGAGGTCGTGGGTTCTATCCCAACTCTGATGAGATGTTGACTACTTTGCTTGGTCTGCAGGAAGTTGTGGGTTAAATCCCAACCCTGATGAGATGTTGACTACCTGGCCTGGTCTGCAGGACGTCGTGGGTTCGATCCCGACCTTGATGATATGTGGACTACCTCGCCTGGTACGCAGGAGGTCGTAGGTTCGATCCCAGACCCTGATGAGATGTTGACTACCTCGCCTGGTCTGCAGGAGGTTGTCGGTTCGATCCCGACCCTGATGATATGTTGACTACCTCGCCTGGTACGCAGGAGGTCGTGGGTTCTATCCCAACCCTGATGAGATGTTGACTACCTCGCCTGGTCTGCAGGAGGTCGTAGGTTCGATTCCAACCCTGATGAGATGTGGACTACCTCGCCTGGTACGCAGGAGGTCGTGGGTTCTATCCCGACCCTGATGAGATGTTGACTACCTCGCCTGGTATGCAGGAGGACGTGGGTTCGATCCCGACCCTGATGAGATGTTGACTACCTTGCCTGGTCTGCAGGAGGTTGTGGGTTCAATCCCGACCCTGATGATATGTTGACTACCTCGCCTGGTCTGCAGGAGGTCGTAGGTTCGATCCCAGACCCTGATGAGATGTTGACTACCTCGCCTGATCTGCAGGAGGTCGTGGGTTCGGTCCTGACCCTGATGAGATGTTGATTACCTCGCCTGGTCTGCAGGGGTCGTGGGTTCTATCCCAGACCCTGATGAGATGTTGACTACCTCGTCTGGTCTGCAGGAGGCCATGGGTTCGATCCCAGACCCTGATGAGATGTTGACTACCTTGCCTGGTCTGCAGGAGGTCGTGGGTTCGATCCCGACCCTGATGAGATGTTGACTACCTCGCCTGGTCTGCAGGGGGTCGTGGGTTCGATTCCAACCCTGATGAGATGTTGACTACCTCGCCGGGTACGCAGGAGGTCGTGGGTTCTATCCCAACTCTGATGAGATGTTGACTACTTTGCTTGGTCTGCAGGAAGTTGTGGGTTAAATCCCAACCCTGATGAGATGTTGACTACCTGGCCTGGTCTGCAGGACGTCGTGGGTTCGATCCCGACCTTGATGATATGTGGACTACCTCGCCTGGTACGCAGGAGGTCGTAGGTTCGATCCCAGACCCTGATGAGATGTTGACTACCTCGCCTGGTCTGCAGGAGGTTGTCGGTTCGATCCCGACCCTGATGATATGTTGACTACCTCGCCTGGTACGCAGGAGGTCGTGGGTTCTATCCCAACCCTGATGAGATGTTGACTACCTCGCCTGGTCTGCAGGAGGTTGTGGATTCGATCCCGACCTTGATATGTTGACTACCTCGCCTGGTCTGCAGGAGGTCGTGGGTTCTATCCCGACCCTGATGAGATGTTGACTACCTCGCCTGGCCTGCAGGAGGTCGTGGGTTCTATCGCAGACCCTGATATGTTGACTACCTCGCCTGGTCTGCAGGAGGTCGTGGGTTCTATCCCGACCCTGATGAGATGTTGACTACCTCGCCTGGCCTGCAGGAGGTCGTGGGTTCGATCCCGACCCTGATGAGATGTTGACTACCTCGCCTGGTCTGCAGGAGGTCGTGGGTTCTATCGCAGACCCTGATATGTTGACTACCTCGCCTGGTCTGCAGGAGGTCGTGGGTTCTATCCCGACCCTGATGAGATGTTGACTACCTCGCCTGGTCTGCAGGAGGTTTTGGGTTCGATCGCAGACACTGATGAGATGTTGACTTCCTCGCCTGGTCTGCAGGAGGTCGTGTGTTCGATTATCACCCCAATGAGATGTTGACTACCTCGCCTGCTACGCAGGAGGTTGTGGGTTCGATCCCGACCCTAATGAGATGTTTACTATCTCGCCTGGTCTGCAGGAGGTTGTGGGTTCGATCCCGACCTTGATGAGATGTTGACTACCTCGCCTCGTCTGCAGGAGGTTGTGGGTTAAATCCCGACCCTAATGAGATGTTGACTACCTCGCCTGGTATGCAGGAGGTCGTGGGTTCGATCCCAGACCCTGATGAGATGTTTACTATCTCGCCTGGTCTGCAGGAGGTCGTAGGTTCGATTCCAACCCTGATGAGATGTTGACTACCTCGCCTGGTACGCAGGAGGTCGTGGGTTCTATCCCGACCCTGATGAGATGTTGACTACTTCGCCTGGTATGCAGGAGGACGTGGGTTCGATCCCGACCCTGATGAGATGTTGACTACCTTGCCTGGTCTGCAGGAGGTTGTGTGTTCGATCCCGACCCTGATGATATGTTTACTTACCTCGCCTGGTCTGCAGGAGATCGTAGGTTCGATCCCATACCCTGATGAGATGTTGACTACCTCGCATGATCTGCAGGAGGTCGTGGGTTCGATCCCAGACCCTGATGAGATGTTGACTACCTCGTCTGGTCTGCAGGAGGTCATGGGTTCGATCCCAGACCCTGTTGAGATGTTGACTACCTTGCCTGGTCTGCAGGAGGTCGTGGGTTCGATCCCGACCCTGATGAGATGTTGACTACCTCGCCTGGTCTGCAGGACGTCGTGGGTTCGATCCCGACCTTGATGATATGTGGACTACCTCGCCTGGTCTGCAGGAGGCCATGGGTTCGATCCCAGACCCTGATGAGATGTTGACTACCTTGCCTGGTCTGCAGGAGGTCGTGGGTTCGATCCCGACCCTGATGAGATGTTGACTACCTCGTCTGGTCTGCAGGAGGCCATGGGTTCGATCCCAGACCCTGATGAGATGTTGACTACCTCGTCTGGTCTGCAGGAGGCCATGGGTTCGATCCCAGACCCTGATGAGATGTTGACTACCTTGCCTGGTCTGCAGGAGGTTGTGGGTTCGATCCCGACCCTGATGAGATGTTGACTACCTCGCATGATCTGCAGGAGGTCGTGGGTTCGATCCCAGACCCTGATGAGATGTTGACTACCTCGTCTGGTCTGCAGGAGGTCATGGGTTCGATCCCAGACCCTGTTGAGATGTTGACTACCTTGCCTGGTCTGCAGGAGGTCGTGGGTTCGATCCCGACCCTGATGAGATGTTGACTACCTCGCCTGGTCTGCAGGTCGTCGTGGGTTCGATCCCGACCTTGATGATATGTGGACTACCTCGCCTGGTCTGCAGGAGGCCATGGGTTCGATCCCAGACCCTGATGAGATGTTGACTACCTTGCCTGGTCTGCAGGAGGTCGTGGGTTCGATCCCGACCCTGATGAGATGTTGACTACCTCGTCTGGTCTGCAGGAGGCCATGGGTTCGATCCCAGACCCTGATGAGATGTTGACTACCTCGTCTGGTCTGCAGGAGGCCATGGGTTCGATCCCAGACCCTGATGAGATGTTGACTACCTTGCCTGGTCTGCAGGAGGTCGTGGGTTCGATCCCGACCCTGATGAGATGTTGACTACCTCGCCTGGTCTGCAGGGGGTCGTGGGTTCGATTCCAACCCTGATGAGATGTTGACTACCTCGCCTGGTCTGCAGGAGGTCGTGGGTTCGATCCCGACCTTGATGATATGTGGACTACCTCGCCGGGTACGCAGGAGGTCGTGGGTTCTATCCCAACTCTGATGAGATGTTGACTACTTTGCTTGGTCTGCAGGAGGTCGTGGGTTCGATCCCGACCCTGATGAGATGTTGACTACCTCGTCTGGTCTGCAGGAGGCCATGGGTTCGATCCCAGACCCTGATGAGATGTTGACTACCTTGCCTGGTCTGCAGGAGGTCGTGGGTTCGATCCCGACCCTGATGAGATGTTGACTACCTCGCCTGGTCTGCAGGGGGTCGTGGGTTCGATTCCAACCCTGATGAGATGTTGACTACCTCGCCTGGTCTGCAGGAGGTCGTGGGTTCGATCCCGACCTTGATGATATGTGGACTACCTCGCCGGGTACGCAGGAGGTCGTGGGTTCTATCCCAACTCTGATGAGATGTTGACTACTTTGCTTGGTCTGCAGGAAGTTGTGGGTTAAATCCCAACCCTGATGAGATGTTGACTACCTCGCCTGGTCTGCAGGACGTCGTGGGTTCGATCCCGACCTTGATGATATGTGGACTACCTCGCCTGGTACGCAGGAGGTCGTAGGTTCGATCCCAGACCCTGATGAGATGTTGACTACCTCGCCTGGTTTGCAGGACGTCGTGGGTTCGATCCCGACCTTGATGATATGTGGACTACCTCGCCTGGTACGCAGGAGGTCGTAGGTTCGATCCCAGACCCTGATGAGATGTTGACTACCTCGCCTGGTATGCAGGAGGACGTGGGTTCGATCCCGACCCTGATGAGATGTTGACTACCTTGCCTGGTCTGCAGGAGGTTGTGTGTTCGATCCCGACCCTGATGATATGTTTACTTACCTCGCCTGGTCTGCAGGAGATCGTAGGTTCGATCCCATACCCTGATGAGATGTTGACTACCTCGCATGATCTGCAGGAGGTCGTGGGTTCGATCCCAGACCCTGATGAGATGTTGACTACCTCGTCTGGTCTGCAGGAGGCCATGGGTTCGATCCCAGACCCTGATGAGATGTTGACTACCTTGCCTGGTCTGCAGGAGGTCGTGGGTTCGATCCCGACCCTGATGAGATGTTGACTACCTCGTCTGGTCTGCAGGAGGCCATGGGTTCGATCCCAGACCCTGATGAGATGTTGACTACCTCGTCTGGTCTGCAGGAGGCCATGGGTTCGATCCCAGACCCTGATGAGATGTTGACTACCTTGCCTGGTCTGCAGGAGGTCGTGGGTTCGATCCCGACCCTGATGAGATGTTGACTACCTCGCCTGGTCTGCAGGGGGTCGTGGGTTCGATTCCAACCCTGATGAGATGTTGACTACCTCGCCTGGTCTGCAGGAGGTCGTGGGTTCGATCCCAACCTTGATGATATGTGGACTACCTCGCCGGGTACGCAGGAGGTCGTGGGTTCTATCCCAACTCTGATGAGATGTTGACTACTTTGCTTGGTCTGCAGGAAGTTGTGGGTTAAATCCCAACCCTGATGAGATGTTGACTACCTCGCCTGGTCTGCAGGACGTCGTGGGTTCGATCCCGACCTTGATGATATGTGGACTACCTCGCCTGGTACGCAGGAGGTCGTAGGTTCGATCCCAGACCCTGATGAGATGTTGACTACCTCGCCTGGTCTGCAGGAGGTTGTCGGTTCGATCCCGACCCTGATGATATGTTGACTACCTCGCCTGGTACGCAGGAGGTCGTGGGTTCTATCCCAACCCTGATGAGATGTTGACTACCTCGCCTGGTCTGCAGGAGGTTGTGGGTTCGATCCCGACCCTGATGAGATGTTGACTACCTCGCCTCGTCTGCAGGAGGTTGTGGGTTAAATCCCGACCCTGATGAGATGTTTACTACCTCGCCTGGTCTGCAGGAGGTCGTAGGTTCGATTCCAACCCTGATGAGATGTTGACTACCTCGCCTGGTACGCAGGAGGTCGTGGGTTCTATCCCGACCCTGATGAGATGTTGACTACCTCGCCTGGTATGCAGGAGGTCGTGGGTTCTATCCCGACCCTGATGAGATGTTGACTACCTCGCCTGGTCTGCAGGAGGTTTTGGGTTCTATCCCGACCCTGATGAGATGTTGACTACCTCGCCTGGTCTGCAGGTGGTTTTGGGTTCGATCGCAGACACTGATGAGATGTTGACTTCCTCGTCTGGTCTGCAGGAGGTCGTGTGTTCGATTATCACCCCAATGAGATGTTGACTACCTCGCCTGCTACGCAGGAGGTTGTGGGTTCGATCCCGACCCTAATGAGATGTTTACTATCTCGCCTGGTCTGCAGGAGGTTGTGGGTTCGATCCCGACCCTGATGAGATGTTGACTACCTCGCCTCGTCTGCAGGAGGTTGTGGGTTAAATCCCGACCCTGATGAGATGTTGACTACCTCGCCTGGTATGCAGGAGGTCGTGGGTTCGATCCCAGACCCTGATGAGATGTTTACTACCTCGCCTGGTCTGCAGGAGGTCGTAGGTTCGATTCCAACCCTGATGAGATGTTGACTACCTCGCCTGGTATGCAGGAGGACGTGGGTTCGATCCCGACCCTGATGAGATGTTGACTACCTTGCCTGGTCTGCAGGAGGTTGTGTGTTCGATCCCGACCCTGATGATATGTTTACTTACCTCGCCTGGTCTGCAGGAGATCGTAGGTTCGATCCCATACCCTGATGAGATGTTGACTACCTCGCATGATCTGCAGGAGGTCGTGGGTTCGATCCCAGACCCTGATGAGATGTTGACTACCTCGTCTGGTCTGCAGGAGGTCATGGGTTCGATCCCAGACCCTGTTGAGATGTTGACTACCTTGCCTGGTCTGCAGGAGGTCGTGGGTTCGATCCCGACCCTGATGAGATGTTGACTACCTCGTCTGGTCTGCAGGAGGCCATGGGTTCGATCCCAGACCCTGATGAGATGTTGACTACCTCGTCTGGTCTGCAGGAGACCATGGGTTCGATCCCAGACCCTGATGAGATGTTGACTACCTTGCCTGGTCTGCAGGAGGTCGTGGGTTCGATCCCGACCCTGATGAGATGTTGACTACCTCGCCTGGTCTGCAGGGGGTCGTGGGTTCGATTCCAACCCTGATGAGATGTTGACTACCTCGCCTGGTCTGCAGGAGGTCGTGGGTTCGATCCCGACCTTGATGATATGTGGACTACCTCGCCGGGTACGCAGGAGGTCGTGGGTTCTATCCCAACTCTGATGAGATGTTGACTACTTTGCTTGGTCTGCAGGAAGTTGTGGGTTAAATCCCAACCCTGATGAGATGTTGACTACCTCGCCTGGTCTGCAGGAGGTTGTGGGTTCGATCCCGACCTTGATATGTTGACTACCTCGCCTGGTCTGCAGGAGGTCGTGGGTTCTATCCCGACCCTGATGAGATGTTGACTACCTCGCCTGGTCTGCAGGAGGTCGTGGGTTCTATCGCAGACCCTGATATGTTGACTACCTCGCCTGGTCTGCAGGAGGTCGTGGGTTCTATCCCGAAACTGATGAGATGTTGACTACCTCGCCTGGTCTGCAGGAGGTTTTGGGTTCGATCGCAGACACTGATGAGATGTTGACTTCCTCGCCTGGTCTGCAGGAGGTCGTGTGTTCGATTATCACCCCAATGAGATGTTGACTACCTCGCCTGCTACGCAGGAGGTTGTGGGTTCGATCCCGACCCTAATGAGATGTTTACTATCTCGCCTGGTCTGCAGGAGGTTGTGGGTTCGATCCCGACCCTGATGAGATGTTGACTACCTCGCCTCGTCTGCAGGAGGTTGTGGGTTAAATCCCGACCCTGATGAGATGTTTACTACCTCGCCTGGTCTGCAGGAGGTCGTAGGTTCGATTCCAACCCTGATGAGATGTTGACTACCTCGCCTGGTACGCAGGAGGTCGTGGGTTCTATCCCGACCCTGATGAGATGTTGACTACCTCGCCTGGTATGCTGGAGCACGTGGGTTCGATCCCGACCCTGATGAGATGTTGACTACCTTGCCTGGTCTGCAGGAGGTTGTGTGTTCGATCCCGACCCTGATGATATGTTTACTTACCTCGCCTGGTCTGCAGGAGATCGTAGGTTCGATCCCATACCCTGATGAGATGTTGACTACCTCGCATGATCTGCAGGAGGTCGTGGGTTCGATCCCAGACCCTGATGAGATGTTGACTACCTCGTCTGGTCTGCAGGAGGTCATGGGTTCGATCCCAGACCCTGTTGAGATGTTGACTACCTTGCCTGGTCTGCAGGAGGTCGTGGGTTCGATCCCGACCCTGATGAGATGTTGACTACCTCGCCTGGTCTGCAGGGGGTGGTGGGTTCGATTCCAGACCCTGATGAGATGTTGACTACCTCGCTTGGTCTGCAGGAGGTCGTGGGTTCGATCCCGACCTTGATATGTTGACTACCTCGCCTGGTACGCAGGAGGTCTTAGGTTCGATCTCAGACCCTTATGAGATGTTGACTACCTCGCCTGGTCTGCAGGAGGTCGTGGGTTTGATCCCGACCCTGATGAGATGTTGAGTACCTCGCATGGTCTGCAGGAGGTTTTGGGTTCGATTCTGACCCTGATGAGATGTTGATTACCTCGCCTGGTTTGCAGGTGGTCGTGGGTTCGATCCCGATCCTGATGATATGTTTACTTACCTCGCCTGGTCTGCAGGAGATCGTAGGTTCGATCCCATACCCTGATGAGATGTTGACTACCTCGCATGATCTGCAGGAGGTCGTGGGTTCGATCCCAGACCCTGATGAGATGTTGACTACCTCGTCTGGTCTGCAGGAGGTCATGGGTTCGATCCCAGACCCTGTTGAGATGTTGACTACCTTGCCTGGTCTGCAGGAGGTCGTGGGTTCGATCCCGACCCTGATGAGATGTTGACTACCTCGTCTGGTCTGCAGGAGGCCATGGGTTCGATCCCAGACCCTGATGAGATGTTGACTACCTCGTCTGGTCTGCAGGAGACCATGGGTTCGATCCCAGACCCTGATGAGATGTTGACTACCTTGCCTGGTCTGCAGGAGGTCGTGGGTTCGATCCCGACCCTGATGAGATGTTGACTACCTCGCCTGGTCTGCAGGGGGTCGTGGGTTCGATTCCAACCCTGATGAGATGTTGACTACCTCGCCTGGTCTGCAGGAGGTCGTGGGTTCGATCCCGACCTTGATGATATGTGGACTACCTCGCCGGGTACGCAGGAGGTCGTGGGTTCTATCCCAACTCTGATGAGATGTTGACTACTTTGCTTGGTCTGCAGGAAGTTGTGGGTTAAATCCCAACCCTGATGAGATGTTGACTACCTCGCCTGGTCTGCAGGAGGTTGTGGGTTCGATCCCGACCTTGATATGTTGACTACCTCGCCTGGTCTGCAGGAGGTCGTGGGTTCTATCCCGACCCTGATGAGATGTTGACTACCTCGCCTGGCCTGCAGGAGGTCGTGGGTTCGATCCCGACCCTGATGAGATGTTGACTACCTCGCCTGGTCTGCAGGAGGTCGTGGGTTCTATCGCAGACCCTGATATGTTGACTACCTCGCCTGGTCTGCAGGAGGTCGTGGGTTCTATCCCGAAACTGATGAGATGTTGACTACCTCGCCTGGTCTGCAGGAGGTTTTGGGTTCGATCGCAGACACTGATGAGATGTTGACTTCCTCGCCTGGTCTGCAGGAGGTCGTGTGTTCGATTATCACCCCAATGAGATGTTGACTACCTCGCCTGCTACGCAGGAGGTTGTGGGTTCGATCCCGACCCTAATGAGATGTTTACTATCTCGCCTGGTCTGCAGGAGGTTGTGGGTTCGATCCCGACCCTGATGAGATGTTGACTACCTCGCCTCGTCTGCAGGAGGTTGTGGGTTAAATCCCGACCCTGATGAGATGTTTACTACCTCGCCTGGTCTGCAGGAGGTCGTAGGTTCGATTCCAACCCTGATGAGATGTTGACTACCTCGCCTGGTACGCAGGAGGTCGTGGGTTCTATCCCGACCCTGATGAGATGTTGACTACCTCGCCTGGTATGCAGGAGGACGTGGGTTCGATCCCGACCCTGATGAGATGTTGACTACCTTGCCTGGTCTGCAGGAGGTTGTGTGTTCGATCCCGACCCTGATGATATGTTTACTTACCTCGCCTGGTCTGCAGGAGATCGTACGTTCGATCCCATACCCTGATGAGATGTTGACTACCTCGCATGATCTGCAGGAGGTCGTGGGTTCGATCCCAGACCCTGATGAGATGTTGACTACCTCGTCTGGTCTGCAGGAGGTCATGGGTTCGATCCCAGACCCTGTTGAGATGTTGACTACCTTGCCAGGTCTGCAGGAGGTCGTGGGTTCGATCCCGACCCTGATGAGATGTTGACTATCTCGCCTGGTCTGCGGGGGGTCGTGGGTTCGATTCCAGACCCTGATGAGATGTTGACTACCTCGCTTGGTCTGCAGGAGGTCGTGGGTTCGATCCCGACCTTGATATGTTGACTACCTCGCCTGGTACGCAGGAGGTCTTAGGTTCGATCTCAGACCCTTATGAGATGTTGACTACCTCGCCTGGTCTGCAGGAGGTCGTGGGTTTGATCCCGACCCTGATGAGATGTTGAGTACCTCGCCTGGTCTGCAGGAGGTTTTGGGTTCGATCCTGACCCTGATGAGATGTTGATTACCTCGCCTGGTTTGCAGGGGGTCGTGGGTTCGATCCCGATCCTGATGAGATGTTGACTACCTCGCTTGGTATGCTGGAGGTTGTGGGTTAAATTCCGAACCTGATGAGATGTTGACTACCTCGCCTGGTCTGCAGGAGGTCGTGGGTTCGATCCCGACATTGATGATATGTTGACTACCTCGCCAGGTACACAGCAGGTCGTAGGTTCGATCCCAGACCCTGATGAGATGTTGACTACCTCGCCTGATCTGCAGGAGGTCGTGGGTTCGATCCCAGACCCTGATGAGATGTTGACTACCTCGTCTGGTCTGCAGGAGGCCATGGGTTCGATCCCAGACCCTGATGAGATGTTGACTACCTTGCCTGGTCTGCAGGAGGTCGTGGGTTCGATCCCGACCCTGATGAGATGTTGACTATCTCGCCTGGTCTGCAGGGGTTCGTGGGTTCGATTCCAACCCTGATGAGATGTTGACTACCTCGCCTGGTCTGCAGGAGGTCGTGGGTTCGATCCCGACCTTGATGATATGTGGACTACCTCGGCTGGTACGCAGGAGGTCGTGGGTTCTATCCCAACTCTGATGAGATGTTGACTACTTTGCTTGGTCTGCAGGAAGTTGTGGGTTAAATCCCAACCCTGATGAGATGTTGACTACCTCGCCTGGTCTGCAGGACGTCGTGGGTTCGATCCCGACCTTGATGATATGTGGACTACCTCGCCTGGTACGCAGGAGGTCGTAGGTTCGATCCCAGACCCTGATGAGATGTTGACTACCTCGCCTGGTCTGCAGGAGGATGTCGGTTCGATCCCGACCCTGATGATATGTTGACTACCTCGCCTGGTACGCAGGAGGTCGTGGGTTCTATCCCAACCCTGATGAGATGTTGACTACCTCGCCTGGTCTGCAGGAGGTCGTGTGTTCGATTATCACCCCAATGAGATGTTGACTACCTCGCCTGCTACGCAGGAGGTTGTGGGTTCGATCCCGACCTTGATATGTTGACTACCTCGCTTGGTCTGCAGGAGGTCGTGGGTTCTATCCCGACCCTGATGAGATGTTGACTACCTCGCCTGGCCTGCAGGAGGTCGTGGGTTCGATCCCGACCCTGATGAGATGTTGACTACCTCGCCTGGTCTGCAGGAGGTCGTGGGTTCTATCGCAGACCCTGATGATAATGGTTGACTTCCTCGCCTGGTCTGCAGGAGGTCGTGTGTTCGATTATCACCCCAATGAGATGTTGACTACCTCGCCTGCTACGCAGGAGGTTGTGGGTTCGATCCCGACCCTAATGAGATGTTTACTATCTCGCCTGGTCTGCAGGAGGTTGTGGGTTAAATCCCGACCCTGATGAGATGTTGACTACCTCGCCTGGTGTGCAGGAGGTCGTGGGTTCGATCCCAGACCCTGATGAGATGTTTACTACCTCGCCTGGTCTGCAGGAGGTCGTAGGTTCGATTCCAACCCTGATGAGATGTTGACTACCTCGCCTGGTACGCAGGAGGTCGTGGGTTCTATCCCGACCCTGATGAGATGTTGACTACCTCGCCTGGTATGCAGGAGGACGTGGGTTCGATCCCGACCCTGATGAGATGTTGACTACCTTGCCTGGTCTGCAGGAGGTTGTGTGTTAGATCCCGACCCTGATGATATGTTTACTTACCTCGCCTGGTCTGCAGGAGATCGTAGGTTCGATCCCAGACCCTGATGAGATGTTGACTACCTCGCATGATCTGCAGGAGGTCGTGGGTTCGATCCCAGACCCTGATGAGATGTTGATTACCTCGTCTGGTCTGCAGGAGGGCATGGGTTCGATCCCAGACCCTGTTGAGATGTTGACTACCTTGCCTGGTCTGCAGGAGGTCGTGGGTTCGATCCCGACCCTGATGAGATGTTGACTACCTCGCCTGGTCTGCAGGGGGTCGTGGGTTCGATTCCAGACCCTGATGAGATGTTGACTACCTCGCTTGGTCTGCAGGAGGTCGTGGGTTTGATCCCGACCTTGATATGTTGACTACCTCGCCTGGTACGCAGGAGGTCTTAGGTTCGATCTCAGACCCTTATGAGATGTTGACTACCTCGCCTGGTCTGCAGGAGGTCGTGGGTTTGATCCCGACCCTGATGAGATGTTGAGTACCTCGCCTGGTCTGCAGGAGGTTTTGGGTTCGATCCTGACCCTGATGAGATGTTGATTACCTCGCCTGGTTTGCAGGGCTTCGTGGGTTCGATCCCGATCCTGATGAGATGTTGACTACCTCGCCTGGTATGCTGGAGGTTGTGGGTTAAATTCCGACCCTGATGAGATGTTGACTACCTCGTCTGGTCTGCAGGAGGGCATGGGTTCGATCCCAGACCCTGATGAGATGTTGACTACCTCGCCTGATCTGCAGGAGGTCGTGGGTTCGATCCCAGACCCTGATGAGATGTTGACTACATCGTCTGGTCTGCAGGAGGTCATGGGTTCGATCCCAGACCCTGATGAGATGTTGACTACCTCGCCTGGTCTGCAGGAGGTCGTGGGTTCGATCCCGACCCTGATGAGATGTTGACTACCTCGCCTGGTCTGCAGGGGGTCGTGGGTTCGATTCCAACCCTGATGAGATGTTGACTACCTCGCTTGGTCTGCAGGAGGTCGTGGGTTTGATCCCGACCTTGATATGTTGACTACCTCGCCTGGTACGCAGGAGGTCTTAGGTTCGATCTCAGACCCTTATGAGATGTTGACTACCTCGCCTGGTCTGCAGGAGGTCGTGGGTTTGATCCCGACCCTGATGAGATGTTGAGTACCTCGCCTGGTCTGCAGGAGGTTTTGGGTTCGATCCTGACCCTGATGAGATGTTTATTACCTCGCCTGGTTTGCAGGGCTTCGTGGGTTCGATCCCGATCCTGATGAGATGTTGACTACCTCGCCTGGTATGCTGGAGGTTGTGGGTTAAATTCCGACCCTGATGAGATGTTGACTACCTCGTCTGGTCTGCAGGAGGGCATGGGTTCGATCCCAGACCCTGATGAGATGTTGACTACCTCGCCTGATCTGCAGGAGGTCGTGGGTTCGATCCCAGACCCTGATGAGATGTTGACTACATCGTCTGGTCTGCAGGAGGTCATGGGTTCGATCCCAGACCCTGATGAGATGTTGACTACCTCGCCTGGTCTGCAGGAGGTCGTGGGTTCGATCCCGACCCTGATGAGATGTTGACTACCTCGCCTGGTCTGCAGGGGGTCGTGGGTTCGATTCCAACCCTGATGAGATGTTGACTACCTTGCTTGGTACGCAGGAGGTCGTGGGTTCTATCCCAACCCTGATGAGATGTTGACTACCTCGCTTGGTCTGCAGGAGGTTGTGTGTTAAATCCCGACCCTGATGAGATGTTGACTACCTCGCCTGGTCTGCAGGAGGTCATGGGTTTGATCCCAGACCCTGATGAGATGTTGACTACCTCGCCTGGTCTGCAGGGGTCGTTGGTTCGATCCCAGACCCTGATGAGATGTTGACTACCTCGCCTGGTACACAGGAGTTTGTGGGTTCAATCCCAGACCATGACGATGCCTGCCGCTGTATATGTCGGAGTCTGCGTCTCTCGCCTTGCGTTGAGATGTTGACTACCTCGCGTGGTACGCAGGAGGTCGTAGGTTCGATCCCAGACCCTGATGAGATGTTGACTACCTCGCTTGGTCTGCAGGAGGTTGTGGGTTAAATCCCGACCCTGATGAGATGTTGACTGCCTCGCCTGGTCTGCAGGAGGTCGTAGGTTCGATGCCAGACCCTGATGAGATGTTGACTACCTCGCCTTATCTGCAGGAGGTCGTGGGTTCGATCCCAGACCCTGATGAGATGTTGACTACCTCGTCTGGTCTGCAGGAGGGCATGGGTTCGATCCCAGACCCTGATGAGATGTTGACTACCTCGCCTGGTCTGCAGGAGGTCGTGGGTTCGATTCCGACCCTGATGAGATGTTGACTACCTCGCCTGGTCTGCAGGGGGTCGTTGGTTCGATTCCAACCCTGATGAGATGTTGACTACCTTGCTTGGTCTGCAGGAGGTTGCGGGTTAAATCCCAACCCTGATGAGATGTTGACTACCTCGCCTGGAACGCAGGAGGTCGTGGGTTCTATCCCAACTCTGATGAGATGTTGACTACCTCGCCTGGTTTGCAGGGGGTCGTGGGTTCGATCCCGACCCTGATGAGATGTTGACTATCTCGCCTGGTCTGCAGGGGGTCGTGGGTTCGATTCCAACCCTGATGAGATGTTGACTACCTCGCCTGGTCTGCAGGAGGTCGTGGGTTCGATCCCGACCTTGATGATATGTGGACTACCTCGGCTGGTACGCAGGAGGTCGTGGGTTCTATCCCAACTCTGATGAGATGTTGACTACTTTGCTTGGTCTGCAGGAAGTTGTGGGTTAAATCCCAACCCTGATGAGATGTTGACTACCTCGCCTGGTCTGCAGGACGTCGTGGGTTCGATCCCGACCTTGATGATATGTGGACTACCTCGCCTGGTACGCAGGAGGTCGTAGGTTCGATCCCAGACCCTGATGAGATGTTGACTACCTCGCCTGGTCTGCAGGAGGATGTCGGTTCGATCCCGACCCTGATGATATGTTGACTACCTCGCCTGGTACGCAGGAGGTCGTGGGTTCTATCCCAACCCTGATGAGATGTTGACTACCTCGCATGGTCTGCAGGAGGTCGTGTGTTCGATTATCACCCCAATGAGATGTTGACTACCTCGCCTGCTACGCAGGAGGTTGTGGGTTCGATCCCGACCTTGATATGTTGACTACCTCGCTTGGTCTGCAGGAGGTCGTGGGTTCTATCCCGACCCTGATGAGATGTTGACTACCTCGCCTGGCCTGCAGGAGGTCGTGGGTTCGATCCCGACCCTGATGAGATGTTGACTACCTCGCCTGGTCTGCAGGAGGTCGTGGGTTCTATCGCAGACCCTGATGATATGTTGACTACCTCGCCTGGTCTGCAGGAGGTCGTGTGTTCGATTATCACCCCAATGAGATGTTGACTACCTCGCCTGCTACGCAGGAGGTTGTGGGTTCGATCCCGACCCTAATGAGATGTTTACTATCTCGCCTGGTCTGCAGGAGGTTGTGGGTTAAATCCCGACCCTGATGAGATGTTGACTACCTCGCCTGGTGTGCAGGAGGTCGTGGGTTCGATCCCGACCTTGATATGTTGACTACCTCGCCTGGTCTGCAGGAGGTCGTGGGTTCGATCCCGACCCTGATGAGATGTTGACTATCTCGCCTGGTCTGCAGGGGGTCGTGGGTTCGATTCCAACCCTGATGAGATGTTCACTACCTCGCCTGGTCTGCAGGAGGTCGTGGGTTCGATCCCGACCTTGATGATATGTGGACTACCTCGGCTGGTACGCAGGAGGTCGTGGGTTCTATCCCAACTCTGATGAGATGTTGACTACTTTGCTTGGTCTGCAGGAAGTTGTGGGTTAAATCCCAACCCTGATGAGATGTTGACTACCTCGCCTGGTCTGCAGGACGTCGTGGGTTCGATCCCGACCTTGATGATATGTGGACTACCTCGCCTGGTACGCAGGAGGTCGTAGGTTCGATCCCAGACCCTGATGAGATGTTGACTACCTCGCCTGGTCTGCAGGAGGATGTCGGTTCGATCCCGACCCTGATGATATGTTGACTACCTCGCCTGGTACGCAGGAGGTCGTGGGTTCTATCCCAACCCTGATGAGATGTTGACTACCTCGCCTGGTCTGCAGGAGGTCGTGTGTTCGATTATCACCCCAATGAGATGTTGACTACCTCGCCTGCTACGCAGGAGGTTGTGGGTTCGATCCCGACCTTGATATGTTGACTACCTCGCTTGGTCTGCAGGAGGTCGTGGGTTCTATCCCGACCCTGATGAGATGTTGACTACCTCGCCTGGCCTGCAGGAGGTCGTGGGTTCGATCCCGACCCTGATGAGATGTTGACTACCTCGCCTGGTCTGCAGGAGGTCGTGGGTTCTATCGCAGACCCTGATGATATGTTGACTACCTCGCCTGGTCTGCAGGAGGTCGTGTGTTCGATTATCACCCCAATGAGATGTTGACTACCTCGCCAGCTACGCAGGAGGTTGTGGGTTCGATCCCGACCCTAATGAGATGTTTACTATCTCGCCTGGTCTGCAGGAGGTTGTGGGTTAAATCCCGACCCTGATGAGATGTTGACTACCTCGCCTGGTGTGCAGGAGGTCGTGGGTTCGATCCCAGACCCTGATGAGATGTTTACTACCTCGCCTGGTCTGCAGGAGGTCGTAGGTTCGATTCCAACCCTGATGAGATGTTGACTACCTCGCCTGGTACGCAGGAGGTCGTGGGTTCTATCCCGACCCTGATGAGATGTTGACTACCTCGCCTGGTATGCAGGAGGACGTGGGTTCGAACCCGACCCTGATGAGATGTTGACTACCTTGCCTGGTCTGCAGGAGGTTGTGTGTTAGATCCCGACCCTGATAATATGTTTACTTACCTCGCCTGGTCTGCAGGAGATCGTAGGTTCGATCCCAGACCCTGATGAGATGTTGACTACCTCGCATGATCTGCAGGAGGTCGTGGGTTCGATCCCAGACCCTGATGAGATGTTGACTACCTCGTCTGGTCTGCAGGAGGGCATGGGTTCGATCCCAGACCCTGTTGAGATGTTGACTACCTTGCCTGGTCTGCAGGAGGTCGTGGGTTCGATCCCGACCCTGATGAGATGTTGACTACCTCGCCTGGTCTGCAGGGGGTCGTGGGTTCGATTCCAGACCCTGATGAGATGTTGACTACCTCGCTTGGTCTGCAGGAGGTCGTGGGTTTGATCCCGACCTTGATATGTTGACTACCTCGCCTGGTACGCAGGAGGTCTTAGGTTCGATCTCAGACCCTTATGAGATGTTGACTACCTCGCCTGGTCTGCAGGAGGTCGTGGGTTTGATCACGACCCTGATGAGATGTTGAGTACCTCGCCTGGTCTGCAGGAGGTTTTGGGTTCGATCCTGACCCTGATGAGATGTTGATTACCTCGCCTGGTTTGCAGGGGTTCGTGGGTTCGATCCCGATCCTGATGAGATGTTGACTACCTCGCCTGGTATGCTGGAGGTTGTGGGTTAAATTCCGACCCTGATGAGATGTTGACTACCTCGTCTGGTCTGCAGGAGGGCATGGGTTCGATCCCAGACCCTGATGAGATGTTGACTACCTCGCCTGATCTGCAGGAGGTCGTGGGTTCGATCCCAGACCCTGATGAGATGTTGACTACCTCGTCTGGTCTGCAGGAGGTCATGGGTTCGATCCCAGACCCTGATGAGATGTTGACTACCTCGCCTGGTCTGCAGGGGGTCGTGGGTTCGATTCCAACCCTGATGAGATGTTGACTACCTTGCTTGGTACGCAGGAGGTCGTGGGTTCTATCCCAACCCTGATGAGATGTTGACTACCTCGCTTGGTCTGCAGGAGGTTGTGGGTTAAATCCCGACCCTGATGAGATGTTGACTACCTCGCCTGGTCTGCAGGAGGTCATGGGTTTGATCCCAGACCCTGATGAGATGTTGACTACCTCGCCTGGTCTGCAGGGGTCGTTGGTTCGATCCCAGACCCTGATGAGATGTTGACTACCTCGCCTGGTACACAGGAGTTTGTGGGTTCAATCCCAGACCATGACGATGCCTGCCGCTGTATATGTCGGAGTCTGCGTCTCTCGCCTTGTGTTGAGATGTTGACTACCTCGCGTGGTACGCAGGAGGTCGTAGGTTCGATCCCAGACCCTGATGAGATGTTGACTACCTCGCTTGGTCTGCAGGAGGTTGTGGGTTAAATCCCGACCCTGATGAGATGTTGACTGCCTCGCCTGGTCTGCAGGAGGTCGTAGGTTCGATGCCAGACCCTGATGAGATGTTGACTACCTCGCCTTATCTGCAGGAGGGCCGTGGGTTCGATCCCAGACCCTGATGAGATGTTGACTACCTCGTCTGGTCTGCAGGAGGGCATGGGTTCGATCCCAGACCCTGATGAGATGTTGACTACCTCGCCTGGTCTGCAGGAGGTCGTGGGTTCGATCCCGACCCTGATGAGATGTTGACTACCTCGCCTGGTCTGCAGGGGGTCGTTGGTTCGATTCCAACCCTGATGAGATGTTGACTACCTTGCTTGGTCTGCAGGAGGTTGCGGGTTAAATCCCAACCCTGATGAGATGTTGACTACCTCGCCTGGAACGCAGGAGGTCGTGGGTTCTATCCCAACTCTGATGAGATGTTGACTACCTCGCCTGGTCTGCAGGGGGTCGTGGGTTCGATTCCAACCCTGATGAGATGTTGACTACCTTGCTTGGTCTGCAGGAGGTCGTGGGTTAAATCCCAACCCTGATGAGATGTTGACTACCTCGCCTGGTCTGCAGGACGTCGTGGGTTCGATCCCGACCTTGATGATATGTGGACTACCTCGCCTGGTACGCAGGAGGACGTAGGTTCGATCCCAGACCCTGATGACATGTTGACTACCTCGCCTGGTCTGCAGGAGGTTGTCGGTTCGATCCCGTCCCTTATGATATGTTGACTACCTCGCCTGGTACGCAGGAGGTCGTGGGTTCTATCCCAACCCTGATGAGATGTTGACTACCTCGCCTGGTATGCAGGAGGTTGTGGGTTAAATCCCGACCCTGATGAGATGTTGACTACCTCGCCTGGTCTGCAGGAGGTCGTGGGTTCGATCCCAGACCCTGATGAGATGTTGACTACCTCGCCTGGTGTGCAGGAGGTCGTGGGTTCGATCCCGACCTTGATATGTTGACTACCTCGCCTGGTCTGCAGGAGGTCGTGGGTTCGATCCCGACCTTGATATGTTGACTACCTCGCCTGGTACGCAGGAGGTCTTAAGTTCGATCTCAGACCCTGATGAGATGTTGACTACCTCGCCTGGTCTGCAGGAGGTCGTGGGTTTGATCCCGACCCTGATGAGATGTTGAGTACCTCACCTGGTCTGCAGGAGGTCGTGGGTTCGATCCTGACCCTGATGAGATGTTGATTACCTCGCCTGGTATGCAGGGGGTCGTGGGTTCGATCCCAGACCCTGATGAGATGTTGACTACCTCGCCTGGTTTGCAGGGGTCGTGGGTTCGATCCCAGACCCTGATGAGATGTTGACTACCTTGCCTGGTCTGCAGGAGGTCGTGGGTTCGATCCCGACCCTGATGAGATGTTGACTACCTCGCCTGGTATGCTGGAGGTTGTGGGTTAAATTCCGACCCTGATGAGATGTTGACTACCTCGCCTGGTATGCAGGAGGTCGTGGGTTCGATCCCGACCTTGATATGTTGACTACCTCGCCTGGTACGCAGGAGGTCTTAGGTTCGATCTCAGACCCTGATGAGATGTTGACTACCTCGCCTGGTCTGCAGGAGGTCGTGGCTTTGATCCCGACCCTGATGAGATGTTGACTACCTCGCCTGGTATGCTGGAGGTTGTGGGTTAAATTCCGACCCTGATGAGATGTTGACTACCTCGCCTGGTATGCAGGAGGTCGTGGGTTCTATCCCGACCCTGATGAGATGTTGACTACCTCGCCTGGTCTGCAGGAGGTCGTGGGTTCGATCCCAGACCCTGATGAGATGTTGACTACCTCGCCTGGTTTGCAGGTAGTCGTGGGTTCGATCCCAGACCCTGATGAGATGTTGACTACCTCACTTGGTCTGCAGGAGGTCGTGGGTTCGATCCCGACATTGATGATATGTTGACTACCTCGCCAGGTACGCAGGAGGTCGTAGGTTAGATCCCAGACCCTGATGAGATGTTGACTACCTCGCCTGATCTGCAGGAGGTCGTGGGTTCGATCCCAGACCCTGATGAAATGTTGACTACCTCGCCTGGTCTGCAGGAGGTCGTGGGTTCGATCCCAGACCCTGATGAGATGTTGACTACCTCGCCTGGTCTGCAGGAGGTCGTGGGTTCTATCGCAGACCCTGATAAGATGTTGACTACCTCGCCTGGTCTGCAGGAGGTCGTGGGTTCTATCCCGACCCTGATGAGATGTTGACTACCTCGCCTGGTCTGCAGGAGGTTGTGGGTTCTATCGCAGACCCTGATGAGATGTTGACTACCTCGCCTGGTCTGCAGGAGGTCGTGGGTTCTATCCCGACCCTGATGAGATGTTGACTACCTCGCCTGGTCTGCAGGAGGTTTTGGGTTCGATCGCAGACACTGATGAGATGTTGACTTCCTCGCCTGGTCTGCAGGAGGTCGTGTGTTCGATCATCACCCCAATGAGATGTTGACTACCTCGGCTGCTACGCAGGAGGTTGTGGGTTTGATCCCGACCCTAATGAGATGTTTGCTATCTCGCCTGGTCTGCAGGAGGTTGTGGGTTCTATCCCGACCCTGATGAGATGTTGACTACCTCGCCTGGTCTGCAGGAGGTTTTGAGTTCGATCGCAGACACTGATGAGATGTTGACTTCCTCGCCTGGTCTGCAGGAGGTCGTGTGTTCGATCATCACCCCAATGAGATGTTGACTACCTCGACATGCTACGTAGGAGGTTGTGGGTTCGATACCGACCCTAATGAGATGTTTACTATCTCGCCTGGTCTGCAGGAGGTTGTGGGTTCGATCCCGACCCTGATGAGATGTTGACTACCTCGCATCTTCTGCAGGAGGTTGTGGGTTAAATCCCGACCCTGATGAGATGTTGACTACCTCGCCCGGTCTGCAGGAGGTCGTGGGTTCTATCCCGACCCTGATGAGATGTTGACTTACCTCTCCTGGTCTGCAGGAGGTCGTAGGTTCGATCCCAGACCCTGATGAGATGTTGACTACCTCGCCTGATATGCAGGAGGTCATGGGTTCGATTCCAACCCTGATGAGATGTTGACTACCTTGCTTGGTCTGCAGGAGGTTGCGGGTTAAATCCCAACCCTGATGAGATGTTGACTACCTCGCCTGGTACGCAGGAGGTCGTGGGTTCTATCCCAACTCTGATGAGATGTTGACTACCTCGCCTGGTCTGCAGGGGGTCGTGGGTTCGATTCCAACCCTGATGAGATGTTGACTACCTTGCTTGGCCTGCAGGAGGTCGTGGGTTAAATCCCAACCCTGATGAGATGTTGACTACCTCGCCTGGTCTGCAGGACGTCGTGGGTTCGATCCCGACCTTGATGATATGTGGACTACCTCGCCTGGTACGCAGGAGGACGTAGGTTCGATCCCAGACCCTGATGACATGTTGACTACCTCGCCTGGTCTGCAGGAGGTTGTCGGTTCGATCCCGACCCTTATGATATGTTGACTACCTCGCCTGGTACGCAGGAGGTCGTGGGTTCTATCCCAACCCTGATGAGATGTTGACTACCTCGCCTGGTATGCAGGAGGTTGTGGGTTAAATCCCGACCCTGATGAGATGTTGACTACCTCGCCTGGTCTGCAGGAGGTCGTGGGTTCGATCCCAGACCCTGATGAGATGTTGACTACCTCGCCTGGTGTGCAGGAGGTCGTGGGTTCGATCCCGACCTTGATATGTTGACTACCTCGCCTGGTCTGCAGGAGGTCGTGGGTTCGATCCTGACCTTGATATGTTGACTACCTCGCCTGGTATGCTGGAGGTTGTGGGTTAAATTCCGACCCTGATGAGATGTTGACTACCTCGCCTGGTTTGCTGGAGGTTGTGGGTTAAATTCCGACCCTGATGAGATGTTGACTACCTCGCCTGGTACGCAGGAGGTCTTAGGTTCGATCTCAGACCCTGATGAGATGTTGACTACCTCGCCTGGTATGCAGGAGGTCGTGGGTTCGATCCCGACCTTGATATGTTGACTACCTTGCCTGGTACGCAGGAGGTCTTAGGTTCGATCTCAGACCCTGATGAGATGTTGACTACCTCGCCTGGTCTGCAGGAGGTCGTGGGTTTGATCCCGACCCTGATGAGATGTTGACTACCTCGCCTGGTATGCTGGAGGTTGTGGGTTAAATTCCGACCCTTATGAGATGTTGACTACCTCGCCTGGTATGCAGGAGGTCGTGGGTTCTATCCCGACCCTGATGAGATGGTGACTACCTCGCCTGGTCTGCAGGTAGTCGTGGGTTCGATCCCAGACCCTGATGAGATGTTGACTACCTCACCTGGTCCACAGGAGGTCGTGGGTTCGATCCCGACATTGATGATATGTTGACTACCTTGCCAGGTACGCAGGAGGTCGTGGGTTCGATCCCAGACCCTGATGAGATGTTGACTACCTCGCCTGGTATGCAGGAGGTCGTGGGTTCGATCCCAGACCCTGATGAGATGTTGACTACCTCGCCTGGTCTGCAGGAGGTCGTGGGTTCTATCGCAGACCCTGATGAGATGTTGACTACCTCGCCTGGTCTGCAGGAGGTCGTGGGTTCTATCCCGACCCTGATGAGATGTTGACTACCTCGCCTGGTCTGCAGGAGGTTGTGGGTTCTATCGCAGACCCTGATGAGATGTTGACTACCTCGCCTGGTCTGCAGGAGGTCGTGGGTTCTATCCCGACCCTGATGAGATGTTGACTACCTCGCCTGGTCTGCAGGAGGTTTTGGGTTCGATCGCAGACACTGATGAGATGTTGACTTCCTCGCCTGGTCTGCAGGAGGTCGTGTGTTCGATCATCACCCCAATGAGATGTTGACTACCTCAGCTGCTACGCAGGAGGTTGTGGGTTCGATCCCGACCCTAATGAGATGTTTACTATCTCGCCTGGTCTGCAGGAGGTTGTGGGTTCTATCCCGACCCTGATGAGATGTTGACTACCTCGCCTGGTCTGCAGGAGGTTTTGAGTTCGATCGCAGACACTGATGAGATGTTGACTTCCTCGCCTGGTCTGCACGAGGTCGTGGGTTCGATCCCGACCCTAATGAGATGTTTACTATCTCGCCTGGTCTGCAGGAGGTTGTGGGTTCGATCCCGACCCTGATGAGATGTTGACTACCTCGCCTCGTCTGCAGGAGGTTGTGGGTTAAATCCCGACCCTGATGAGATGTTGACTACCTCGCCCGGTCTGCAGGAGGTCGTGGGTTCTATCCCGACCCTGATGAGATGTTGACTTCCTCGCCTGGTATGCCGGAGGACGTGGGTTCGATCCCGACCCTGATGAGATGTTGACTTACCTCTCCTGGTCTGCAGGAGGTCGTAGGTTCGATCCCAGACCCTGATGACATGTTGACTACCTCGCCTGATATGCAGGAGGTCATGGGTTCGATTCCAACCCTGATGAGATGTTGACTACCTTGCTTGGTCTGCAGGAGGTTGCGGGTTAAATCCCAACCCTGATGAGATGTTGACTACCTCGCCTGGTCTGCAGGGGGTCGTGGGTTCGATTCCAACCCTGATGAGATGTTGACTACCTTGCTTGGCCTGCAGGAGGTCGTGGGTTAAATCCCAACCCTGATGAGATGTTGACTACCTCGCCTGGTCTGCAGGACGTCGTGGGTTCGATCCCGACCTTGATGATATGTGGACTACCTCGCCTGGTACGCAGGAGGACGTAGGTTCGATCCCAGACCCTGATGACATGTTGACTACCTCGCCTGGTCTGCAGGAGGTTGTCGGTTCGATCCCGACCCTTATGATATGTTGACTACCTCGCCTGGTACGCAGGAGGTCGTGGGTTCTATCCCAACCCTGATGAGATGTTGACTACCTCGCCTGGTATGCAGGAGGTTGTGGGTTAAATCCCGACCCTGATGAGATGTTGACTACCTCGCCTGGTCTGCAGGAGGTCGTGGGTTCGATCCCAGACCCTGATGAGATGTTGACTACCTCGCCTGGTGTGCAGGAGGTCGTGGGTTCGATCCCGACCTTGATATGTTGACTACCTCGCCTGGTCTGCAGGAGGTCGTGGGTTCGATCCTGACCTTGATATGTTGACTACCTCGCCTGGTACGCAGGAGGTCTTAAGTTCGATCTCAGACCCTGATGAGATGTTGACTACCTCGCCTGGTATGCAGGAGGTCGTGGGTTTGATCCCGACCCTGATGAGATGTTGAGTACCTCACCTGGTCTGCAGGAGGTCGTGGGTTCGATCCTGACCCTGATGAGATGTTGATTACCTTGCCTGGTATGCAGGGGGTCGTGGGTTCGATCCCAGACCCTGATGAGATGTTGACTACCTCGCCTGGTTTGCAGGGGTCGTGGGTTCGATCCCAGACCCTGATGAGATGTTGACTACCTTGCCTGGTCTGCAGGAGGTCGTGGGTTCGATCCCGACCCTGATGAGATGTTGACTACCTCGCCTGGTATGCTGGAGGTTGTGGGTTAAATTCCGACCCTGATGAGATGTTGACTACCTCGCCTGGTATGCTGGAGGCTGTGGGTTAAATTCCGACCCTGATGAGATGTTGACTACCTCGCCTGGTACGCAGGAGGTCTTAGGTTCGATCTCAGACCCTGATGAGATGTTGACTACCTCGCCTGGTATGCAGGAGGTCGTGGGTTCGATCCCGACCTTGATATGTTGACTACCTTGCCTGGTACGCAGGAGGTCTTAGGTTCGATCTCAGACCCTGATGAGATGTTGACTACCTCGCCTGGTCTGCAGGAGGTCGTGGGTTTGATCCCGACCCTGATGAGATGTTGACTACCTCGCCTGGTATGCTGGAGGTTGTGGGTTAAATTCCGACCCTGATGAGATGTTGACTACCTCGCCTGGTATGCAGGAGGTCGTGGGTTCTATCCCGACCCTGATGAGATGTTGACTACCTCGCCTGGTCTGCAGGTAGTCGTGGGTTCGATCCCAGACCCTGATGAGATGTTGACTACCTCACCTGGTCCACAGGAGGTCGTGGGTTCGATCCCGACATTGATGATATGTTGACTACCTCGCCAGGTACGCAGGAGGTCGTGGGTTCGATCCCAGACCCTGATGAGATGTTGACTACCTCGCCTGGTATGCAGGAGGTCGTGGGTTCGATCCCAGACCCTGATGAGATGTTGACTACCTCGCCTGGTCTGCAGGAGGTCGTGGGTTCTATCGCAGACCCTGATGAGATGTTGACTACCTCGCCTGGTCTGCAGGAGGTCGTGGGTTCTATCCCGACCCTGATGAGATGTTGACTACCTCGCCTGGTCTGCAGGAGGTTGTGGGTTCTATCGCAGACCCTGATGAGATGTTGACTACCTCGCCTGGTCTGTAGGAGGTCGTGGGTTCTATCCCGACCCTGATGAGATGTTGACTACCTCGCCTGGTCTGCAGGAGGTTTTGGGTTCGATCGCAGACACTGATGAGATGTTGACTACCTCGCCTGGTCTGCAGGAGGTCGTGTGTTCGATCATCACCCCAATGAGATGTTGACTACCTCGGCTGCTACGCAGGAGGTTGTGGGTTCGATCCCGACCCTAATGAGATGTTTACTATCTCGCCTGGTCTGCAGGAGGTTGTGGGTTCTATCCCGACCCTGAAGAGATGTTGACTACCTCGCCCGGTCTGCAGGAGGTCGTGGGTTCTATCCCGACCCTGATGAGATGTTGACTTCCTCGCCTGGTATGCCGGAGGACGTGGGTTCGATCCCAGACCCTGATGAGATGTTGACTTACCTCTCCTGGTCTGCAGGAGGTCGTAGGTTCGATCCCAGACCCTGATGAGATGTTGACTACCTCGCCTGATCTGCAGGAGGTCATGGGTTCGATCCCAGACCCTGATGAGATGTTGACTACCTCGTCTGGTCTGCAGGAGGTCATGGGTTCGATCCCAGACCCTGATGAGATGTTGACTACCTCGCCTGATCTGCAGGAGGTCGTGGGTTTGATCCCGACCCTGATGAGATGTTGACTACCTCGCCTGGTCTGCAGGGGGTCGTGGGTTCGATTCCAACCCTGATGAGATGTTGACTACCTTGCTTGGTCTGCATGAAGTTGTGGGTTCTATCGCAGACCCTGATGAGATGTTGACTACCTCGCCTGGTCTGCAGGAGGTCGTGGGTTCTATCCCGACCCTGATGAGATGTTGACTACCTCGCCTGGTCTGCAGGAGGTTTTGGGTTCGATCGCAGACACTGATGAGATGTTGACTTCCTCGCCTGGTCTGCAGGAGGTCGTGTGTTCGATCATCACCCCAATGAGATGTTGACTACCTCAGCTGCTACGCAGGAGGTTGTGGGTTCGATCCCGACCCTAATGAGATGTTTACTATCTCGCCTGGTCTGCAGGAGGTTGTGGGTTCTATCCCGACCCTGATGAGATGTTGACTACCTCGCCTGGTCTGCAGGAGGTTTTGAGTTCGATCGCAGACACTGATGAGATGTTGACTTCCTCGCCTGGTCTGCACGAGGTCGTGGGTTCGATCCCGACCCTAATGAGATGTTTACTATCTCGCCTGGTCTGCAGGAGGTTGTGGGTTCGATCCCGACCCTGATGAGATGTTGACTACCTCGCCTCGTCTGCAGGAGGTTGTGGGTTAAATCCCGACCCTGATGAGATGTTGACTACCTCGCCCGGTCTGCAGGAGGTCGTGGGTTCTATCCCGACCCTGATGAGATGTTGACTTCCTCGCCTGGTATGCCGGAGGACGTGGGTTCGATCCCGACCCTGATGAGATGTTGACTTACCTCTCCTGGTCTGCAGGAGGTCGTAGGTTCGATCCCAGACCCTGATGACATGTTGACTACCTCGCCTGATATGCAGGAGGTCATGGGTTCGATTCCAACCCTGATGAGATGTTGACTACCTTGCTTGGTCTGCAGGAGGTTGCGGGTTAAATCCCAACCCTGATGAGATGTTGACTACCTCGCCTGGTCTGCAGGGGGTCGTGGGTTCGATTCCAACCCTGATGAGATGTTGACTACCTTGCTTGGCCTGCAGGAGGTCGTGGGTTAAATCCCAACCCTGATGAGATGTTGACTACCTCGCCTGGTCTGCAGGACGTCGTGGGTTCGATCCCGACCTTGATGATATGTGGACTACCTCGCCTGGTACGCAGGAGGACGTAGGTTCGATCCCAGACCCTGATGACATGTTGACTACCTCGCCTGGTCTGCAGGAGGTTGTCGGTTCGATCCCGACCCTTATGATATGTTGACTACCTCGCCTGGTACGCAGGAGGTCGTGGGTTCTATCCCAACCCTGATGAGATGTTGACTACCTCGCCTGGTATGCAGGAGGTTGTGGGTTAAATCCCGACCCTGATGAGATGTTGACTACCTCGCCTGGTCTGCAGGAGGTCGTGGGTTCGATCCCAGACCCTGATGAGATGTTGACTACCTCGCCTGGTGTGCAGGAGGTCGTGGGTTCGATCCCGACCTTGATATGTTGACTACCTCGCCTGGTCTGCAGGAGGTCGTGGGTTCGATCCTGACCTTGATATGTTGACTACCTCGCCTGGTACGCAGGAGGTCTTAAGTTCGATCTCAGACCCTGATGAGATGTTGACTACCTCGCCTGGTCTGCAGGAGGTCGTGGGTTTGATCCCGACCCTGATGAGATGTTGAGTACCTCACCTGGTCTGCAGGAGGTCGTGGGTTCGATCCTGACCCTGATGAGATGTTGATTACCTTGCCTGGTATGCAGGGGGTCGTGGGTTCGATCCCAGACCCTGATGAGATGTTGACTACCTCGCCTGGTTTGCAGGGGTCGTGGGTTCGATCCCAGACCCTGATGAGATGTTGACTACCTTGCCTGGTCTGCAGGAGGTCGTGGGTTCGATCCCGACCCTGATGAGATGTTGACTACCTCGCCTGGTATGCTGGAGGTTGTGGGTTAAATTCCGACCCTGATGAGATGTTGACTACCTCGCCTGGTATGCTGGAGGCTGTGGGTTAAATTCCGACCCTGATGAGATGTTGACTACCTCGCCTGGTACGCAGGAGGTCTTAGGTTCGATCTCAGACCCTGATGAGATGTTGACTACCTTGCCTGGTATGCAGGAGGTCGTGGGTTCGATCCCGACCTTGATATGTTGACTACCTTGCCTGGTACGCAGGAGGTCTTAGGTTCGATCTCAGACCCTGATGAGATGTTGACTACCTCGCCTGGTCTGCAGGAGGTCGTGGGTTTGATCCCGACCCTGATGAGATGTTGACTACCTCGCCTGGTATGCTGGAGGTTGTGGGTTAAATTCCGACCCTGATGAGATGTTGACTACCTCGCCTGGTATGCAGGAGGTCGTGGGTTCTATCCCGACCCTGATGAGATGTTGACTACCTCGCCTGGTCTGCAGGTAGTCGTGGGTTCGATCCCAGACCCTGATGAGATGTTGACTACCTCACCTGGTCCACAGGAGGTCGTGGGTTCGATCCCGACATTGATGATATGTTGACTACCTCGCCAGGTACGCAGGAGGTCGTGGGTTCGATCCCAGACCCTGATGAGATGTTGACTACCTCGCCTGGTATGCAGGAGGTCGTGGGTTCGATCCCAGACCCTGATGAGATGTTGACTACCTCGCCTGGTCTGCAGGAGGTCGTGGGTTCTATCGCAGACCCTGATGAGATGTTGACTACCTCGCCTGGTCTGCAGGAGGTCGTGGGTTCTATCCCGACCCTGATGAGATGTTGACTACCTCGCCTGGTCTGCAGGAGGTTGTGGGTTCTATCGCAGACCCTGATGAGATGTTGACTACCTCGCCTGGTCTGTAGGAGGTCGTGGGTTCTATCCCGACCCTGATGAGATGTTGACTACCTCGCCTGGTCTGCAGGAGGTTTTGGGTTCGATCGCAGACACTGATGAGATGTTGACTTCCTCGCCTGGTCTGCAGGAGGTCGTGTGTTCGATCATCACCCCAATGAGATGTTGACTACCTCGGCTGCTACGCAGGAGGTTGTGGGTTCGATCCCGACCCTAATGAGATGTTTACTATCTCGCCTGGTCTGCAGGAGGTTGTGGGTTCTATCCCGACCCTGAAGAGATGTTGACTACCTCGCCCGGTCTGCAGGAGGTCGTGGGTTCTATCCCGACCCTGATGAGATGTTGACTTCCTCGCCTGGTATGCCGGAGGACGTGGGTTCGATCCCGACCCTGATGAGATGTTGACTTACCTCTCCTGGTCTGCAGGAGGTCGTAGGTTCGATCCCAGACCCTGATGAGATGTTGACTACCTCGCCTGATCTGCAGGAGGTCATGGGTTCGATCCCAGACCCTGATGAGATGTTGACTACCTCGTCTGGTCTGCAGGAGGTCATGGGTTCGATCCCAGACCCTGATGAGATGTTGACTACCTCGCCTGATCTGCAGGAGGTCGTGGGTTTGATCCCGACCCTGATGAGATGTTGACTACCTCGCCTGGTCTGCAGGGGGTCGTGGGTTCGATTCCAACCCTGATGAGATGTTGACTACCTTGCTTGGTCTGCATGAAGTTGTGGGTTAAATCCCAACCCTGATGAGATGTTGACTACCTCGCCTGGTACGCAGGAGGTCGTGGGTTCTATCCCAACCCTGATGAGATGTTGACTACCTCGCCTGGTATGCAGGAGGTTGTGGGTTAAATCCCGACCCTGATGAGATGTTGACTACCTCGCCTGGTCTGCAGGAGGTCGTGGATTCGATCCCAGACCCTGATGAGATGTTGACTACCTCGCCTGGTCTGCAGGAAGTCGTGGGTTTGATCCCGACCCTGATGAGATGTTGAGTACCTCGCCTGGTCTGCAGGAAGTCGTGGGTTCGATCCTGACCCTGATGAGATGTTGATTACCTCGCCTGGTATGCAGGGGGTCGTGGGTTCGATCCCAGACCCTGATGAGATGTTGACTACCTCGCCTGGTTTGCAGGGGGTCGTGGGTTCGATCCCAGACCCTGATGAGATGTTGACTACCTTGCCTGGTCTGCAGGAGGTCGTGGGTTCGATCCCGACCCTGATGAGATGTTGACTACCTCGCCTGGTTTGCAGGGGGTCGTGGGTTCCATCCCAGACCCTGATGAGATGTTGACTACCTTGCCGGGTCTGCAGGAGGTCGTGGGTTCGATCCCGACCCTGATGAGATGTTGACTACCTCGCCTGGTATGCTGGAGGTTGTGGGTTAAATTCCGACCCTGATGAGATGTTGACTACCTCGCCTGGTCTGCAGGAGGTCGTGGGTTCGATCCCGACATTGATGATATGTTGACTACCTCGCCAGGTACGCAGGAGGTCGTAGGTTCGATCCCAGACCCTGATGAGATGTTGACTACCTCGCCTGATCTGCAGGAGGTCGTGGGTTCGATCCCAGACCCTGATGAGATGTTGACTACCTCGCCTGGTCTGCAGGAGGTCGTGGGTTCGATCCCGGACCCTGATGATATGTTGACTACCTCGCCTGGTTTGCAGGGGGTCGTGGGTTCGATCCCAGACCCTGATGAGATGTTGACTACCTCGTCTGGTCTGCAGGAGGTCATTGGTTCGATCCCAGACCCTGATGAGATGTTGACTACCTCGCCTGGTCTGCAGGAGGTCGTGGGTTTGATCCCGACCCTGATGAGATGTTGACTACCTCGCCTGGTATGCTGGAGGTTGTGGGTTAAATTCCGACCCTGATGAGATGTTGACTACCTCGCCTGGTATGCAGGAGGTCGTGGGTTCTATCCCGACCCTGATGAGATGGTGACTACCTCGCCTGGTCTGCAGGTAGTCGTGGGTTCGATCCCAGACCCTGATGAGATGTTGACTACCTCACCTGGTCCACAGGAGGTCGTGGGTTCGATCCCGACATTGATGATATGTTGACTACCTTGCCAGGTACGCAGGAGGTCGTGGGTTCGATCCCAGACCCTGATGAGATGTTGACTACCTCGCCTGGTATGCAGGAGGTCGTGGGTTCGATCCCAGACCCTGATGAGATGTTGACTACCTCGCCTGGTCTGCAGGAGGTCGTGGGTTCTATCGCAGACCCTGATGAGATGTTGACTACCTCGCCTGGTCTGCAGGAGGTCGTGGGTTCTATCCCGACCCTGATGAGATGTTGACTACCTCGCCTGGTCTGCAGGAGGTTGTGGGTTCTATCGCAGACCCTGATGAGATGTTGACTACCTCGCCTGGTCTGCAGGAGGTCGTGGGTTCTATCCCGACCCTGATGAGATGTTGACTACCTCGCCTGGTCTGCAGGAGGTTTTGGGTTCGATCGCAGACACTGATGAGATGTTGACTTCCTCGCCTGGTCTGCAGGAGGTCGTGTGTTCGATCATCACCCCAATGAGATGTTGACTACCTCAGCTGCTACGCAGGAGGTTGTGGGTTCGATCCCGACCCTAATGAGATGTTTACTATCTCGCCTGGTCTGCAGGAGGTTGTGGGTTCTATCCCGACCCTGATGAGATGTTGACTACCTCGCCTGGTCTGCAGGAGGTTTTGAGTTCGATCGCAGACACTGATGAGATGTTGACTTCCTCGCCTGGTCTGCACGAGGTCGTGGGTTCGATCCCGACCCTAATGAGATGTTTACTATCTCGCCTGGTCTGCAGGAGGTTGTGGGTTCGATCCCGACCCTGATGAGATGTTGACTACCTCGCCTCGTCTGCAGGAGGTTGTGGGTTAAATCCCGACCCTGATGAGATGTTGACTACCTCGCCCGGTCTGCAGGAGGTCGTGGGTTCTATCCCGACCCTGATGAGATGTTGACTTCCTCGCCTGGTATGCCGGAGGACGTGGGTTCGATCCCGACCCTGATGAGATGTTGACTTACCTCTCCTGGTCTGCAGGAGGTCGTAGGTTCGATCCCAGACCCTGATGACATGTTGACTACCTCGCCTGATATGCAGGAGGTCATGGGTTCGATTCCAACCCTGATGAGATGTTGACTACCTTGCTTGGTCTGCAGGAGGTTGCGGGTTAAATCCCAACCCTGATGAGATGTTGACTACCTCGCCTGGTCTGCAGGGGGTCGTGGGTTCGATTCCAACCCTGATGAGATGTTGACTACCTTGCTTGGCCTGCAGGAGGTCGTGGGTTAAATCCCAACCCTGATGAGATGTTGACTACCTCGCCTGGTCTGCAGGACGTTGTGGGTTCGATCCCGACCTTGATGATATGTGGACTACCTCGCCTGGTACGCAGGAGGACGTAGGTTCGATCCCAGACCCTGATGACATGTTGACTACCTCGCCTGGTCTGCAGGAGGTTGTCGGTTCGATCCCGACCCTTATGATATGTTGACTACCTCGCCTGGTACGCAGGAGGTCGTGGGTTCTATCCCAACCCTGATGAGATGTTGACTACCTCGCCTGGTATGCAGGAGGTTGTGGGTTAAATCCCGACCCTGATGAGATGTTGACTACCTCGCCTGGTCTGCAGGAGGTCGTGGGTTCGATCCCAGACCCTGATGAGATGTTGACTACCTCGCCTGGTGTGCAGGAGGTCGTGGGTTCGATCCCGACCTTGATATGTTGACTACCTCGCCTGGTCTGCAGGAGGTCGTGGGTTCGATCCTGACCTTGATATGTTGACTACCTCGCCTGGTACGCAGGAGGTCTTAAGTTCGATCTCAGACCCTGATGAGATGTTGACTACCTCGCCTGGTCTGCAGGAGGTCGTGGGTTTGATCCCGACCCTGATGAGATGTTGAGTACCTCACCTGGTCTGCAGGAGGTCGTGGGTTCGATCCTGACCCTGATGAGATGTTGATTACCTCGCCTGGTATGCAGGGGGTCGTGGGTTCGATCCCAGACCCTGATGAGATGTTGACTACCTCGCCTGGTTTGCAGGGGTCGTGGGTTCGATCCCAGACCCTGATGAGATGTTGACTACCTTGCCTGGTCTGCAGGAGGTCGTGGGTTCGATCCCGACCCTGATGAGATGTTGACTACCTCGCCTGGTATGCTGGAGGTTGTGGGTTAAATTCCGACCCTGATGAGATGTTGACTACCTCGCCTGGTATGCTGGAGGCTGTGGGTTAAATTCCGACCCTGATGAGATGTTGACTACCTCGCCTGGTACGCAGGAGGTCTTAGGTTCGATCTCAGACCCTGATGAGATGTTGACTACCTCGCCTGGTATGCAGGAGGTCGTGGGTTCGATCCCGACCTTGATATGTTGACTACCTTGCCTGGTACGCAGGAGGTCTTAGGTTCGATCTCAGACCCTGATGAGATGTTGACTACCTCGCCTGGTCTGCAGGAGGTCGTGGGTTTGATCCCGACCCTGATGAGATGTTGACTACCTCGCCTGGTATGCTGGAGGTTGTGGGTTAAATTCCGACCCTGATGAGATGTTGACTACCTCGCCTGGTATGCAGGAGGTCGTGGGTTCTATCCCGACCCTGATGAGATGTTGACTACCTCGCCTGGTCTGCAGGTAGTCGTGGGTTCGATCCCAGACCCTGATGAGATGTTGACTACCTCACCTGGTCCACAGGAGGTCGTGGGTTCGATCCCGACATTGATGATATGTTGACTACCTCGCCAGGTACGCAGGAGGTCGTGGGTTCGATCCCAGACCCTGATGAGATGTTGACTACCTCGCCTGGTATGCAGGAGGTCGTGGGTTCGATCCCAGACCCTGATGAGATGTTGACTACCTCGCCTGGTCTGCAGGAGGTCGTGGGTTCTATCGCAGACCCTGATGAGATGTTGACTACCTCGCCTGGTCTGCAGGAGGTCGTGGGTTCTATCCCGACCCTGATGAGATGTTGACTACCTCGCCTGGTCTGCAGGAGGTTGTGGGTTCTATCGCAGACCCTGATGAGATGTTGACTACCTCGCCTGGTCTGTAGGAGGTCGTGGGTTCTATCCCGACCCTGATGAGATGTTGACTACCTCGCCTGGTCTGCAGGAGGTTTTGGGTTCGATCGCAGACACTGATGAGATGTTGACTTCCTCGCCTGGTCTGCAGGAGGTCGTGTGTTCGATCATCACCCCAATGAGATGTTGACTACCTCGGCTGCTACGCAGGAGGTTGTGGGTTCGATCCCGACCCTAATGAGATGTTTACTATCTCGCCTGGTCTGCAGGAGGTTGTGGGTTCTATCCCGACCCTGAAGAGATGTTGACTACCTCGCCCGGTCTGCAGGAGGTCGTGGGTTCTATCCCGACCCTGATGAGATGTTGACTTCCTCGCCTGGTATGCCGGAGGACGTGGGTTCGATCCCGACCCTGATGAGATGTTGACTTACCTCTCCTGGTCTGCAGGAGGTCGTAGGTTCGATCCCAGACCCTGATGAGATGTTGACTACCTCGCCTGATCTGCAGGAGGTCATGGGTTCGATCCCAGACCCTGATGAGATGTTGACTACCTCGTCTGGTCTGCAGGAGGTCATGGGTTCGATCCCAGACCCTGATGAGATGTTGACTACCTCGCCTGATCTGCAGGAGGTCGTGGGTTTGATCTCGACCCTGATGAGATGTTGACTACCTCGCCTGGTCTGCAGGGGGTCGTGGGTTCGATTCCAACCCTGATGAGATGTTGACTACCTTGCTTGGTCTGCATGAAGTTGTGGGTTAAATCCCAACCCTGATGAGATGTTGACTACCTCGCCTGGTACGCAGGAGGTCGTGGGTTCTATCCCAACCCTGATGAGATGTTGACTACCTCGCCTGATATGCAGGAGGTTGTGGGTTAAATCCCGACCCTGATGAGATGTTCACTACCTCGCCTGGTCTGCAGGAGGTCGTGGATTCGATCCCAGACCCTGATGAGATGTTGACTACCTCGCCTGGTCTGCAGGAAGTCGTGGGTTTGATCCCGACCCTGATGAGATGTTGAGTACCTCGCCTGGTCTGCAGGAAGTCGTGGGTTCGATCCTGACCCTGATGAGATGTTGATTACCTCGCCTGGTATGCAGGGGGTCGTGGGTTCGATCCCAGACCCTGATGAGATGTTGACTACCTCGCCTGGTTTGCAGGGGGTCGTGGGTTCGATCCCAGACCCTGATGAGATGTTGACTACCTTGCCTGGTCTGCAGGAGGTCGTGGGTTCGATCCCGACCCTGATGAGATGTTGACTACCTCGCCTGGTTTGCAGGGGGTCGTGGGTTCCATCCCAGACCCTGATGAGATGTTGACTACCTTGCCGGGTCTGCAGGAGGTCGTGGGTTCGATCCCGACCCTGATGAGATGTTGACTACCTCGCCTGGTATGCTGGAGGTTGTGGGTTAAATTCCGACCCTGATGAGATGTTGACTACCTCGCCTGGTCTGCAGGAGGTCGTGGGTTCGATCCCGACATTGATGATATGTTGACTACCTCGCCAGGTACGCAGGAGGTCGTAGGTTCGATCCCAGACCCTGATGAGATGTTGACTACCTCGCCTGATCTGCAGGAGGTCGTGGGTTCGATCCCAGACCCTGATGAGATGTTGACTACCTCGCCTGGTCTGCAGGAGGTCGTGGGTTCGATCCCGGACCCTGATGATATGTTGACTACCTCGCCTGGTTTGCAGGGGGTCGTGGGTTCGATCCCAGACCCTGATGAGATGTTGACTACCTCGTCTGGTCTGCAGGAGGTCATTGGTTCGATCCCAGACCCTGATGAGATGTTGACTACCTCGCCTGGTCTGCAGGAGGTCGTGGGTTCGATCCCGACCCTGATGAGATATTGACTACCTTGCTTGGTCTGCAGGAGGTTGTGGGTTAAATCCCGACCCTGATGAGATGTTGACTACCTCGCCAAGTCTGCAGGAGGTCGTGGGTTCGATCCCAGACCCTGATGAGATGTTGACTACCTCGCCTGGTCTGCAGGAGGTCGTGGGTTCGATCCCAGACCCTGATGAGATGTTGACTACCTCGCCTGGTCTGCAGGAGGTCGTGGGTTTGATCCCGACCCTGATGAGATGTTGACTACCTCGCCTGGTCTGCAGGAGGTCGTGGGTTTGATCCCGACCATGATGAGATGTTGACTACCTCACCTGGTATGCAAGAGGTCGTGGGTTCGATCCCGACCCTGATGAGATGTTGACTACCTCGCCTGGTATGCAGGAGGTCGTGGGTTTGATCCCGACCCTGATGAGATGTTGACTACCTCGCCTGGTATGCAAGAGGTCGTGGGTTCGATCCCGACCCTGATGAGATGTTGACTACCTCGCCTGGTCTGCAGGGGGTTGTGGGTTCGATTCCAACCCTGATGAGATGTTGACTACCTTGCTTGGTCTGCAGGAGGTTGTGGGTTAAATCCCAACCCTGATGAGATGTTGACTACCTCGCCTGGTACGCAGGAGGTCGTGGGTTCTATCCCAACCCTGATGAGATGTTGACTACCTCGCCTGGTATGCAGGAGGTTGTGGGTTAAATCCCGACCCTGATGAGATGTTGACTACCTCGCCTGGTCTGCAGGAGGTCGTGGGTTCGATCCCAGACCCTGATGAGATGTTGACTACCTCGCCTGGTCTGCAGGAGGTCGTGGGTTCGATCCCGACCTTGATATGTTGACTACCTCGCCTGGTACGCACGAGGTCTTAGGTTCGATCTCAGACCCTGATGAGATGTTGACTACCTCGCCTGGTCTGCAGGAGGTCGTGGGTTTGATCCCGACCCTGATGAGATGTTGACTACCTCGTCTGGTCTGCAGGAGGTCATTGGTTCGATCCCAGACCCTGATGAGATGTTGACTACCTCGCCTGGTCTGCAGGAGGTCGTGGGTTCGATCCCGACCCTGATGAGATATTGACTACCTTGCTTGGTCTGCAGGAGGTTGTGGGTTAAATCCCGACCCTGATGAGATGTTGACTACCTCGCCAAGTCTGCAGGAGGTCGTGGGTTCGATCCCAGACCCTGATGAGATGTTGACTACCTCGCCTGGTCTGCAGGAGGTTGTCGGTTCGATCCCGACCCTGATGATATGTTGACTACCTCGCCTGGTCTGCAGGAGGTCGTGGGTTCGATCCCGACCTTGATAATATGTGAACTACCTCGCCTGGTACGCAGGAGGTCGTAGGTTCGATCCCAGACCCTGATGAGATGTTGACTACCTCGCCTGGTCTGCAGGAGGTCGTGGGTTCGATCCCGACCTTGATATGTTGACTACCTCGCCTGGTACGCAGGAGGTCTTAGGTTCGATCTCAGACCCTGATGAGATGTTGACTACCTCGCCTGGTCTGCAGGAGGTCGTGGGTTTGATCCAGACCCTGATGAGATGTTGAGTACCTCGCCTGGTCTGCAGGAAGTCGTGGGTTCGATCCTGACCCTGATGAGATGTTGATTACCTCGCCTGGTATGCAGGGGTCATGGGTTCGATCCCAGACCCTGATGAGATGTTGACTACCTCGCCTGGTTTGCAGGGGGTCGTGGGTTCGATCCCAGACCCTGATGAGATGTTGACTACCTTACCTGGTCTGCAGGAGGTCGTGGGTTCGATCCCGACCCTGATGAGATGTTGACTACCTCGCCTGGTATGCTGGAGGTTGTGGGTTAAATTCCGACCCTGATGAGATGTTGACTACCTCGCCTGGTCTGCAGGAGGTCGTGGGTTCTATCCCGACCCTGATGAGATGTTGACTACCTCGCCTGGTCTGCAGGGGGTCGTGGGTTCGATTCCAACCCTGATGAGATGTTGACTACCTTGCTTGGTCTCCAGGAGGTTGTGGGTTAAATCCCAACCCTGATGAGATGTTGACTACCTCGCCTGGTACGCAGGAGGTCGTGGGTTCTATCCCAACCCTGATGAGATGTTGACTACCTCGCCTGGTATGCAGGAGGTTGTGGGTTAAATCCCGACCCTGATGAGATGTTGACTACCTCGCCTGGTCTGCAGGATGTCGTGGGTTCGATCCCAGACCCTGATGAGATGTTGACTACCTCGCCTGGTCTGCAGGAGGTCGTGGGTTCGATCCCGACATTGATGATATGTTGACTACCTCGCCAGGTACGCAGGAGGTCGTAGGTTCGATCCCAGACCCTGATGAGATGTTGACTACCTCGCCTGGTCTGCAGGAGGTCGTGGGTTTGATCCCGACCCTGATGAGATGTTGAGTACCTCGCCTGGTGTGCAGGAAGTCGTGGGTTCGATCCTGACCCTGATGAGATGTTGATTACCTCGCCTGGTATGCAGGGGGTCGTCGGTTCGATCCCAGACCCTGATGAGATGTTGACTACCTCGCCTGGTTTGCAGGGGGTCGTGGGTTCGATCCCAGACCCTGATGAGATGTTGATTACCTTGCCTGGTATGCTGGAGGTTGTAGGTTAAATTCCGACCCTGATGAGATGTTGACTACCTCGCCTGGTCTGCAGGAGGTCGTGGGTTCGATCCCGACATTGATGATATGTTGACTACCTCGCCAGGTACGCAGGAGGTCGTAGGTTCGATCCCAGACCCTGATGAGATGTTGACTACCTCGCCTGATCTGCAGGAGGTCGTGGGTTCGATCCCATACCCTGATGAGATGTTGACTACCTCGCCTGGTCTGCAGGAGGTCGTGGGTTCGATCCCGACATTGATGATATGTTGACTACCTCGCCAGGTACGCAGGAGGTCGTAGGTTCGATCCCAGACCCTGATGAGATGTTGACTACCTCGCCTGGTCTGCAGGAGGTCGTGGGTTTGATCCCGACCCTGATGAGATGTTGAGTACCTCGCCTGGTGTGCAGGAAGTCGTGGGTTCGATCCTGACCCTGATGAGATGTTGATTACCTCGCCTGGTATGCAGGGGGTCGTCGGTTCGATCCCAGACCCTGATGAGATGTTGACTACCTCGCCTGGTTTGCAGGGGGTCGTGGGTTCGATCCCAGACCCTGATGAGATGTTGATTACCTTGCCTGGTATGCTGGAGGTTGTGGGTTAAATTCCGACCCTGATGAGATGTTGACTACCTCGCCTGGTCTGCAGGAGGTCGTGGGTTCGATCCCGACATTGATGATATGTTGACTACCTCGCCAGGTACGCAGGAGGTCGTAGGTTCGATCCCAGACCCTGATGAGATGTTGACTACCTCGCCTGATCTGCAGGAGGTCGTGGGTTCGATCCCAGACCCTGATGAGATGTTGACTACCTCGCCTGGTCTGCAGGAGGTCGTGGGATCGATCCCAGACCCTGATGATATGTTGACTACCTCGCCTGGTTTGCAGGGGGCGTGGGTTCGATCCCAGACCCTGATGAGATGTTGACTACCTCGTCTGGTCTGCAGGAGGTCATTGGTTCGATCCCAGACCCTGATGAGATGTTGACTACCTCGCCTGGTCTGCAGGAGGTCGTGGGTTCGATCCCGACCCTGATGAGATATTGACTACCTTGCTTGGTCTGCAGGAGGTTGTGGGTTAAATCCCGACCCTGATGAGATGTTGACTACCTCGCCAAGTCTGCAGGAGGTCGTGGGTTCGATCCCAGACCCTGATGAGATGTTGACTACCTCGCCTGGTCTGCAGGAGGTCGTGGGTTCGATCCCAGACCCTGATGAGATGTTGACTACCTCGCCTGGTCTGCAGGAGGTCGTGGGTTTGATCCCGACCCTGATGAGATGTTGACTACCTCGCCTGGTCTGCAGGAGGTCGTGGGTTTGATCCCGACCCTGATGAGATGTTGACTACCTCGCCTGGTATGCAAGAGGTCGTGGGTTCTATCCCGACCCTGATGAGATGTTGACTACCTCGCCTGGTCTGCAGGGGTCGTTGGTTCGATCCCAGACCCTGATGAGATGTTGACTACCTCGCCTGGTATGCAGGAGGTCGTGGATTCGATCACCACCCTAATGAGATGTTGACTACTTCGCCTTGTACGCAGGAGGTCGTGGGTTCTATCCCGACCCTGATGAGATGTTGACTACCTCGCCTGGTCTGAAGGAGGTTGTTGGTTCGATCCCGACCCTGATGATATGTTGACTACCTCGCCTGGTCTGCAGGAGGTCGTGGGTTCGATCCCGACCTTGATGATATGTGGACTACCTCGCCTGGTACGCAGGAGGTCGTAGGTTCGAGCCCAGACCCTGATGAGGTGTTGACTACCTCGCCTGGTACGCAGGAGGTCGTGGGTTCTATCCCAACCCTGATGAGATGTTGACTACCTCGCTTGGTCTGCAGGAGTTTGTGGGTTAAATCCCGACCCTGATGAGATGTTGACTACCTCGCCTTGTCTGCAGGAGGTCGTAGGTTCGATCCCAGACCCTGATGAGATGTTGACTACCTCGCCTGGTCTGCAGGAGGTCGTGGGTTCTATCCCAACCCTGATGAGATGTTGACTACCTCGCCTGGTATGCAGGAGGTTGTGGGTTAAATCCCGACCCTGATGAGATGTTGACTACCTCGCCTGGTCTGCAGGAGGTCGTGGGTTCGATCCCAGACCCTGATGAGATGTTGACTACCTCGCCTGGGCTGCAGGAGGTCGTGGGTTCGATCCCGACCTTGATATGTTGACTACCTCGCCTGGTCTGCAGGAGGTCGTGGGTTTGATCCCGACCCTGATGAGATGTTGAGTACCTCGCCTGGTCTGCAGGAAGTTGTGGGTTCGATCCTGACCCTGATGAGATGTTGATTACCTCGCCTGGTATGCAGGGGGTCGTGGGTTCGATCCCAGACCCTGATGAGATGTTGACTACCTCGCCTGGTTTGCAGGGGGTCGTGGGTTCGATCCCAGACCCTGATGAGATGTTGACTACCTTGCCTGGTCTGCAGGAGGTCGTGGGTTCGATCCCGACCCTGATGAGATGTTGACTACCTCGCCTGGTATGCTGGAGGTTGTGGGTTAAATTCCGACCCTGATGAGATGTTGACTACCTCGCCTGGTATGCAGGAGGTCGTGGGTTCTATCCCGACCCTGATGAGATGTTGACTACCTCGCCTGGTCTGCAGGAGGTCGTGGGTTCAATCCCAGACCCTGATGAGATGTCGACTACCTCGCCTGGTTTGAAGGTAGTCGTGGGTTCGATCCCAGACCCTGATGAGATTTTGACTACCTCGCCTGGTCTGCAGGAGGTCGTGGGTTCGATCCCAACATTGATGAGATGTTGACTACCTCGCCTGGTCTGCAGGAGGTCGTGGGTTCGATCCCAGACCCTGATGAGATGTTGACTACTTCGCCTGGTCTGCAGGAGGTCGTGGGTTCGATCCCGACATTGATGAGATGTTGACTACCTTGCCTGGTATGCAAGAGGTCGTGGGTTCGATCCCGACCCTGATGAGATGTTGACTACCTCGCCTGGTCTGCACGGGTCGTTGGTTCGATCCCAGACCCTGATGAGATGTTGACTACCTCGCTAGGTACACAGGAGTTTGTGGTTTCAATCCCAGACCCTGACGATGCCTGCCGCTGTATATGTTGGAGTCTGCGTCTCTCTCCCCGTGTTGAGATGTTGATTACCTCGCCTGGTACGCAAGGAGGTCGTGGGTTCGATCCCGACCCTGATGAGATGTTGACTGCCTCGCCTGGTCTGCAGGGGGTCGTGGGTTCGATTCCAACCCTGATGAGATGTTGACTACCTCGCCTGGTATGCAGGAGGTCGTGGGTTCGATCACCACCCTAATGAGATGTTGACTACTTCGCCTTGTACGCAGGAGGTCGTGGGTTCTATCCCGACCCTGATGAGATGTTGACTACCTCGTCTGGTCTGCAGGAGGTTGTCGGTTCGATCCCGACCCTGATGATATGTTGACTACCTCGCCTGGTCTGCAGGAGGTCGTGGGTTCGATCCCGACCTTGATGATATGTGGACTACCTCGCCTGGTACGCAGAAGGTCGTAGGTTCGATCCCAGACCCTGATGAGGTGTTGACTACCTCGCCTGGTACGCAGGAGGTCGTGGGTTCTATCCCAACCCTGATGAGATGTTGACTACCTCGCTTGGTCTGCAGGAGGTTGTGGGTTAAATCCCGACCCTGATGAGATGTTGACTACATCGCCTGGTCTGCAGGAGGTCGTAGGTTCGATCCCAGACCCTGATGAGTTGTTGACTACCTCGCCTGGTCTGCAGGAGGTCGTGGGTTCTATCCCAACCCTGATGAGATGTTGACTACCTCGCCTGGTATGCAGGAGGTTGTGGGTTAAATCCCGACCCTGATGAGATGTTGACTACCTCGCCTGGTACGCAGGAGGTCGTAGGTTCGATCCCAGACCCTGATGAGATGTTGACTACCTCGCCTGGTCTGCAGGAGGTCGTGGGTTCGATCCCGACCTTGATATGTTGACTACCTCGCCTGGTACGCAGGAGGTCTTAGGTTCGATCTCAGACCCTGATGAGATGTTGACTACCTCGCCTGGTCTGCAGGAGGTCGTGGGTTTGATCCCGACCCTGATGAGATGTTGAGTACCTCGCCTGGTCTGCAGGAAGTCGTGGGTTCGATCCTGACCCTGATGAGATGTTGATTACCTCGCCTGGTATGCAGGGGGTCGTGGGTTCGATCCCAGACCCTGATGAGATGTTGACTACCTCGCCTGGTTTGCAGGGGGTCGTGGGTTCGATCCCAGACCCTGATGAGATGTTGACTACCTTGCCTGGTCTGCAGGAGGTCGTGGGTTCGATCCCGACCCTGATGAGATGTTGACTACCTCGCCTGGTATGCTGGAGGTTGTGGGTTAAATTCCGACCCTGATGAGATGTTGACTACCTCGCCTGGTCTGCAGAAGGTCGTGGGTTCTATCCCAACCCTGATGAGATGTTGACTACCTCGCCTGGTCTGCAGGAGGGCGTGGGTTCAATCCCAGACCCTGATGAGATGTCGACTACCTCGCCTGGTTTGAAGGTAGTCGTGGGTTCGATCCCAGACCCTGATGAGATGTTGACTACCTCGCCTGGTCTGCAGGAGGTCGTGGGTTCGATCCCGACATTGATGAGATGTTGACTACCTCGCCTGGTTTGCAGGGGGTCGTGGGTTCGATCCCAGACCCTGATGAGATGTTGACTACCTCTTCTGGTCTGCAGGAGGTCATTGGTTCGATCCCAGACCCTGATGAGATGTTGACTACCTCGCCTGGTCTGCAGGAGGTCGTGGGTTCGATCACCACCCTAATGAGATGTTGACTACTTCGCCTTGTACGCAGGAGGTCGTGGGTTCTATCCCGACCCTGATGAGATGTTGACTACCTCGCCTGGTCTTCAGGAGGTTGTCGGTTCGATCCCGACCCTGATGATATGTTGACTACCTCGCCTGGTCTGCAGGAGGTCGTGGGTTCGATCCCGACCTTGATGATATGTGGACTACCTCGCCTGGTACGCAGGAGGTCGTAGGTTCGATCCCAGACCCTGATGAGGTGTTGACTACCTCGCCTGGTACGCAGGAGGTCGTGGGTTCTATCCCAACCCTGATGAGATGTTGACTACCTCGCTTGGTCTGCAGGAGGTTGTGGGTTAAATCCCGACCCTGATGAGATGTTGACTACCTCGCCTGGTCTGCAGGAGGTCGTAGGTTCGATCCCAGACCCTGATGAGATGTTGACTACCTCGCCTGGTCTGCAGGAGGTCGTGGGTTTGATCCCGACCCTGATGAGATGTTGAGTACCTCGCCTGGTGTGCAGGAGGTCGTGGGTTCGATCCTGACCCTGATGAGATGTTGATTACCTCGCCTGGTTTGCAGGGGGTCGTGGGTTCGATCCCAGACCCTGATGAGATGTTGACTACCTCGCCTGGTTTGCAGGGGTCGTGGGTTCGATCCCAGACCCTGTTGAGATGTTGACTACCTTGCCTGGTCTGCAGGAGGTCGTGGGTTCTATCCCAACCCTGATGAGATGTTGAATACCTCGCCTGGTATGCAGGAGTTTGTGGGTTAAATCCCGACCCTGATGAGATGTTGACTACCTCGCCTGGTCTGCAGGACGTCATTGGTTCGATCCCAGACCCTGATGAGATGTTGACTACCTCGCCTGGTCTGCAGGAGGTCGTGGGTTCGATCCCGACCCTGATGAGATGTTGACTACCTTGCTTGGTCTGCAGGAGGTTGTGGGTTAAATCCCGACCCTGATGAGATGTTGACTACCTCGCCAAGTCTGCAGGAGGTCGTGGGTTCGATCCCAGACCCTGATGAGATGTTGACTACCTCGCCTGGTCTGCAGGAAGTCGTGGGTTCGATCCTGACCCTGATGAGATGTTGATTACCTCGCCTGGTATGCAGGGGGTCGTGGGTTCGATCCCAGACCCTGATGAGATGTTGACTACCTCGCCTGGTTTGCAGGGGGTCGTGGGTTCGATCCCAGACCCTGATGAGATGTTGACTACCTTGCCTGGTCTGCAGGAGGTCGTGGGTTCGATCCCGACCCTGATGAGATGTTGACTACCTCGCCTGGTATGCTGGAGGTTGTGGGTTAAATTCCGACCCTGATGAGATGTTGACTACCTCGCCTGGTCTGCAGAAGGTCGTGGGTTCTATCCCGACCCTGATGAGATGTTGACTACCTCGCCTGGTCTGCAGGAGGGCGTGGGTTCAATCCCAGACCCTGATGAGATGTCGACTACCTCGCCTGGTTTGAAGGTAGTCGTGGGTTCGATCCCAGACCCTGATGAGATGTTGACTACCTCGCCTGGTCTGCAGGAGGTCGTGGGTTCGATCCCGACATTGATGAGATGTTGACTACCTCGCCTGGTTTGCAGGGGGTCGTGGGTTCGATCCCAGACCCTGATGAGATGTTGACTACCTCTTCTGGTCTGCAGGAGGTCATTGGTTCGATCCCAGACCCTGATGAGATGTTGACTACCTCGCCTGGTCTGCAGGAGGTCGTGGGTTCGATCACCACCCTAATGAGATGTTGACTACTTCGCCTTGTACGCAGGAGGTCGTGGGTTCTATCCCGACCCTGATGAGATGTTGACTACCTCGCCTGGTCTTCAGGAGGTTGTCGGTTCGATCCCGACCCTGATGATATGTTGACTACCTCGCCTCGTCTGCAGGAGGTCGTGGGTTCGATCCCGACCTTGATGATATGTGGACTACCTCGCCTGGTACGCAGGAGGTCGTAGGTTCGATCCCAGACCCTGATGAGGTGTTGACTACCTCGCCTGGTATGCAGGAGGTCGTGGGTTCTATCCCAACCCTGATGAGATGTTGACTACCTCGCTTGGTCTGCAGGAGGTTGTGGGTTAAATCCCGACCCTGATGAGATGTTGACTACCTCGCCTGGTCTGCAGGAGGTCGTAGGTTCGATCCCAGACCCTGATGAGATGTTGACTACCTCGCCTGGTCTGCAGGAGGTCGTGGGTTTGATCCCGACCCTGATGAGATGTTGAGTACCTCGCCTGGTGTGCAGGAGGTCGTGGGTTCGATCCTGACCCTGATGAGATGTTGATTACCTCGCTTGGTTTGCAGGGGGTCGTGGGTTCGATCCCAGACCCTGATGAGATGTTGACTACCTCGCCTGGTTTGCAGGGGGTCGTGGGTTCGATCCCAGACCCTGTTGAGATGTTGACTACCTTGCCTGGTCTGCAGGAGGTCGTGGGTTCTATCCCAACCCTGATGAGATGTTGAATACCTCGCCTGGTATGCAGGAGTTTGTGGGTTAAATCCCGACCCTGATGAGATGTTGACTACCTCGCTTGGTCTGCAGGACGTCATTGGTTCGATCCCGACCCTGATGAGATGTTGACTACCTTGCTTGGTCTGCAGGAGGTTGTGGGTTAAATCCCGACCCTGATGAGATGTTGACTACCTCGCCAAGTCTGCAGGAGGTCGTGGGTTCGATCCCAGACCCTGATGAGATGTTGACTACCTCGCCTGGTGTGCAGGAGGTCGTGGGTTCGATCCCAGACCCTGATGAGATGTTGACTACCTCGCCTGGTCTGCAGGAGGTCGTGGGTTTGATCCCTACCCTGATGAGATGTTGACTACCTCGCCTGGTCTGCAGGGGTCGTTGGTTCGATCCCAGACCCTGATGAGATGTTGACTACCTCGCCAGGTACACAGGAGTTAGTGGTTTCAATCCCAGACCCTGACGATGCCTGCCGCTGTATATGTTGGAGTCTGCGTCTCTCTCCCCGTGTTGAGATGTTGATTACCTCGCCTGGTCTGCAGGAGGTCGTGGGTTCGATCCCGACCCTGATGAGATGTTGACTGCCTCGCCTGGTCTGCAGGGGGTCGTGGGTTCGATTCCAACCCTGATGAGATGTTGACTACCTCGCCTGGTATGCAGGAGGTCGTGGGTTCGATCACCACCCTAATGAGATGTTGACTACTTCGCCTTGTACGCAGGAGGTCGTGGGTTCTATCCCGACCCTGATGAGATGTTGACTACCTCGCCTGGTCTGCAGGAGGTTGTCGGTTCGATCCCGACCCTGATGATATGTTGACTACCTCGCCTGGTCTGCAGGAGGTCGTGGGTTCGATCCCGACCTTGATGATATGTGGACTACCTCGCCTGGTACGCAGGAGGTCGTAGGTTCGATCCCAGACCCTGATGAGGTGTTGACTACCTCGCCTGGTATGCAGGAGGTCGTGGGTTCTATCCCAACCCTGATGAGATGTTGACTACCTCGCTTGGTCTGCAGGAGGTTGTGGGTTAAATCCCGACCCTGATGAGATGTTGACTACCTCGCCTGGTCTGCAGGAGGTCGTAGGTTCGATCCCAGACCCTGATGAGATGTTGACTACCTCGCCTGGTCTGCAGGAGGTCGTGGGTTTGATCCCGACCCTGATGAGATGTTGAGTACCTCGCCTGGTGTGCAGGAGGTCGTGGGTTCGATCCTGACCCTGATGAGATGTTGATTACCTCGCTTGGTTTGCAGGGGGTCGTGGGTTCGATCCCAGACCCTGATGAGATGTTGACTACCTCGCCTGGTTTGCAGGGGGTCGTGGGTTCGATCCCAGACCCTGTTGAGATGTTGACTACCTTGCCTGGTCTGCAGGAGGTCGTGGGTTCTATCCCAACCCTGATGAGATGTTGAATACCTCGCCTGGTATGCAGGAGTTTGTGGGTTAAATCCCGACCCTGATGAGATGTTGACTACCTCGCTTGGTCTGCAGGACGTCATTGGTTCGATCCCGACCCTGATGAGATGTTGACTACCTTGCTTGGTCTGCAGGAGGTTGTGGGTTAAATCCCGACCCTGATGAGATGTTGACTACCTCGCCAAGTCTGCAGGAGGTCGTGGGTTCGATCCCAGACCCTGATGAGATGTTGACTACCTCGCCTGGTGTGCAGGAGGTCGTGGGTTCGATCCCAGACCCTGATGAGATGTTGACTACCTCGCCTGGTCTGCAGGAGGTCGTGGGTTTGATCCCTACCCTGATGAGATGTTGACTACCTCGCCTGGTCTGCAGGGGTCGTTGGTTCGATCCCAGACCCTGATGAGATGTTGACTACCTCGCCAGGTACACAGGAGTTAGTGGTTTCAATCCCAGACCCTGACGATGCCTGCCGCTGTATATGTTGGAGTCTGCGTCTCTCTCCCCGTGTTGAGATGTTGATTACCTCGCCTGGTCTGCAGGAGGTCGTGGGTTCGATCCCGACCCTGATGAGATGTTGACTGCCTCGCCTGGTCTGCAGGGGGTCGTGGGTTCGATTCCAACCCTGATGAGATGTTGACTACCTCGCCTGGTATGCAGGAGGTCGTGGGTTCGATCACCACCCTAATGAGATGTTGACTACTTCGCCTTGTACGCAGGAGGTCGTGGGTTCTATCCCGACCCTGATGAGATGTTGACTACCTCGCCTGGTCTGCAGGAGGTTGTCGGTTCGATCCCGACCCTGATGATATGTTGACTACCTCGCCTGGTCTGCAGGAGGTCGTGGGTTCGATCCCGACCTTGATGATATGTGGACTACCTCGCCTGGTACGCAGGAGGTCGTAGGTTCGATCCCAGACCCTGATGAGGTGTTGACTACCTCGCCTGGTACGCAGGAGGTCGTGGGTTTGATCCCGACCCTGATGAGATGTTGAGTACCTCGCCTGGTGTGCAGGAGGTCGTGGGTTCGATCCTGACCCTGATGAGATGTTGATTACCTCGCCTGGTTTGCAGGGGGTCGTGGGTTCGATCCCAGACCCTGATGAGATGTTGACTACCTCGCCTGGTTTGCAGGGGGTCGTGGGTTCGATCCCAGACCCTGATGAGATGTTGACTACCTTGCCTGGTCTTCAGGAGGTCGTGGGTTCTATCCCAACCCTGATGAGATGTTGACTACCTCGCCTGGTATGCAGGAGGTTGTGGGTTAAATCCCGACCCTGATGAGATGTTGACTACCTCGCCTGGTCTGCAGGAGGTCGTGGGTTCGATCCCAGACCCTGATGAGATGTTGACTACCTCGCCTGGTCTGCAGGAGGTCGTGGGTTCGATCCCGACCTTGATATGTTGACTACCTCGCCTGGTATGCAGGAGGTCTTAGGTTCGATCTCAGACCCTGATGAGATGTTGACTACCTCGCCTGGTCTGCAGGAGGTCGTGGGTTTGATCCCGACCCTGATGAGATGTTGAGTACCTCGCCTGGTCTGCAGGAAGTCGTGGGTTCGATCCTGACCCTGATGAGATGTTGATTACCTCGCCTGGTATGCAGGGGGTCGTGGGTTCGATCCCAGACCCTGATGAGATGTTGACTACCTCGCCTGGTTTGCAGGGGGTCGTGGGTTCGATCCCAGACCCTGATGAGATGTTGACTACCTTGCCTGGTCTGCAGGAGGTCGTGGGTTCGATCCCGACCCTGATGAGATGTTGACTACCTCGCCCTGTATGCTGGAGGTTGTGGGTTAAATTCCGACCCTGATGAGATGTTGACTACCTCGCCTGGTCTGCAGAAGGTCGTGGGTTCTATCCCGACCCTGATGAGATGTTGACTACCTCGCCTGGTCTGCAGGAGGTCGTGGGTTCAATCCCAGACCCTGATGAGATGTCGACTACCTCGCCTGGTTTGAAGGTAGTCGTGGGTTCGATCCCAGACCCTGATGAGATGTTGACTACCTCGCCTGGTCTGCAGGAGGTCGTGGGTTCGATCCCGACATTGATGATATGTTGACTACCTCGCCAGGTACACAGGAGGTCGTAGGTTCGATCCCAGACCCTGATGAGATGTTGACTACCTCGCCTGATCTGCAGGAGGTCGTGGGTTCGATCCCAGACCCTGATGAGATGTTGACTACCTTGCCTGGTCTGCAGGAGGTCGTGGGTTCGATCCCAGACCCTGATGATATGTTGACTACCTCGCCTGGTTTGCAGGGGGTCGTGGGTTCGATCCCAGACCCTGATGAGATGTTGACTACCTCGTCTGGTCTGCAGGAGGTCATTGGTTCGATCCCAGACCCTGATGAGATGTTGACTACCTCGTCTGGTCTGCAGGAGGTCGTGGGTTCGATCCCGACCCTGATGAGATGTTGACTACCTTGCTTGGTCTGCAGGAGGTTGTGGGTTAAATCCCGACCCTGATGAGATGTTGACTACCTCGCCAAGTCTGCAGGAGGTCGTGGGTTCGATCCCAGACCCTGATGAGATGTTGACTACCTCGCCTGGTCTGCAGGAGGTCGTGGGTTCGATCCCAGACCCTGATGAGATGTTGACTACCTCGCCCGGTCTGCAGGAGGTCGTGGGTTTGATCCCAGACCCTGATGAGATGTTGACTACCTCGCCTGGTCTGCAGGGGTCGTTGGTTCGATCCCAGACCCTGATGAGATGTTGACTACCTCGCCAGGTACACAGGAGTTTGTGGGTTCAATCCCAGACCCTGATGCTGCCTGCCGCTGTATATGTTGGAGTCTGCGTCTCTCCCCGTGTTGAGATGTTGACTACCTCGCCTGGTCTGCAGGGGGTCGTGGGTTCGATTCCAACCCTGATGAGATGTTGACTACCTCGCCTGGTATGCAGGAGGTCGTGGGTTCGATCACCACCCTAATGAGATGTTGACTACTTCAACGGGTACGCAGGTGGTCGTGGGTTCTATCCCAACTCTGATGAGATGTTGACTACCTTGCTTGGTCTGCAGGAGGTTGTGGGTTAAATCCCGACCTTGATGATATGTTGACTACCTCGCCTGGTACGCAGGAGGTCGTTGGTTCGATCCCAGACCCTGATGAGATGTTGACTACCTCGCCTGGTATGCAGGAGGTCGTGGGTTCGATCCCAGACCCTGATGAGATGTTGACTACCTCGCCTGGTCTGCAGGAGGTCGTTGGTTCGATCCCAGACCCTGATGAGATGTTGACTACCTCGCCAGGTCTGCAGCAGGTCGTGGGTTCGATCCCGACCCTAATGAGATGTTGACTACCTCGCCCGGTCTGCAGGAGGTTGTCAGTTCGATCCCGACCCTAATGAGATGTTGACTACCTCGCCTGGTCTGCAGGAGGTTGTCAGTTCGATCCCGACCCTGATGATATGTTGACTACCTCGCCTGGTACGCAGGAGGTCGTGGGTTCTATCCCAACCCTGATGAGATGTTGACTACCTCGCTTGGTCTGCAGGAGGTTGTGGGTCAAATCCCGACCCTGATGAGATGTTGACTACCTCACCTGGTCTGTAGGAGGTCGTAGGTTCGATCCCAGACCCTGATGAGATGTTGACTACTTCGCCTGGTCTGCAGGGGTCGTGGGTTCGATCCCAGACCCTGATGAGATGTTGACTACCTCGCCTCGTCTGCAGCAGGTCGTGGGTTCGATCCCAGACCCTGATGAGATGTTGACTACCTCGCCTGGTCTGCAGGAGGTTGTCGGTTCGATCCTGACCCTGATGATATGTTGATTACCTCGCCTGGTACGCAGGAGGTCGTGGGTTCTATCCCAACCCTGATGAGATGTTGACTACCTCGCCTGGTATGCAGGAGGTTGTGGGTTAAATCCCGTCTCTGATGAGATGTTGACTACCTCGCCTGGTCTGCAGGAGGTCGTGGGTTCGATCCCAGACCCTGATGAGATGTTGACTACCTCGCCTGGTCTGCAGGAGGTCGTGGGTTCGATCCCGACCTTGATATGTTGACTACCTCGCCTGGTACGCAGGAGGTCTTAGGTTCGATCTCAGTCCATGATGAGATGTTGACTACCTCGCCTGGTCTGCGGGAGGTCGTGGGTTCGATCCCAGACCCTGATGAGATGTTGACTACCTCGCCTGGTCTGCAGCAGGTCGTGGGTTTGATCCCGACCCTGATGAGATGTTGACTACCTCGCCGGGTACGCAGGAGGTCGTGGGTTCTATCCCAACCCTGATGAGATGTTGACTACCTCGCCTGGTATGCAGGAGGTTTTGGGTTAAATCCCGACCCTGATGAGATGTTGACTACCTCGCCTGGTCTGCAGCAGGTCGTGGGTTCGATCCCAGACCCTGATGAGATGTTGACTACCTCGCCGGGTACGCAGGAGGTCGTGGGTTCTATCCCAACCCTGATGAGATGTTGACTACCTCGCCTGGTATGCAGGAGGTTTTGGGTTAAATCCCGACCCTGATGAGATGTTGACTACCTCGCCTGGTCTGCAGCAGGTTGTGGGTTCGATCCCAGACCCTGATGAGATGTTGACTACCTCGCCTGGTCTGCAGGAGATCGTGGGTTCGATCCCGACCCTGATGAGATGTTGACTACCTCGCCTGGTATGCAGGAGGTTTTGGGTTAAATCCCGACCCTGATGAGATGTTGACTACCTCGCCTGGTCTCCAGGAGGTCGTGGGTTCGATCCCGGACCCTGACGATGCCTACTTCTATACGTGTGGAGTCTGCGTCTCTCTCTCTCTCACTGCTGTGGATTTATCTCCTGGACCTCCGCTTTGTCCTCTGCACGTGCTCCGGGTGTTTGACTTTCACCACGAATGTCCGCGCGGTGACGGTGGCGACGATGATATCAGCCACGTGATTGAGCCGTGATGGCCAAGGCGGCTTGTCTGTACAAAGAGCTACACAGAGAGCAGTTCACTGATGGAGCCCCTTAGACCCTGGCTACAATAATCATGGTTTAGTTGTAGTTGATTTGCTCTCATTGTCTACATGATGATGATGGTGATGATGCTGATGATATTGTTTGATGGCCAGGTCGCTTCTCTAAACAAAACAAAGATTTACACAGATCAGCTCACTGATGGAGCCCCTTAGACCCTGGCTACAATAATCATGGTTTAGTTGTAGTTGATTTGCTCTCAATGTCGACATGATGATTCTGATGATGATATTGTTTGATGGCCAGGTTGCTTCTCTAAATAATACAACGAGCTACACAAAGACCAGCTCACTGATGGAGCCCCTTAGACCCTGGCTACAATAATCATGGTTTAGTTTTTGTTGATTTGCTCTCAATGTCTACATGATGATGATGGTGATGATGCTGATGATGATATTGTTTGATGGCCAGGTTGCTTCTCTAAACAAAACAAAGAGTTACACTGAGAGCATCTCACTGATGGAGCCCCTTAGACCCTGGCTACAATAATCATGGTTTAGTTTTAGTTGATTTGCTCTCAATGTCTACATGATGATGATGATGCTGATGATGATATTGTTTGATGGCCAGGTTGCTTCTCTAAACAAAACAACGAGCTACACAGAGACCAGCTCACTGATGGAGCCCCTTAGACCCTGGCTACAATAATCATGGTTTAGTTTTAGTTGATTTGCTCTCAATGTCTACATGATGATGATGATGCTGATGATGATATTGTTTGATGGCCAGGTTGCTTCTCTAAACAAAACAACGAGCTACACAGAGACCAGCTCATTGATGGATCCCCTTAGTCCCTGGCTACAATAATCATGGTTTAGTTTTAGTTGATTTGCTCTCAATGTCTACATGATGATGATGATGCTGATGATGATATTGTTTGATGGCCAGGTTGCTTCTCTAAACAAAACAACGAGCTACACAGAGACCAGCTCATTGATGTTCCCCTTAGTCCCTGGCTACAATAATCATGGTTTAGTTTTTGTTGATTTGCTCTCCAATGTCTACATGATGATCGTGATGATGATGATATTGTTTGATGGCCAGGTTGCTTCTCTAAACAAAACAACGAGCTACACAGAGACCAGCTCACTGATGGATCCCCTTAGTCCCTGGCTACAATAATCATGGTTTAGTTTTAGTTGATTTGCTCTCCAATGTCTACATGATGATGCTGATGATGATGATATTGTTTCATGGCCAGGTTGCTTCTCTAACCAAAACAACGAGCTACACAGAGACCAGCTCATTGATGATCCCCTTAGTCCCTGGCTACAATAATCATGGTTTAGTTTTAGTTGATTTGCTCTCAATGTCTACATGATGATGATGGTGATGATGATGATGATATTGTTTGATGGCCAGGTTGCTTCTCTAAACAAAACAACGAGCTACACAGAGACCAGCTCACTGATGGAGCCCCTTAGTCCCTGGCTACAATAATCATGGTTTAGTTTTAGTTGATTTGCTCTCAATGTCTACATGATGATGATGGTGATGATGATGATGATATTGTTTGATGGCCAGGTTGCTTCTCTAAACAAAACAACGAGCTACACAGAGACCAGCTCACTGATGGAGCCCCTTAGACCCTGGCTACAATAATCATGGTTTAGTTTTAGTTGATTTGCTCTCAATGTCTACATGATGATGATGGTGATGATGATGATGATATTGTTTGATGGCCAGGTTGCTTCTCTAAACAAAACAACGAGCTACACAGAGACCAGCTCACTGATGGAGCCCCTTAGTCCCTGGCTACAATAATCATGGTTTAGTTTTAGTTGATTTGCTCTCAATGTCTACATGATGATGATGGTGATGATGATGATGATATTGTTTGATGGCCAGGTTGCTTCTCTAAACAAAACAACGAGCTACACAGAGACCAGCTCACTGATGGAGCCCCTTAGACCCTGGCTACAATAATCATGGTTTAGTTTTAGTTGATTTGCTCTCAATGTCTACATGATGATGATGGTGATGATGATGATGATATTGTTTGATGGCCAGGTTGCTTCTCTAAACAAAACAAAGATTTACACAGAGATCAGCTCACTGATGGAGCCCCTTAGACCCTGGCTACAATAATCATGGTTTAGTTTTAGTAGGAGGTGGTGGTGGAGGTGGTGGACTAGGGGGTGATGGTGGTGGAGGTTGTGGTGGTGGGTGTGGAGGAGGTGGTGGTGGGGGTGGTGGTTATGTAAATATCTACGTAGAGTTAATAATTTACTATCCTTGTTTTTCCCTTCACCATGGTGCACCATCCACCACCATGACCACCACCACACCACCCACACCACCTCCACCACACCACACACACCACACCCCCACCACACACACCACCTCCACCACACCACTCACCACACCCCCACCACACACACCACACCCCCACCACACCACTCACACCACACCACACACACCACCTCCACCACACCACACACACCACACCACACACACCACCTCCACCACACCACTCACCACACCCCCACCACACACACCACACCCCCACCACACCACTCACACCACACCACACACACCACCTCTACCACACCACACACACCACACCACACACACCACCTCCACCACACCACTCACCACACCCCCACCACACACACCACACCCCCACCACACCACTCACACCACACCACCCACACCACCTCCACCACACCACTCTCACCACACCACACCCCCACCACACCACGCACACCACACCCCTACCCACACCACACCCCCTACCCACACCACCCACACCACTCACACCACACCCCCATCACACCACACCCCTACCCACACCACACCACACCCCTACCCACACCACACCACACCCACACCACACCACACCCCTACCCACACCCCTACCCACACCACCACCACCAGCAGCAGCAGCAGCCATGGGCTGCCGCCAGAGCGCCGAGGAGAAGGAGGCCGCTCGTCGCTCGCGCCGCATCGACCGCCACCTCCGCTCGGAGAGCCAGCGGCAGCGGCGGGAGATCAAGCTGCTCCTGCTGGGCACCAGCAACTCGGGCAAGAGCACCATCGTGAAGCAGATGAAGATCATCCACAGCGGGGGCTTCAACCTGGACGCGTGTCGCGAGTACCGCCCGCTCATCGTCTACAACGCCATCGACTCGCTCACGCGGATCATCCGTGCCGTCGGCGTGCTCAAGATCGACTTCGGCAACCAGGTCGGTGTGTGGGGGTGGGAGTGGCGGCGGGCGGGGTGGGGAGGGGGGAGCTGCTCGCTCGCTCGCTCGGTCGCTGGCTCGCTCGGTCGCTGGCTCGGTCGCTCGGTCGCTCGGTCGCTCACTCAGTCACTCGCTCGCTCAGTTACTCGCCCGCTAGGTCGCTCGCTCGCCCAGTCGCTCGCTCAGTCACTCGCTCGCTCAGTCGCTCGCTCGCTCAGTCGCTCGCTCGCTCAGTCACTCGCTCACTCAGTCACTCGCTCGCTCAGTCACTCGCTCGCTCAGTTACTCGCTCGCTCAGTCGCTCAGTCGCTTGCTCAGTTACTCGCTCGCTAGGTCGCTCGCTCGCTCAGTCGCTCGCTCGCTCAGTTACTCGCTCGCTCAGTCGCTCGCTCGCCCAGTCGCTCACTCGCTCAGTCGCTCGCTCGCTCAGTCGCTCGCTCGCTCAGTTACTCGCTCGCTAGGTCGCTCGCTCGCTCAGTCGCTCACTCGCTCAGTCGCTCGCTCGCTCAGTCGCTCAGTCGCTCAGTTACTCGCTCGCTCAGTCGCTCAGTCGCTTGCTCAGTTACTCGCTCAGTTACTCGCTCAGTTACTCGCTCACTCAGTCGCCCAGTCGCTCACTCAGTTACTCGCTCGCTCAGTCGCTTGCTCAGTTACTCGCTCGCCCAGTCGCTCGCTCGCCCAGTCGCTCGCTCGCTCAGTTACTCGCTCGCTCAGTCGCTCGCTCGCCCAGTCGCTCACTCGCTCAGTTACTCGCTCGCCCAGTCGCTCAGTCGCTTGCTCAGTTACTCGCTCGCTAAGTCGCTCGCTCGCCCAGTCGCTCACTCGCTCAGTCACTCGCTCGCTCAGTTACTCGCCCGCTCAGTCGCTCGCTCGCTCAGTCGCTCACTCGCTCAGTTACTCGCTCGCTCAGTCGCTCAGTCGCTCGCTCAGTTACTCGCTCGCTCAGTTACTCACTCGCCCAGTCGCTCACTCGCTCACTCAGTCGCTCACTCGCTCAGTTACTCGCTCGCCCAGTCGCTCAGTCGCTCGCTCAGTCGCTCGATCACTCAGTTACTCGCTCGCCCAGTCGCTCAGTCGCTCGGTCACTCACTCGCTCAGTTACTCGCTCGCCCAGTCGCTCGCTCGCTCAGTTGCTCGCTCGCTCACTCAGTCGCTCACTCGCTCAGTTACTCGCTCGCCCAGCCGCTCGGTCACTCACTAGCTTAGTCACTCACTAGCTTAGTCACTCGCTTGCTCAGTCACTCGCTTGCTCGTCGATCGCTCTTTAGCTCGCTCGCTCAGTCGCTCACTCCCTCCCTCGCTCAGTCGCTCGGTCACTCACTTGCTCGTCGCTCGCTCAGTCGCTCGTTCGTTCAGTCGCTCACTCCCTCACTAGCTCAGTCACTCGCTTGCTCGTCGCTCGCTCGCTGAGTCGCTCGCTCACTCGCTAGCTGAGTCACTCGCTTACTCGGTGATTCATTGACTCACTCACTCGTTCAGTCGCTCACTCGGTTCCTAAGTCACTCAACCACACACCCACTCACCCACCATGCCACCCACTCACCCACCCACCCACTCATGCACCAAGCCACCCACTCACCCACCCACTCACCCACCAACCCACCCACCCACCATTCCACCTATACACCCACTAACTCACGCACCCACCTACCCACCAACTCACCCACTCACCCACCCACTCACCCACCCACTCACCCATCCACACCACACCCCACACACCCACAGCACACCCCACCTCACCACCACCACACCCCACCACCACCACACTCGCCACCACCACACTCATCACCACCACCACCACACTCACCACTACCATCACACCACACCCCACCACCACTACCATCACACCACACTCACCACCACCACACTCACCACCACCACCACCACACTCACCACCACCACACTCGCCACCACCACACTCACCACTACCATCACACCACACCCCACCACCACTACACGCACCACCACCACACTCACCACCACCACACTCATCACCACCACCACCACACTCACCACCACCACACTCATCACCACCACCACCACACTCACCACCACCACACTCACCACCACCACCACCACACCACACTCACCACCACCACCACACTCACCACCACCACACTGACCACCACCACCACCACACTCACCACTACCATCACACCACACTCACCACCACTACCATCACACCACACTCACCACCACTACCATCACACCACACTCACCACCACCACACCACCACCACCACCACACTCACCACTACCATCACACCACACCCCACCACCACCACACTCACCACCACCACCTCACCACCACACCCCACCACCACACCCACCACCACCACCACACCCCACCACCACCCCACCACCACTACCATCACACCACACACACCACACCCACCACCACCACCACACTCACCACCACACCCCACCACCACCACCACCACCACCACACTCACCACTACCATCACACCACACCCCACCACCACCACCACCACACTCACCACCACACCCACCACCACCACCACACTCACCACACACCACCACACACACCACTCACCACCCACCACACTCACCACCACCACCAAACCAACCCACCACACTCGCCAACCACCCTCCGCCCCGCCCGCCCGCAGGAGCGTGCCTACGATGCGGTGCAGCTCTTCGCCCTGACCGGCCCGGCGGAGAGCAAGGGCGAGATCAGCCCCGAGCTCCTCGCCATCATGAGGCGCCTTTGGTGCGACCCGGGTGTGCAGCTTTGCTTCGGACGCTCCAGCGAGTACCACCTGGAGGACAACGCGGCCTACTACCTCGGCGACCTGGAGCGCATCGCCGCGCCGGGCTACGTACCGACGGTGGAGGACATCCTGCGGTCGCGCGACATGACCACGGGCATTGTGGAGAACCGCTTCACCTTCAAGGAGCTCACCTTCAAGATGGTGGACGTGGGCGGACAGCGGTCCGAGCGTAAGAAGTGGATCCATTGCTTCGAGGGCGTCACGGCCATCATCTTCTGCGTGGAGCTGAGCGGCTACGACCTGAAGCTGTACGAGGATAACCTGACGGTGAGCGGGTGTGGCGAGCGTGGTGAGTGGTGGTGTGGCGAGCGTGGTGGGTGGTGGTGTGGCGAGCGTGGTGGTGGTGGTGGTGTGGCGAGCGGGGTGGGGTGGGTGAGTGTGCGTGTGAGTGAGTGAGTGATGGGGGGAGTGAGTGAGTGAGTGTATGAGTGAGTGTATGTGTGAGTGTGTGAGTGAGTGAGTGTATGTGTGAGTGTATGAGTGAGTGAGTGAGTGTGTGAGTGAGTGTGTGAGTGAGTGAGTGTATGTGTGAGTGTATGAGTGAGTGAGTGAGTGTGTGAGTGAGTGTGTGAGTGAGTGAGTGTATGAGTAAGTGAGTGAGTGTATGAGTAAGTGAGTGAGTGTATGAGTGAGTGAGTGTATGAGTGAGTGTATGAGTGAGTGAGTGAATGAGTGAGTGAGTGTATGAGGGAGTTAGTGAATGAGTGAGTGATGGGTGCGTGAGTGAGTGGGTAAGTGAGTGTATGAGTGAGCGAGTGTATGAGTGAGCGAGTGAGTATATGAGTGAGTGTATGAGTGAGTGTATGAGTGAGTGTATGAGTGAGCGAGTCTATGAGTGAGTGTGTGAGTGAGTAAGTGTATTTGGGAGGGTGGCGTTTGTGCACAGACTGCCCTACGTGACATCATAACAACAGTCTGGACCACTGGACGGGTTCCGCAGGATTGGAAGGATGCCCTGGTAGTCCCTCTCTTTAAGAAGGGGGACCGCACAGACTGTAACAACTACAGGGGCATCTCACTCCTCAGTGTGCCGGGAAAGGTCCTGGCAAGGATTATTCAACATCGCCTTGCCAGGCACGCTGATGAGAGGCTTGCAGAGCCCCAGTGTGGTTTCAGGAAAGGGCGGTCCTGCACAGATGCCGTGTTTTCTGTCCGTCTCCAACAGAAGAGGTGTAGGGAATTCCAACAAGACCTACATCTCTGCTTTATTGACCTGGTCAAGGCCTATGATACCATCAGTAGGCTTGGGCTCTGGGTTGTTCTTCGTGCTTTTGGAGTCCCTGACCCGCTGCTCACGATCATTAAGGACCTTCATGATGGTGAGCGGTCCCGGGTAAAACTACGTAGCCGGGAGTCAGAGCCATTCCCTGTACACCTTGGGGTGCGACAGGGATGTCCTCTGGCTCCCACATTATTTAACATCTATTTTGACCACGTAGTCCGTGAAGCCTTCAATAGCTGTACCGGGGGAATCTCCATATGGTGTAAATACAATGGGAGGCTGATCGATGCCCGCGTGCGGTCAAGGGATGGCTCCCTATTGGTCAACCACATTATGTATGCTGATGATCTGGTAATTGCCGCTCACTCAGTGGAGGAGTTGGAGACGCTGCTGCTGAGACTGGAGCGTGCCACTAAGAGGTGGGGCCTTACCATCAGCCCCACCAGAACTAAGCACCTGCCTGGGTATTTTGTACCATCGGACACTCCACCCCCACGATTCCCAATCGGTGATGGGGCAGTTGTGGAGAGAGTGGAGAGTTTCCCATACCTGGGCAGTGTGCTCATGACCGGCTCTGGTTTGACAGCAGAGGTCTCACTCCTAATCAGTCGAGCGGCAATATCTTTTCATCGGTTGCGTAACGCTGTATGGAAGCTACCTGGTCTGTCGCTCCGCACTAAGCTTCAGGTCTTCTCGGCGACGGTCATTCCCTCCCTTCTCTACGCTTGCAAAACATGGACCCCCCTCTAATGGAACATCTTCGCCGGTTAGAAACATTGAGGCTGGCCTGCCTACGATCCATCCTGGGTTTAACCAGGCTGGATTGTGTGAGGAGCTCACAAATCCTTGAAAGATCTGGGCAAGGTCCCATCGGTGAGCTCCTCCGGCGGGCAAGGCTGCGTTGGCTGGGTCATGTAGCCCGCATGCCCGGTCACCGCATGCCTAAACAACTTTTGTTCAGCCGGATATAGGGGGCTAAACGGGCGCGGCATAGGCTAGAGAAGAGATGGAGTGATTTGGTACAGGAGGATGTGTTGCTGAGTGGACTTGCCGATGACTGGTACCAGCGGTGTCAAGATCGGCCTCTGGAGGAGGCTATTGAAGGACGCTGCTGGGAAGTTGGAGGCAGTCGCCCTCCAACAACAACGGAGGGCGGAGGAGCGACGCTCACAACAACGAGCGGAGCGCCGGGTGGCTAAAGCACAGCAGGTTGGCACAGTAGGGGGTGCATCAGCCAGTCATCTCAGTCATCTCAGTCAGCCGACCCGTGGCACTTGGGTCTGCCCCCTGACCTCCTGCCAGCGGGCGTTCGACACTTCACGTGGCCTCAACGTGCACCTAGCCTGACACACGCGCCTTTCTGTGGGTCTCTGTGTGAGTCTGTGGGTCTCCGTGTGAGGATTCTGCAGGACTCCGTGAGTCTGTGGGTCTGTGTGTGAGTCTATATGAGTCTATGGGTCTCCGTATCAGTCTGTTGGTCTCTGTGAGTCTGTGGGTCTCTATATGAGTCTGTGGGTCTCCGTGTGAGTCTGTGGGTCTCCGTGTGAGTCTGTGGGTCTCCGTGTGAGTCTGTGGGTCTCCGTGTGAGTCTGTGGGTCTCTGTGTGCGTATGTGGGTCTCTGTGTGTGTGTGTGGGTCTCCGTGTGCATATGTAGGTCTCTGTATGAGTGAGTCTGTGGGTCTCCGTGTGAGTCTGTGGGTCTCTGTGTGAGTCTGTGGGTCTCTGCTTGAGTCTGTGGGTCTCAGTGTGTGCGTCTGTGGGACTCCGTGTGAGTCTGTGGGTCTCTGTGTGAGTCTATGGGTCTCAGTGTGTGAGTCTGTGGGTCTCTGTGTGAATCTGTGGGTCTCTGTGTGAATCTGTGGGTCTCAGTGTGTGCGTCTGTGGGACTCCGTGTGAGTCTGTGGGTCTCTGTGTGAGTCTATATGAGTCTATGGGTCTCTGTGTGTGAGTCTGTTGGTCTCTGTGTGAGTCTGTGGGCCTCTGTGTGAGTCTGTGGGTCTCTGTGAGGATTCTGCAGGTCTCCGTGTGAGTCTGTGGGTCTCTGTGTGAGTCTATAAGAGTCGATGGGTCTCTGTGTCAGTCTGTTGGTCTCTGTGAATCTGTGGGTCTCTATATGAGTCTGTGGGTCTCCGTGTGAGTCTACGGGTCTCTGTGTGAGTCTGTGGGTCTCCGTGTGAGTCTGTGGGTCTTCGTGTGAGTCTGTGGGTCTCTGTGTGCGTATGTGGGTCTCTGTGTGAGTCTGCGGGTCTCCGTGTTAGTCTGTGGGTCTCCGTGTAAGTCTGTGGGCCTCTGTGAGTCTGCGAGACTCTCTGTGAGTCTATATGAGTCTATGGGTCTCTGTGTGAGTCTATATGAGTCTGTGAGTCTCCGTGTGAGTCTGTGGGTCTCCGTGTAAGTCTGTGGGCCTCTGTGAGTCTGCGAGCCTCTCTGTGAGTCTATATGAGTCTATGGGTCTCTGTGTGAGTCTATATGAGTCTATGGGTCTCTGTGTGAGTCTATATGAGTCTGTGAGTCTCCGTGTGAGTCTGTGGGCCTCTGTGAGTTTGTGGGTCTCCGTGTGAGTCTGCGAGTCTCTCTGTGAGTCTATATGAGTCTATGGGTCTCTGTGTGAGTCTATATGAGTCTGTGAGTCTCCGTGTGAGTCTGTGGGTCTCCGTGTAAATCTGTGGGCCTCTGTGAGCCTGCGAGACTCTCTGTGAGTCTATATGAGTCTATGGGTCTCTGTGTGAGTCTATATGAGTCTATGGGTCTCTGTGTGAGTCTATATGAGTCTGTGAGTCTCCGTGTGAGTCTGTGGGCCTCTGTGAGTTTGTGGGTCTCCGTGTGAGTCTGCGAGTCTCTCTGTGAGTCTATATGAGTCTATGGGTCTCTGTGTGAGTCTATATGAGTCTGTGAGTCTCCGTGTGAGTCTGTGGGTCTTCGTGTGAGTCTGTGGGTCTCTGTGTGGGTCTGTGAGTCTCTGTGTGGGTCTGTGCGTCTCTTTGTGAGTCTGCGGGTCTCCGTGTGAGTCTGTGGGTCTCCGTGTGAGGATTCTGCAGGACTCCGTGAGTCTGTGGGTCTGTGTGTGAGTCTATATGAGTCTATGGGTCTCCGTATCAGTCTGTTGGTCTCTGTGAGTCTGTGGGTCTCTATATGAGTCTGTGGGTCTCCGTGTGAGTCTGTGGGTCTCCGTGTGAGTCTGTGGGTCTCCGTGTGAGTCTGTGGGTCTCCGTGTGAGTCTGTGGGTCTCTGTGTGCGTATGTGGGTCTCTGTGTGTGTGTGTGGGTCTCCGTGTGCGTATGTAGGTCTCTGTATGAGTGAGTCTGTGGGTCTCCGTGTGAGTCTGTGGGTCTCTGTGTGAGTCTGTGGGTCTCTGCTTGAGTCTGTGGGTCTCAGTGTGTGCGTCTGTGGGACTCCGTGTGAGTCTGTGGGTCTCTGTGTGAGTCTATGGGTCTCAGTGTGTGAGTCTGTGGGTCTCTGTGTGAATCTGTGGGTCTCTGTGTGAATCTGTGGGTCTCAGTGTGTGCGTCTGTGGGACTCCGTGTGAGTCTGTGGGTCTCTGTGTGAGTCTATATGAGTCTATGGGTCTCTGTGTGTGAGTCTGTTGGTCTCTGTGTGAGTCTGTGGGCCTCTGTGTGAGTCTGTGGGTCTCTGTGAGGATTCTGCAGGTCTCCGTGTGAGTCTGTGGGTCTCTGTGTGAGTCTATAAGAGTCGATGGGTCTCTGTGTCAGTCTGTTGGTCTCTGTGAATCTGTGGGTCTCTATATGAGTCTGTGGGTCTCCGTGTGAGTCTACGGGTCTCTGTGTGAGTCTGTGGGTCTCCGTGTGAGTCTGTGGGTCTTCGTGTGAGTCTGTGGGTCTCTGTGTGCGTATGTGGGTCTCTGTGTGAGTCTGCGGGTCTCCGTGTTAGTCTGTGGGTCTCCGTGTAAGTCTGTGGGCCTCTGTGAGTCTGCGAGACTCTCTGTGAGTCTATAAGAGTCGATGGGTCTCTGTGTCAGTCTGTTGGTCTCTGTGAATCTGTGGGTCTCTATATGAGTCTGTGGGTCTCCGTGTGAGTCTACGGGTCTCTGTGTGAGTCTGTGGGTCTCCGTGTGAGTCTGTGGGTCTTCGTGTGAGTCTGTGGGTCTCTGTGTGCGTATGTGGGTCTCTGTGTGAGTCTGCGGGTCTCCGTGTTAGTCTGTGGGTCTCCGTGTAAGTCTGTGGGCCTCTGTGAGTCTGCGAGACTCTCTGTGAGTCTATATGAGTCTATGGGTCTCTGTGTGAGTCTATATGAGTCTGTGAGTCTCCGTGTGAGTCTGTGGGTCTCCGTGTAAGTCTGTGGGCCTCTGTGAGTCTGCGAGCCTCTCTGTGAGTCTATATGAGTCTATGGGTCTCTGTGTGAGTCTATATGAGTCTATGGGTCTCTGTGTGAGTCTATATGAGTCTGTGAGTCTCCGTGTGAGTCTGTGGGCCTCTGTGAGTTTGTGGGTCTCCGTGTGAGTCTGCGAGTCTCTCTGTGAGTCTATATGAGTCTATGGGTCTCTGTGTGAGTCTATATGAGTCTGTGAGTCTCCGTGTGAGTCTGTGGGTCTCCGTGTAAATCTGTGGGCCTCTGTGAGTCTGCGTGACTCTCTGTGAGTCTATATGAGTCTATGGGTCTCTGTGTGAGTCTATATGAGTCTATGGGTCTCTGTGTGAGTCTATATGAGTCTGTGAGTCTCCGTGTGAGTCTGTGGGCCTCTGTGAGTTTGTGGGTCTCCGTGTGAGTCTGCGAGTCTCTCTGTGAGTCTATATGAGTCTATGGGTCTCTGTGTGAGTCTATATGAGTCTGTGAGTCTCCGTGTGAGTCTGTGGGTCTTCGTGTGAGTCTGTGGGTCTCTGTGTGGGTCTGTGAGTCTCTGTGTGGGTCTGTGCGTCTCTTTGTGAGTCTGCGGGTCTCCGTGTGAGTCTGTGGGTCTCCGTGTAAGTCTGTGGGCCTCTGTGAGTCTGCGAGGCTCTCTGTGAGTCTATATGAGTCTATGGGTCTCTGTGTGAGTCTATATGAGTCTGTGAGTCTCCGTGTGAGTCTGTGGGTCTCTGTGAGTTTGTGGGTCTCCATGTGAGTCTGCGAGTCTCTCTGTGAGTCTATATGAGTCTATGGGTCTCTGTGTGAGTCTATATGAGTCTGTGAGTCTCCGTGTGAGTCTGTGGGTCTCTGTGTGAGGATTCTGCAGGTCTCCGTGTGAGTCTGTGGGTCTCCGTGTGAGTCTGTGGGTCTCTGTGTGAGTCTGTGGGCCTCTGTGTGAGTATGTGGGTCTCTGGGTGAGTCTGTGGGTCTCTGTGTGAGTCTGTGGGTCTCCGCGTGAGTCTGTGGGTCTCAGTGTGTGCGTCTGTGGGACTCTGTGTGAGTCTGTGGGTCTCTCTGAGTCTGTGGGTCTTTGTGTGAGTGTGTGGGTCTCTGTGTGAGTCTGTGGGTCTGTGTGTGTGTGTGTGGGTCTCCGTGTGAGTCTGTGGGTCTCTGTGTGATTTTGTGGGTCTCTGTGTGGGTCTGTGGGTCTCTGTGTAAGTCTGTGGGTCTCTGTGTGAGTCTGTGGGTCTCTGTGTGAGTCTGTGGGTCTCTGTGTGAGTCTATATAACACGGTGGGTCTCTGTGTGAGTCTGTGGGTCTCTGTGTGAGTCTGTGGGTCTCTGTGTGAGTCTGTGGGTCTCTGTGTGAGTCTGTGGGTCTCTGTGTGAGTCTATATAACACTGTGGGTCTCTGTGTGAGTCTGTGGGTCTCTGTGTGAGTCTGTGGCGAGGGAGGAGTGGAGGAGAGAGAGTGCTACAGAGAGAATCACTCACACACGGGGAGATGGGGGAGGTGGTGGGGGAGGGGACCGGGCCCAGTTACCCTGGCGACCGTTGCCGGGGCAACCCGGCGCGAAGCGCGTAAGCGGTGGGCCAATTGTTTATTTATTTAGTTAGTCACTCATTTCTCTCCCCTCCATCTCTCTCCATCTCTCCCTCCGTCCCTCCCTCCGTCCCTCCCTCCCTCCATCTCTCTCTCCCCTCCTCCCTCTCCCGTCCATCTCTCCCCTCCATCTCTCCCTCCATTTCTCTTCCCTCCTCCATCTCTCCCCTCCATCTCTCCCTCCATCTCTCTCCCCTCCTCCCTCTCCCCTCCATCTCTCCCTCCATCTCTCTCCCCTCCTCCCTCTCCCCTCCATCTCTCCCTCCATCTCTCTCCATCTCTCTCCATCTCTCTCGATCTCTCCCTCCATCTCTCTCTCCATCTCCCTCCATCTCTCTCCATCTCTCTCCATCTCTCTCTCCATCTCCCTCCATCTCTCTCCATCTCTCTCTCCATCTCTCCCCTCCATCTCCCTCCATCTCTCTCCATCTCTCCCTCCATCTCTCTCCATCTCTCTCCATCTCTCTCCATTTCTCTCTCCATTTCTCTCTCCATTTCTCTCTCCATCTCTTTCTCCATCTCTCTCCATCTCTCTCCATCTCTCTCTCAATCTCTCTCCATCTCTCTCCCTCTCTCTCTCCCTCTCTTTCTCCCTCTCTCCATCTCTCTCCATTTCTCTCTCCATTTCTCTCTCCATTTCTCTCTCCATTTCTCTCTCCATCTCTTTCTCCATCTCTCTCCATCTCTCTCCATCTCTCTCTCAATCTCTCTCCATCTCTCTCCATCTCTCTCCATCTCTCTCCATCTCTCTCCATCTCCATCTCTCTCCATCTCTCTCCCTCCCTCCCTCTCTCCCTCCCTCCCTCTCTCCATCTCTCTTTCCATCTCTCTCCATCTCTCTTTCCATCTCTCTCTCCATCTCTCTCTCCATCTCTCCCTCCCCCCCCCCTCAGCTCCCCTACATCCCTCACTCTCCAAGCCACCCCCTCTCTCTTCCTATCGATTAGAAATGGGAATCCATCCGTCCATCGATCTGCAAGCATCTGCGCATTCCCTTCGTCCTCACCGTACGTAGGCACCTACAGAAACTATCAACCATTTTAATTTACGGTCACAGGAAGCGAGAAAATGCTTGGGTTTAGTCGGCACATTCGTTTAGTTTTTTTCCGCGTGTTCCATTTTTAAACAAAATCAATCCGCGCTTCCCGACCGTTTTAATCGTGCCAGGGTGTAAGGGCGTCGCCGATGAGTTCCGCCGCGCGCTATCGAAGCTCTTGATGCGAAGCTTCACCTGACTGCAGGCGACCCGTACATTGTTGGTCCTTCCGGTAAAGTCCACGTAGGTCAGAAAATAAAATCAATCACGGCTACCTCGCCTGGTTACGCAGGAGGTCGTGGGTTCTTAGCCAGGCGATGCCTGCCGCTGTTGTACACGTGGAGTCTGAGTCTCTCTCTCTGTCTGTCTCTCCACGTGGTGAGATGTTGACTACCTCGCCTGGTACGCAGGAGGTCGTGATTGTGATGGAGTCTGCGTCTCTCTCCACGTGGTGAGATGTTGACTACCTCGCCTGGTACACAGGAGGTCGTGACTGTGATGGAGTCTGAGTCTCTCTCTCTCCACGTGGTGAGATGTTGACTACCTCGCCTGGTACACAGGAGGTCGTGACTGTGATGGAGTCTGAGTCTCTCTGTCTCTCCACGTGGTGAGATGTTGACTACCTCGCCTGGTACACAGGAGGTCGTGACTGTGATGGAGTCTGAGTCTCTCTCTCTCTCTCTCTCCACGTGGTGAGATGTTGACTACCTCGCCTGGTACACAGGAGGTCGTGATTGTGATGGAGTCTGAGTCTCTCTCTCTCTCTCCACGTGGTGAGATGTTGACTACCTCGCCTGGTACACAGGAGGTCGTGATTGTGATGGAGTCTGAGTCTCTCTCTCTCTCTCTCTCCACGTGGTGAGATGTTGACTACCTCGCCTGGTACACAGGAGGTCGTGATTGTGATGGAGTCTGAGTCTCTCTCTCTCTACGTGGTGAGATGTTGACTACCTCGCCTGGTACACAGGAGGTCGTGATTGTGATGGAGTCTGAGTCTCTCTCTCTCTCTACGTGGTGAGATGTTGACTACCTCGCCTGGTACACAGGAGGTCGTGGGTTCTTAGCCAGGCGATGCCTGCCGCTGTTGTACACGTGGAGTCTGAGTCTCTCTCTCTGTCTGTCTCTCCACGTGGTGAGATGTTGACTACCTCGCCTGGTTATGCAGGAGGTCGTGACTGTGATGGAGTCTGAGTCTCTCTCTCTCTCTCCACGTGGTGAGATGTTGACTACCTCGCCTAGTACACAGGAGGTCGTGACTGTGATGGAGTTTGAGTCTCTCTCTGTCTCTCCACGTGGTGAGATGTTGACTGCCTCGCCTGGTACACAGGAGGTCGTGATTGTGATGGAGTCTGAGTCTCTCTCTCTCTCTCCACGTGGTGAGATGTTGACTGCCTCGCCTGGTACACAGGAGGTCGTGACTGTGATGGAGTCTGAGTCTCTCTCTCTCTCTCTCCACGTGGTGAGATGTTGACTACCTCGCCTGGTACACAGGAGGTCGTGATTGTGATGGAGTCTGAGTCTCTCGCTCTCCACGTGGTGAGATGTTGACTACCTCGCCTGGTACACAGGAGGTCGTGATTGTGATGGAGTCTGAGTCTCTCTCTCTCTCTCTCTCCACGTGGTGAGATGTTGACTACCTCGCCTGGTACACAGGAGGTCGTGACTCCATCAGACTCCATCACAGTCACGACCTCCTGTGTACCAGGCGAGGTAGTCAACATCTCACCACGTGGAGAGAGAGACTCAGACTCCATCACAATCACGACCTCCTGCGTAGCAGGCGAGGTAGTCAACATCTCACCACGTGGAGAGAGAGAGAGAGAGGCTCAGACTCCATCACAATCACGACCTCCTGCGTACCAGGCGAGGTAGTCAACATCTCACCACGGCGAGAGAGACACAGATTCCACGTGTACAACAGCAGGCAGGCATCGTCTGGCTAAGAACCCACGACCTCCCGTACACCAGGCGAGGTAGTCAACATCACCTAGGCACCGCAGCATCCCAATGCTGAACCGCCCAGATGTTTATAGGCAACGCACACAGACAAAGATCCCCTGTGTGGCCTCAACAGACTGTAGGGGCAAGTGTTGTTAGTAACATAACGTGATTGATCAATAGGGAGCTATTCCTCGACCGCACCCAGGCATCGATCAGCCTCCCATTATATCTGTACCAGATGGAAATTAACTCCGGTACAGCCACGGAAGGCGTCACGAACTTACGTGGTCGAAGATGACGTTAAATCATGTGGGAGCCAGAGGACATCCCTGTCGCACCCCAAGGTGAACAGGGAATGGCTCCGACTCCCGGCCACGTAGCTTGACTCTGGCTCGCCCACACTGACACGCACACACTGACACGCACACGCACACACGGACACTAACACACACATAATCACACACTCACTTTCACACGTAATCACACACTCACTCGCTCACAATCACACACTCGCACACTCACTGGCACGCACACTCACACACGTACACTAACACTTACACATAATCACACACTCACACAATCACACACTCGCACACTCGCACACACATAATCACACCTACTCACACACTCACGCACACTCTGTCACACACAATCACACACACACTCACACACTCACTCGCACACAATCACACATACACTCACACACACTCACACACACTCACACACGCTGTCACTCTCACGTACACACACACTCACACAACAAGAACAACAACCGCCATTCGCCACTAAGTGGCGGTGACGTCACCACGACGCTTGTGCCAGGCTATGTGCACCTTGAGGCCACGTGAAGTGTCGAACGCCCGCTGGCAGGAGGTCACGGGGCAGACCCAGGTGCCACGGGTCGACTGACTGAGATGACTGGCTGATGCACCACCTGTGCCCCCTACTGTGCCAACCTGCTGTGCTTTAGCCACCCGGCGCTCCGCTCGCTGTTGTGAGCGTCGCTCCTCCGCCCTCCGTTGTTGTTGGAGGGCGACTGCCTCCAACTGCCCAGTAGCGTCCTTCACGAGCCTCCTCCACAGAGGCCGATCTTGACACCGCTGGTACCAGTCATCGGCAAGTCGACTCAGCTCCACGTCCTCCTGTACCACATCACTCCATCTCTTCTCTAGCCCGTGCCGCGCCCGTTTAGCCCCCTCGATCCGGCCAAACAAAAGCTGTTTCGGCATGCGGTGGCTGGGCATGCGGGCTACATGACCCAGCCAACGCAGCCTTGCCCGCCGGAGGAGCTCACCGATGGGACCTTGCCCAGATCTTTCAAGGATTTGTGAGCTCCTCACACAATCCAGCCTGGTTAAACCCAGGATGGATCGTAGGCAGGCCAGCCTAAATGTTTCTAACCGGCGAAGATGTTCCATTAGAGGGGGGTCCACGTTTCGTAAGCGTAGAGAAAGGGAGGGAATGACCGTGGCCGAGAAGACCTGAAGCTTAGTGCGGAGCGACAGACCAGGTAGCTTCCACACAGCGTTACGCAACCGATGAAAAGATATTGCCGCTCACACACATACACTCACGTACTCTCTCACACATACACTCACACGCTCTCACTCACATCCCCCACATCGCCAGTAATGTCTCAGTGTGACTCACACGCATTACGCACGCACAGACGCACACACACACACAGCGCATTACACACACACACACACAGCGCATTACACACACACACAGCGCATTACACACACAGCGCATTACACACACAGCGCATTACACACACAGCGCATTACACACACAGCGCATTACACACACACACAGCGCATTACACACACAGCGCATTACACACACACAGCGCATTACACACACACACACAAGGCATTACACACACACCGCGCATTACACACACACACACAGGGCATTACACACAGACACAGGGCATTACACACACACACACAGGGCATTACACACACACACAGCGCATTACACACACACACAGCGCATTGCACACACACACACAGCGCATTACACACACACAGGGCATTACACACACACAGCGCATTACACACACACACAGGGCATTACACACACACACAGGGCATTACACACACACACAGCGCATTACACACACACACACAGCACATCACACACACACACAGGGTATTACACACACACACACACAGGGCATTACACACACACAGCGCATTACACACACACACAGCACATTACACACACACACAGGGTATTACACACACACACAGCGCATTACACACACACACAGCGCATTACACACACACACAGCGCATTACACACACACACAGCGCATTACACACACACAGCGCATTACACACACACACACACAGGGCATTACACACACAGGGCATTACACACACAGTGCATTACACACACACACACACAGCGCATTACACACACACACAGCGCATTACACACACACACAACGCATTACACATACACACACATCACATTACACACACACACAGCGCATTACACACACACACACAGCGCATTACACACACACAGCGCATTACACACACACACAGCGCATTACACACACACACATCACATTACACACACACACAGCGCATTACACACACAGCGCATTACACACACACACAGCGCATTACACACACACAGGGCATTACACACACACACAGCGCATTACACACACACACAGCACATTACACACACACAGCGCATTACACACACACACAGGGCATTACAGACACACACAGCGCATTACACACACACACAGGGCATTACAGACACACACAGCGCATTACACACACACACAGGGCATTACACACACACACAGCGCATTACACACACACACAGCACATTACACACACACAGCGCATTACACACACACACAGGGCATTACAGACACACACAGCGCATTACACACACACACAGGGCATTACACACACACACAGCGCATTACACACACACACAGGGCATTACACACACACACAGCGCATTACACACACACACAGCGCATTACACACACACACACAGCGCATTACACACACACACACAGCTGTCTTCTGTAGCCTCTAACGGACTGTAGGGGCAAGTGCTGTTAGCGAGTTGCAGCACTTGTGAATGCTGGAACTGTGGCACACGATGGGGTGGGTGGTAGTGTTGGTGGTGAGTTGTGGTGGTGGTGATGTGGTGGAGGTGGTGGTAGTGTGGTGGTGAGTTGTGATGGTGGTGTTGAGGTGGTGGTAGTGTTGGTGGTGAGTTGTGGTGGTGGTGGTGATGTGGTGGAGGTGGTGGTAGTGTGGTGGTGAGTTGTGGTGGTGTTGAGGTGGTGGTAGTGTGGTGGTGAGTTGTGATGGTGGTGTTGTTGAGGTGGAGGTGGTGGTAGTGTTGGTGGTGAGTTGTGGTGGTGGTGTTGAGGTGGTGGTAGTGTGGTGGTGAGTTGTGGTGGTGGTGGTGTTGAGGTGGAGGTGGTGGTAGTGTGGTGGTGAGTTGTGGTGGTGGTGGTGTTGAGGTGGAGGTGGTGGTAGTGTGGTGGTGAGTTGTGGTGGAGGTGGTGTTGAGGTGGAGGTGGTGGTAGTGTGGTGGTGAGTTGTGGTGGTGGTGTTGAGGTGGAGGTGGTGGTAGTGTGGTGGTGAGTTGTGGTGGTGGTGGTGGTGGTGTTGAGGTGGAGGTGGTGGTAGTGTGGTGGTGAGTTGTGGTGGTGGTGTTGAGGTGGAGGTGGTGGTAGTGTTGGTGGTGAGTTGTGGTGGTGGTGTTGAGGTGGAGGTGGTGGTAGTGTGGTGGTGAGTTGTGGTGGAGGTGGTGGTAGTGTGGTGGTGAGTGGTGGTGGTGGTGTTGAGGTGGAGGTGGTGGTAGTGTGGTGGTGAGTTGTGATGGTGGTGGTGGTGTTGAGGTGGAGGTGGTGGTAGTGTGGTGGTGAGTTGTGGTGGTGGTGGTGGTGGTGTTGAGGTGGAGGTGGTGGTAGTGTGGTGGTGAGTTGTGGTGGTGGTGTTGAGGTGGAGGTGGTGGTAGTGTTGGTGGTGAGTTGTGGTGGTGGTGTTGAGGTGGAGGTGGTGGTAGTGTGGTGGTGAGTTGTGGTGGAGGTGGTGGTAGTGTGGTGGTGAGTTGTGGTGGTGGTGTTGAGGTGGAGGTGGTGGTAGTGTGGTGGTGAGTTGTGATGGTGGTGGTGGTGTTGAGGTGGAGGTGGTGGTAGTGTTGGTGGTGAGTTGTGGTGTTGAGGTGGAGGTGGTGGTAGTGTGGTGGTGAGTTGTGGTGGTGGTGATGTTGAGGTGGAGGTGGTGGTAGTGTGGTGGTGAGTTGTGGTGGTGGTGTTGAGGTGGAGGTGGTGGTAGTGTGGTGGTGAGTTGTGGTGGTGGTGTTGAGATGGAGGTGGTGGTAGTGTGGTGGTGAGTTGTGATGGTGGTGGTGTTGAGGTGGAGGTGGTGGTAGTGTGGTGGTGAGTTGTGGTGGTGGTGTTGAGGTGGAGGTGGTGGTGAGTTGTGATGGTGGTGGTGTTGAGGTGGAGGTGGTGGTAGTGTGGTGGTGAGTTGTGGTGGTGGTGGTGGTGTTGAGGTGGTGGTGAGTTGTGGTGGTGGTGGTGGTGGTGTTGAGGTGGAGGTGGTGGTAGTGTGGTGGTGAGTTGTGGTGGTGGTGGTGGTGTTGAGGTGGTGGTGAGTTGTGGTGGTGGTGTTGAGGTGGAGGTGGTGGTAGTGTGGTGGTGAGTTGTGGTGGTGGTGTTGAGGTGGAGGTGGTGGTAGTGTGGTGGTGAGTTGTGATGGTGATGGTGTTGAGGTGGTGGTAGTGTGGTGGTGACCCCTACTGGCAGCAGGCCGATGTACAGGGGTGACGCGGCAGAGCGAAAACTAAACCCCCCCTCTCTCCCCCCCCCCGCTCCCCCCTCCCTCTCCCCCTTCTCTCCCCCCCTCCCTCTCCCCCCTCTCCCCCTCTCCCCTCCCCTCTCCCCTCCCTCTCATCTCCACCTATTCCCTCTTCTCACCATCTTCACCACCCCCCTCTTCCCACCACCACCACCCACCACCACCACCCTCCACCACCCACCACCACCAACCCCCCCCCTCCACCACCTCCACCACCCACCACCACCACCCCCCTCCACCACCACCCACCACCACCCCCCTCTTCCCACCACCCACCACCACCACCCACCACTACCACCCCCCTCCACCACCTCCACCACCACCCACCACCACCCCCCACCTCCACCACCTCCACCACCACCCACCTCCACCCCCCTCTTCCCACCACCACCCACCCACCCACCACCACCCCACTCCCGCCCGACCCGCCAGAGCCGCATGGCGGAGAGCCTCCGCCTCTTCGACTCGATCTGCAACAACAACTGGTTCGTGAGCACGTCGCTCATCCTCTTCCTCAACAAGAAGGACCTGCTGGCCGAGAAGATCCGCCGCGTGGCCCTCTCGGTCTGCTTCCCCGACTACCCGGGCCAGGACACGTACGAGGAGGCCGCCGTGTACATCCAGCGGCAGTTCGAGGACCTGAACCGCAACAAGGAGGCGAAGGAGATCTACTCGCACTTCACGTGCGCCACGGACACCAGCAACATCCAGTTCGTGTTCGACGCCGTCACCGACGTCATCATCCAGAACAACCTCAAGTACATCGGCCTCTGCTGATCTTTCCACCCGCTTGGAGCGAGCAGCGCCGCCTCGCCTCGCCCCGCCCCGCCTCGCCTCGCCCCGCCCTCGCCCGACGGCTTTGCTTGTTTTTATTTTTTTTTTCGTTTTGTTCTTGCCGGGGTTGGGTGGGGGGTGCGGTCGTTGGTCTCGGTCGAGTTTCGGTCGATTCGGGCCGGGCCAGGGTGTCGGTCGGGGGTTGAGTTGGGCGACGGGGTCGGTCCGGTCGATCGGTCCGTCGATCCGTCGGTCGGTCGATCAGTCCGTCGATTCGTCGTTCGGTCGATCGGTCGATCAGTCCGTCGATCCGTCGGTCGGTCGATCGGTCGATCGGTCCGTCGATCCGTCGGTCGACATCGGTTGGATTTGGTTGCTCGGTCGGTCGACAGATCCGGTTTGGTTTGGTCGGTCGGTCAATCGATGGGGTTGGGTTGGTTAGGTGTGGTTGGATCGGTGGGGTTGGTCGGTGCCGGGTGGGTGTGTGTGTGGTGTGTGTGGTGTGTGTGGTGTGTGTGTGGTGTGTGTGGTGTGTGTAGTGTGTGTGTGTGTGGTGTGTGGTGTGTGTGTGTGTGTGGTGTGTGTGTGTGTGGTGTTGTGTGGTGTGTGTGTGATGTGTGGTGTGTGTGGTGTGTGTTGTGTGGTGTGTGTGTGGTGTGTGTGTGTAGTGTGTGGTGTGTGTGGTGTGGTGTGTGTGTGGTGTGGTGTGTGTGGTGTTGTGTGGTGTGTGTGTGGTGTGTGTGTGGTGTGTGTGTGGTGTGTGTGTGGTGTGGGGTGGTGTGTGTTGTGTGTGTGTGTGGTGTGTGTGTAGTGTGTGGTGTGTGTAGTGGTGTGTGTGGTGTGGTGTGTGGTGTGTGTGTGGTGTGGTGTGGTGTGTGTAGTGTTGTGTGGGGTGTGTGGTGTGTGTGTGGTGTGTGTGGTGTGTGATGTGTGTGTGGGTGTGTGTGGTGTGTGTGGGGTGGTGTGTGTGTAGTGTGTGGTGTGGTGTGTGTAGTGTTGTGTGGTGTGTGTGTGGTGTGGTGTTGTGTGTGGTGTGCGTGGTGTGCGTGTGGTGTGTGTGTGGTGTGTGTGGTATGTGTGGTGTGGGTGGTGTGTGTGGTGTGTGTGGTATGTGTGGTGTGTGTGGTGTGTGTGTGTGTGGTGTGTGGTGTGGTGTGTGGCGTGTGGTGTGTGGTGTGGTGTGTGTAGTGTTGTGTGGTGTGTGTGTGGTGTGTGTGTGTGGTGTGGTGTTGTGTGTGTGTGGTGTGTGTGTGGTGTGGTGTGTGTGGTGTGTGTTGTGTGTGGTGTGGTGTTGTGTGTGTGTGGTGTTGTGTGTTTGTGGTGTGGTGTTGTGTGGTGTGTGTGGTGTGGTGTTGTGTGTGTGTGGTGTGTGTGGCGTGCGTGTGGTGTTGTGTGGTGTGTGTGGTGTGGTGTGTGTGGTGTGTGTAGTGTGGTGGGTGTGTGTGGTGTGTGTGTGGTGTGTGTGTGGTGTGTGTGGGGTGTGTGTGTGGTGTGTGTGGTGTGTGATGTGTGTGTGATGTGTGTGGTGTGTGTGGGGTGTGTGTGGTGTGTGTGTGGTGTGTGTGGTGTGTGATGTGTGTGGTGTGTGTGTGTGGTGTGTGGTGTGTGTGGTGTGTGTGTGTGTGGTGTGTGTGGTGTGGTGTGTGTGTGGTGTGTGTGGTGTGTGTGTGTGGTGTGTGTGTGTGGTGTGTGTGGTGTGTGTGGTGTGTGTTGTGTGTGTTGTGTGTGGTGTGTGTGTGTGTGTGGTGTGTGTGTGTGTGGTGTGTGTGGTGTGTGTGGTGTGTGTGGTGTGTGTGTGGTGTGTGTGTGGTGTGTGTGTGGTGTGTGTGGTGTGTGTGTGGTGTGTGTGTGTGGTGTGTGTATGGTGTGTGTGGTGTGTGTGTGGTGTGTGTGGTGTGTGTGGGGTGTGCACGACACCCGGCACTCGCTGCTACTGCTTTTTGTTCCTGCGTCCGACCCGGCTACCGCCGGTGAAGTTGATTGGTGGTGACAGTGGTGGTGACAGTGGTGGTGACGGTGGTGGTGACGGTGGTGGTGACAGTAGTGGTGACGGTGGTGGTGGTGACAGTGCTGGTGACGGTGGTGGTGACAGTAGTGGTGACGGTGGTGGTGACGGTGGTGGTGACGGTGGTGGTGACAGTGGTGGTGACGGTGGTGGTGACGGTGGTGGTGACGGTGGTGGTGACGGTGGTGGTGACGGTGGTGGTGACAGTGGTGGTAACAGTAGTGGTGACAGTGGTGGTGACAGTAGTGGTGACGGTGGTGGTGACGGTGGTGGTGACGGTGGTGGTAACAGTAGTGGTGACAGTGGTGGTGACAGTAGTGGTGACGGTGGTGGTAACAGTAGTGGTGACGGTGGTGGTGACGGTGGTGGTGACGGTGGTGGTGACGGTGGTGGTGACGGTGGTGGTGACGGTGGTGATGACGGTGGTGGTGACAGTGGTGGTGACAGTGGTGGTGACAGTGGTGGTGACGGTGGTGGTAACAGTAGTGGTGACGGTGGTGGTGACGGTGGTGATGACGGTGGTGGTGACGGTGGTGGTGACATTGGTGGTGACAGTGGTGGTGACAGTGGTGGTGACAGTGGTGGTGACGGTGGTGGTAACAGTAGTGGTGACGGTGGTGGTGACGGTGGTGATGACGGTGGTGGTGACGGTGGTGGTGACATTGGTGTTGACAGTGGTGGTGACAGTGGTGGTGACAGTAGTGGTGACGGTGGTGGTAACAGTAGTGGTGACGGTGGTGGTGACGGTGGTGGTGACAGTGGTGGTGACGGTGGTGGTGACATTGGTGGTGACAGTGGTGGTGACGGTGGTGGTGACAGTGGTGGTGACGGTGGTGGTGACGGTGGTGGTGACGGTGGTGGTGACAGTGGTGGTGACGGTGGTGGTGACAGTGGTGGTGACAGTGGTGGTGACATTGGTGGTGACGGTGGTGGTGACGGTGGTGGTGACAGTAGTGGTGACGGTGGTGGTGACAGTGGTGGTGACAGTGGTGGTGACAGTGGTGGTGACAGTGGTGGTGACGGTGGTGGTGACGGTGGTGGTGACGGTGGTGGTGATGGTGGTGGTGGTGACGGTGGTGGTGACGGTGGTGGTGACGGTGGTGGTGATGGTGGTGGTGGTGACGGTGGTGGTGACGGTGGTGGTGACGGTGGTGGTGACAGTGGTGGTGACGGTGGTGGTGACAGTGGTGGTGACGGTGGTGGTGACAGTGGTGGTGACAGTGGTGGTGATGTTGGTGGTGATGTTGGTGGACAGTGGTTATGGTGATGGTGAAGCCAACAGCCACAAAATGACAATGAACCACCAGCCTCCTTTGAAGATGGCTACGGTGGTGACTACGGTGGTGACTACGGTGGTGGCTACTACACGGACTACGGTGGTGACTACGGTGGTCGCTGCTACACTGACTACGGTGGTGGCTTCTACACTGACTACGGTGGTGGCTACTACACTGACTACGGTGGTGGCTGCTACACGGACTACGGTGGTGACTACGGTGGTGGCTGCTACACTGACTACGGTGGTGGCTGCTACACTGACTACGGTGGTGGCTACTACACTGACTACGGTGGTGGCTACGGTGGTGACTACGGTGGTGGCTACGGTGGTGGCTGCTACACTGACTACGGTGGTGGCTACTACACTGACTACGGTGGTGGCTGCTACACTGACTACGGTGGTGACTACGGTGGTGACTACGGTGGTGGCTACTACACTGACTACGGTGGTGGCTGCTACACTGACTATGGTGGTGGCTGCTACACTGACTACGGTGGTGGCTGCTACACTGACTACGGTGGTGGCTACTACACTGACTACGGTGGTGGCTACTACACTGACTACGGTGGTGGCTACTACACTGACTACGGTGGTGGCTACGGTGGTGACTACGGTGGTGGCTACGGTGGTGGCTGCTACACTGACTACGGTGGTGGCTACTACACGGACTACGGTGGTGGCTACTACACTGACTATGGTGGTGGCTGCTACACTGACTACGGTGGTGACTACGGTGGTGACTACGGTGGTGGCTACTACACGGACTACGGTGGTGGCTACTACACTGACTACGGTGGTGGCTACTACACTGACCACGGTGGTGGCTACTACATTGACTACGGTGGTGGCTACTACACTGACTACGGTGGTGGCTGCTACACTGACTACGGTGGTGGCTACTACAATGGCTACGGTGGTGGCTACTACACTGACTACGGTGGTGGCTACGGTGGTGACTACGGTGGTGGCTGCTACACTGACCACGGTGGTGGCTGCTACACTGACTACGGTGGTGGCTACTACACTGACTACGGTGGTGGCTACGGTGGTGGCTACTACACTGACTACGGTGGTGACTACTACACTGACTACGGTGGTGGCTACTACACTGACTACGGTGGTGGCTACTACACTGACTACGGTGGTGGCTGCTACACTGACTACGGTGGTGGCTGCTACACTGACCACGGTGGTGGCTGCTACAATGACTACGGTGGTGGCTACGGTAGTGACTACGGTGGTGGCTACTACACTGACTACGGTGGTGGCTACTACACTGACTACGGTGGTGGCTGCTACACTGACTACGGTGGTGGCTGCTACACTGACTACGGTGGTGGCTACTGCTCCATTGATCACGTTGGTGGCTGACTATTGCGGTGGTGGCATCTTCTACCCTGAGATGGAGCTCCATCTCACCGTGGCACGGAGCTCCGTCCCCACCGTGGCACGGAGCTCCATCTCACCGTGGCACAGAGCTCCATCTCACCGTGGCACAGAGCTCCGTCCCCACCGTGGCACGGAGCTCCATCTCACCGTGGCACAGAGCTCCATCTCACCGTGGCACAGAGCTCGGTCCCCACCGTGGCACGGAGCTCCGTCTCACCATGGCACGGCGCTCCATCCACCTCCGTGGCACGGAGCTCCGTCCCCCACCGTGGCACGGAGCTCCGTCCCCCACCGTGGCACGGAGCTCCGTCCTCACCGTGGCACGGAGCTCCGTCCCCCACCGTGGCACGGAGCTCCATCCACCTCCGTGGCACGGAGCTCCGTCCACTTCCGTGGCACGGAGCTCCGTCCTCCACCGTGGCACGGAGCTCCGTCCACCTCCGTGGCACGGAGCTCCGTCCCCCACCGTGGCACGGAGCTCCGTCCCCCACCGTGGCACGGAGCTCCATCCACCTCCGTGGCACGGAGCTCTGTCCCCCACCGCGGCACGGAGCTCCGTCTCACCGTGGCACGTAGCTCCGTCCCCCACCGTGGCACGGAGCTCCGTCCTCACCGTGGCACAGAGCTCCATCCACCTCCGTGGCACGGAGCTCCGTCTCACCGTGGTGGAGCGTTAGCGGTGGCGAGCGGCGGTGATGTTTTGTTGCCATTGGGCCAAAGGGTCTCCTTGAAGATTCCCCTCCTCCTGATTCCCCTCCTCCTCATCCTGATTCCCCTCCTCCTCATCCTGATTCCCCTCCTCCTCCTCATCATCCTGATTCCCCTCCTCCTCATCCTGATTCCCCTCCTCCTCCTCATCATCCTGATTCCCCTCCTCCTCATCCTGATTCCCCTCCTCCTCCATCTACCCGCCGCCACCTGGAGCTCTCTCAGCCGTAGCGAGCGGCTGACTCCCAACGCCGCTGGTGGTGGTGGTGGCGGATCTCCTCCGCCAGATACCAGATGATGTTGTTGTTGTTGATGTTGTTGTCGTTGTTGTTGTTGTTGTTGATGTATCCTCCTCTCCCCCCCCCCCCCTACATTCCCCCGGTCCATTGACGGCGGTGGTGGCGATGTGGTGGTGGTGGTGGTGGTTGTTGTGTCGGTGGTGGTGGTGGTGGTGTCGGTGGTGGCGCTAAACGTGGTACGGCAAAGGCTATAGGGAAGAGATGGAGCTGATGAGAGGGTGAGCGGGCGGGTGAGCGGGCGGGCGGGTGAGCGGGCGGGCGGGTGAGCGGGCCGGGGAGCGGCTGGGTGAGCGTCAAGGACTGGTGAAGAGTTGGGGAGCTGATGGGCGGGTGAGCGGGTGGGTGAGCTGATGGGCGAGCGGGTGGGCGAGCGGGTGGGTGAGCTGATGGGCGAGCGGGTGGGTGAGCTGATGGGCGAGCGGGTGGGTGAGCGGGTGGGCGAGCGGGTGAGCGAGCGTCAAGGGCTGGCGAAGAGATGGGAGCTGATGGGACCTTGCTGGACATCTGTGAACGAGAGCTTTACAGTTTTTCGGATTTCTCCCGCGGTCTGAATAAATATTCCGATTCTGATTCCGGAATTTGCCGATGAGCGATATCGGCGTTGTCAACATCGGCCTCTGTGGAGGAGGAGGAGGAGGAGGCTCGTGAAGGACGCTGCTGCTGCTACTGGGCAGTGCCAGGCTAGGTGCACCCTGAGGCTACTGGGTAGTTGGAGGCAGTCGCCCTCCAGCAACAGCGGAAGGGCGGAGGAGCGACGCTCACAACAACGAGCGGAGCGCCGGGCGGATTAAGCGCAGCGTGTTGGCACAGTACGGGGCACAGCGGGTGTGGTGCACCTAGCCTGGCACAGCGGGTGTGGTGCATCAGCCACTCATCTCAGTCGATCAACCCATGGCACCTGCAGGGTCTGTCCCGTGACCTCCTGCACCTAGCCTGGCACAGCAGTCAACCCATGGCACCTGCTGGGTCTGTCCCGTGACCACTTCCTCCTGCACCTAGCCTGGCACAGCAGTCAACCCATGGCACCTGCAGGGTCTGTCACGTGACCTCCTCCTCCTCCCACACCTTGCCTGGCACCGTCACCGTGTTTACGTCACTGCCACTCAGTGCAAACGGCGGCTGTTGGTGGTGGTGGTGGAGGTGGTGGTGGAGGTGGTGGTGGATGTGGCGGCGGTGGTGGATGTGGTGGTGGTGGTGGTGGTGGCGGCCGTGAAGACGGTTGTGGTGGTGGTGCCACAGCTCAGGACTCCGCCGCCTTTCCACCCATCCTGCGAGGTTGAAGGCTACACTACACTGTACACTACACTATACACTACACTACACACTACACTGTACACTACACTCTACACTACACTACACACGCAAAACTACACTATACACTGCACTATACTATACACTACACTATACTATTCAATATACTACACACTACGCTATACACTACACACTACACCATAGACTACACACACTACACTATACACAACACACACTACGCGCTACACTACATCACTACAGGTATACGCTACACTATACACTACTATACACTAGACCAGGGGTGGGCAAATTTTTTGACTCGCGGGCCACAATGGGTTCTAAAATTTGACAAGAGGGGCCGGGCCAGGAACAGATGGATGGGAGAGTTTGTGTGAACTAAGTATAAATGACGTGTTAAAAATCATTACATGAAATGATTTGGCCTTAAACAGGTGGCAAAGTATTTATTTGCAAGGCAATTTAACAAACTGCACGAACATGAACAATACAGAAACAGGTCGTAACTCCCGGTCAAAGTTCGCCATCTAGTGGGGAAATGGGGGCATTGCAGGAGAAAGGTAAAATTTAATTTAATAATTATATTTGGAGAAGTTCGGCAGGACGGATTCAAAAGCCCAAGGGGCCGTACATGGCCCGTTGGGTCGTACTTTGCCCACGTCTGCACTAGACACTACACTATACACTACACTATACACTACACTCTACACTACTACACTATACACTACACTATGCACTACAACTACACACTACTACACTACTACACTATAACTATACACTACTACACTACACACTACTACACACTACTACACTATACACTACTAGACTATACACTACAACTACACACTGTACACTACTACACTATACACTACACTATACACTACTACACTATAACTATACACTACTACACTACACACTACTACACACTACTACACTATACACTACTAGACTATGCACTACAACTACACACTACTACACTATACACTACAACTACACACTACTACACTATACACTACTAGACTATACACTACAACTACACACTATACACTACTACACTATACACTACTACACTATACAACTACACACTACTACACTATACACTACTACACTACACACTACTACACTATACACTACCACACTACACACTACTACACTACACACTACTACACTACACACTACACTATACACTACAACTACACACTACACACTACTACACTACACACTACTACACTATACACTACACACTACTACACTATACACTACTACACTACACACTACTACACACTACTACACTACACACTACTACACTACTACACTACAACTACACACTACTACACTATACACTACTACACTACACACTACTACACTATACACTACACACTACTACACTACACACTACTACAACTACACACTACTACACTACACACTACTACACTACACAATACTACACTAGACACTAGACACTACACTATACACTACAACTACACACTACTACACTTCTACACTATACACTACACTATACACTACTAGACTACACACTACTACACTACACACTACTACACTATACACTACACTATACCCGACACTACACTATACACGACACTACACTGCACTATACACTACAATATACACTACACTATACACTACACATCACACCTCTGTATTCATCCGATTAGCATGGTTGGCTACGTACTGTGCCAAATAAGTTCAACGTGCATAATACGCTACGCTATACACTACACTACTCTATACACTACACTACGCTATACACTGCACACACTACGCTGTATGCTACGCTATACACTACACAGACCACGCTCTAACTCCACCACTATACCTCCGATTAGCACGGTTGGCTATGTGTGGCGAAGAGATGTGGTAGGGTTGGATGCCTGGTAGGTGGGTTAGTGAGGTGGTGATGGGTTAGTGGGGTGGGTGATGGGTTAGTGGGATGGGTTAGTGGGGTGGGTGATGGGTTAGTGAGGTGGGTGATGAGTTAGTCGGGTGGGTGATGGGTTAGTGGGATGGGTTAGTGGGGTGGGTGATGGGTTAGCGGGGTGGGTGATGGGTTAGTGGGATGGTTGATGGGTTAGTGGGGTGGGTGATGGGTTAGTGGGGTGGGTGATGGGTTAGTGGGGTGGGTGATGGGTTAGTGGGGTGGGTGATGGGTTAGTGAGGTGGGTGATGGGTTAGTGAGGTGGGTGATGGGTTAGTGGGGTGGGTGATGGGTTAGTGGGATGGGTTAGTGGGGTGGGTGATGGGTTAGCGGGGTGGGTGATGGGTTAGTGGGATGGTTGATGGGTTAGCGGGGTGGGTGATGGGTTAGTGGGATGGTTGATGGGTTAGTGGGGTGGGTGATGGGTTAGTGGGGTGGTTGATGGGTTAGTGGGGTGGGTGATGGGTTAGTGGGGTGGGTGATGGGTTAGTGGGATGGGTGATGGGTTAGTGGGATGGTAGGTGGGTTAGTGGGGTGGGTGATGGGTTAGTGGGATGGGTGATGGGTTAGTGGGGTGGGTGATGGGTTAGTGGGGTGGGTGATGGGTTAGTGGGGTGGGTGATGGGTTAGTGGGGTGGGTGATGGGTTAGTGGGGTGGGTGATGGGTTAGTGGGGTCGGTGATGGGTTAGTGGGATGGGTGATGGGTTATTGGGGTGGGTTATGGGTTAGTGGGGTGGGTGATGGGTTAGTGGGATGGGTGATGGGTTAGTGGGGTGGGTGATGGTTTAGTGGGGTGGGTGATGGGTTAGTGGGGTGGGTGATGGGTTAGTGGGATGGTTTATGGGTTAGTGGGGTGGGTGATGGGTTAGTGGGGTGGGTGATGGGTTAGTGGGGTTGGTGATGGGTTAGTGGGGTGGGTGATGTGTTAGTGGGGTGGGTGATGGGTTAGTGGGGTGGGTGATGGGTTAGTGGGGTGGGTGATGGGTTAGTGGGGTGGTTGATGGGTTAGTGGGGTGGGTGATGGGTTAGTAGGGTGGGTGATGGGTTAGTGGGGTGGGTGATGGGTTAGTGGGATGGGTGATGGGTTAGTGGGAGGGGTGATGGGTTAGTGGGGTGGGTGATGGGTTAGTGGGGTGGGTGATGGGTTAGTGGGATGGGTGATGGGTTAGTGGGGTGGGTGATGGGTTAGTGGGGTGGGTGATGGGTTAGTGGGGTGGGTGATGGGTTAGTGGGGTGGGTGATGGGTTAGTGGGGTGGGTGATGGGTTAGTGGGGTGGGTGATGGGTTAGTGGGGTGGTTGATGGGTTAGTGGGGTGGGTGATGGGTTAGTGGGGTGGGTGATGGGTTAGTGGGGTGGGTGATGGGTTAGTGGGGTGGGTGATGGGTTAGTGGGGTGGGTGATGGGTTAGTGGGGTGGGTGATGGGTTAGTGGGGTGGGTGATGGGTTAGTGGGGTGGGTGATGGGTTAGTGGGGTGGTTGATGGGTTAGTGGGGTGGTTGATGGGTTAGTGGGGTGGGTGATGGGTTAGTGGGGTGGGTGATGGGTTAGTGGGATGGTTGATGGGTTAGTTGGATGGTTGATGGGTTAGTGGGGTGGGTGATGGGTTAGTGGGGTGGGTGATGGGTTAGTGGGGTGGGTGATGGGTTAGTGGGGTGGGTGATGGGTTAGTGGGATGGGTGATGGGTTAGTGGGGTGGGTGATGGGTTAGTGGGGTGGGTGATGGGTTAGTGGGGTGGGTGATGGGTCAGTGGGGTGGGTGATGGGTTAGTGGGGTGGGTGATGGGTTAGTGGGGTGGGTGATGGGTTAGTGGGGTGGGTGATGGGTTAGTGGGGTGGGTGATGGGTTAGTGGGGTGGGTGATGGGTTAACTGGGGTGGGTGATGGGTTAGTGGGGTGGGTGATGGTTTGGCGAGGTAATCTATTCCGCATGCAAATCGTATGCAAATCATATGCTAAGCATATGTAAACCGTATGAGCATAGCACCGAATCGTATGCTAATGAGCTGCTTTGCCCACATCCGAGCGAGCGGTTGCTCCAATCGCGGTCACGTGACGGGCAACCGGAGTTGCAAGGCAACCGGTTGCGGGAAATGTTCCGCACCCGCGCGCACGTCAGATGGTGTTCGAGTTGCGCGCAATCCAGAGTTGCAGGCGACCTCGCTCGCAACCAGTTGCAGGCAAAGATCCGTGCAGTTTAAGAGGTTTCAGTTGAACGCCACCAAAGTGGCAGGCGACCTCGCTCGCAGCCGGTTGCAGGGAAAAGTTCCAAATATGTTCACGGTTTCAGTTGCATGCAACCGAAGTTGCAAGCGGCAGGGGGGGAGGAGGAGGGGGCGGAGGGGGCAGAGGGGGGGACTACCACAGCTACTACTACCATTACTACACTACTACCATTACTACACTACTACCATTACTACACTACTACCATTACTACACTACTACCATTACTACACTACTACCATTACTACACTACTAACATTACTACACTACTAACATTACTACACTACTACAGCAACTGCAGCTACTACTACACGACTACTACAGCTACTGCAAGTATTGCAGCTACTACTACAGCGACTACAGCTTCTACTACTACAACTACTGCAGCTACTACTACTACAGCTATGATTACAACTACTACCACTACTACTACAGCTATGATTACAACTACTACCACTACTACACTACTACTACAGCTATGATTACAACTACTACTACTATGATTACAACTACTACTACTACAGCTATGATTACAACTACTACTACAGCTATGATTACAACTACTACAGCTATGATTACAACTACTACTACAGCTATGATTACAACTACAGCTATGATTACAACTACTACTACAGCTATGATTACAACTACTACTACTACAGCTATGATTACAACTACTACTACAGCTATGATTACAACTACTACTACTACAGCTATGATTACAACTACTACAGCTACTACTAGAACTACTACTACAGCTACTACTACCACTATGACTGCTATTACTACGACTACTGCCACTACGACTAGGACTACTACTACGACTACTACCACCACTGCTACCACTACGACTACCACCATCACTACTACCGAGACTGCTAACCCGAAGACTGCTATCACTACGACTACTGCCACTACAACTAGGACTACTACTACCACCACCACTACGACCGCTACCGCTACGACTGCTATTTGTACTCAAGTAAATGCATGCATCGCGATCGTGATGTCGGTGGGAAATAAAGTTCACTCGTTTGCTAACTTTGCTCGCTCACTCGCTCGCGACCGCGATCCAGCGGAATAACCCGGCCCATCCTCGCAGGGGCAGCTGCCACTGGGGGTGCCCCTAGGCTACAGACCACACAGCAGACTAACACAGGGACAGCTGCCACTGGGGGTGCCCCTAGGCTACAGACCACACAGCAGACTAACACACAGGGACAGCTGCCACTGGGGGTGTCCCTGGGCTACAGCACCACACAGCAGACTAACACACAGGGACAGCTGCCACTGGGGGTGCCCCTGGGCTACAGCACCACACAGCAGACTAACACAGGGACAGCTGCCACTGGGGGTGCCCCTGGGCTACAGCACCACACAGCAGACTAACACAGGGACAGCTGCCATTGGGGGTGTCCCTGGGCTACAGACCACACAGCAGACTAACACACAGGGACAGCTGCCACTGGGGGTGCCCCTGGGCTACAGCACCACACAGCAGACTAACACACAGGGACAGCTGCCACTGGGGGTGCCCCTGGGCAGTTTCTGAAACTTGGGAAGAGTTGCGGCCTCTTTAAGCTCAACCACACAGCAGACTAACACAGGGACAGCTGCCATTGGAGGTTCCCCTAGGCTACAGCACCACACAGCAGACTAACACAGGGACAGCTGCCACTGGGGGTGCCCCTGGGCTACAGCACCACACAGCAGACTAACACAGGGACAGCTGCCATTGGGGGTGTCCCTGGGCTACAGACCACACAGCAGACTAACACACAGGGACAGCTGCCACTGGGGGTGCTGCTGGGCTACAGCACCACACAGCAGACTAACACACAGGGACAGCTGCCACTGGGGGTGCCCCTGGGCAGTTTCTGAAACTTGGGAAGAGTTGCGGCCTCTTTAAGCTCAACCACACAGCAGACTAACACAGGGACAGCTGCCATTGGGGGTTCCCCTAGGCTACAGCACCACACAGCAGACTAACACACAGGGACAGCTGCCACTGGGGGTGCCCCTAGGCTACAGAACCACACAGCAGACTAACACACAGGGACAGCTGCCACTGGGGGTGTCCCTGGGCTACAGCACCACACAGCAGACTAACACACAGGGACAGCTGCCACTGGGGGTGCCCCTGCAGTCTCTGAAACTTGGGAAGAGTTGCGGCCTCTTCAAGCTCAACCGGCTCGGGTTGAACTAATCAAGATGGCCGCTCACACGATGACCAGGACTACGCCGCCGTGAATTCAACCGGCTCGGGTTGAACTAATCAAGATGTCCGCTCGCACGTGACCAGGACCACGCCGCCGTGAACTCAACCGGCTCGGGTTGAACTAATCAAGATGGCCGCTCGCACGTGCCTTTTTTCCCCCGCCCCTGCAGACATCCGGTCCCGTGACGTCACAACAGCCGCCGTCCCATCGCGCGAGCTGTGACGTTTTATTGAAGTGTCCGTGACGTCATGCGGGGTACACGCCCACACACACATGCCCCTCCCCCCCACGCCCCTCCCCCCCTCTCCCTTGCCTCCCCCCCTTCAAACCCAATCCTCCCCACTGCCACGACCACTCGCGTGCGTTCAGTTTTTTTGGCGGGAAAAAAAAGATTTTCCTCGTGCACGCGGCCACGGTGAACTCGGCACTCGAGGTGAGTTAAAAAATATATATATTTTTTATATTTTCCCGCGCAAAGTTTTAGCAACCACCCCTCACCACAACCACTCACCACCCTCTACCATCCACCCTCACCACAACCACTCACCACCCTTACCACTCACCACTCTTACCATAACCACTCACCACCCTCACCACCCACCCCCTCACCACAACTACTCACCACCCTCACTACTACCACTCACCACCCACCCCCTCACCACAACCACTCACCACCCTCTACCATCCACCCTCACCACAACCACTCACCACCCTCACCACAACCACCCATCACCTCACCACAACCACTCCACCCTCACCACAACCACTCACCACCCATCCCCTCCATCCCCTCCTCACCATAACCACCCTCACCACCCCACACTCACCACAACCACTCACCACCCATCCCCTCCTTCACCACAACCACCCTCACCACCCATCCCCTCCTCACCACAACCACTCACCACCCCACCCTCACCACAACCACTCACCACCCTCACCACAACCACTCACCACCCCACCCTCACCACAACCACTCACCACCCATCCCCTCCTTCACCACAACCACCCTCACCACCCATCCCCTCCTCACCACAACCACTCACCACCCCACCCTCACCACAACCACTCACCACCCTCACCACAACCACTCACCACCCCACCCTCACCACAACCACTCACCACCCATCCCCTCCTCACCACAACCACTCACCACAACCACCCTCACCACCCACCCCCTCACCACAACCACTCACCACCCATCCCCTCCTCACCACAACCACTCACCACCCCACCCTCACCACAACCACTCACCACCCATCCCCTCCTCACCACAACCACTCACCACCCTCACCACAACCACTCACCACCCCACCACTCACCACCCAACCACCCTCACCACAACCACTCACCACCCCACCACTCACCACCCATCCCCTCCTCACCACAACCACTCACCACCCATCCCCTCCTCACCACAACCACCCTCACCACAACCACTCACCACCCATCCCCTCCTCACCACAACCACCCTCACCACAACCACTCACCACCACAACCACTCACCACCCAACCACCCTCACCACCGTACCACTCAACGATAACGACAAGCTCCCATTTGCGGTGCACACTCTCGTCACAGACGAGCTACATCGGCGGTCATTGAAGGTAACAACAACAATAACTCGACATTGTGTACCACCACGCACGCCACTGCTAGGAATTGATGGCTACCATGGGATTGTGAGGTTTACCGCGGTAAGATAAATAGTTTTAAGTCTTTTTTTGGGGAGGGTGAGAGGGGCAGTGGTGAACGGTTCTAAATTTACCTCACAGTCTTTTTTTTGCATTAAAATGTTTACCTCAGTACAAAACAACGTGAGGAGAATGTACTTCTAAATGTTTGCCTCAAGTACATAACGGGGTTTTTTTTGGTCCTAAATGTTTACCTCAGAAGTAAATTCTAACGTTTTTAATTAAATGTTTACCTCAGAAGTACAGCCTCATTTTTTTTGTACTAAATGTTACCTCAGAAGTACATTCTCCTCACGTTTTTTTTGTCTTAAATGTTTACCTAAGAAGTAAATTTTCACGTTTTTTTTGTACTAAATTTTACCTCAAGAACATGCTCACGTTTTTTTTGTCCTAAATATTTACCTCAGAAGTAAATTCTCACGTTTTTTGTATTAAATGTTACCTCAGAAGTACATTCTCCTCACGTTTTTTTTTTGTCTTAAATGTTTACCTCAGAAGTACATTTTGACGTTTTTTTGTACTAAATTTTACCTCAAGAACATGCTCACGTTTTTTTTTGGTCCTAAATGAAAGTAAATTCTCACGTTTTTTGTATTAAATGTTACCTCAGAAGTACATTCTCCTAACGTTTTTTTTGTCTTAAATGTTTACCTCAGAAGTACATTTTGACGTTTTTTTGTACTAAATTTTACCTCAAGAACATGCTCACGTTTTTTTTTGGTCCTAAATGAAAGTAAATTCTCACGTTTTTTGTATTAAATGTTTACCTCAGAAGTACATTCTCCTCACGTTTTTTTTTTGTCTTAAATGTTTACCTCAGAAGTACATTTTTACGTTTTTTTGTACTAAATTTTACCTCAAGAACATGCTCACGTTTTTTTTTGGTCCTAAATGAAAGTAAATTCTCACGTTTTTTGTATTAAATGTTACTCAGAAGTACATTCTCCTAACGTTTTTTTGTCTTAAATGTTTACCTCAGAAGTAAATTCTCACGTTTTTTTGTACAAAATTTTACCTCAAGAACATGCTCACGTTTTTTTTTGGTCCTAAATGAAAGTAAATTCTCACGTTTTTTGTATTAAATGTTACCTCAGAAGTACATTCTCCTAACGTTTTTTTTGTCTTAAATGTTTACCTCAGAAGTACATTTTGACGTTTTTGTTGTACTAAATTTTACCTCAAGAACATGCTCACGTTTTTTTTATCCTAAATGAAAGTAAATTCTCACGTTTTTTGGTCCTAAATGTTTACCTCAGAAGTAAATTCTCCTCACGTTTTTTTTGTCTTAAATGTTTACCTCAGGAGTACATTTTCACGTTTTTTTGTACTAAATTTTACCTCAAGAACATGCTCACGGTTTTTTTTGGTCCTAAATGAAAGTAAATTCTCACGTTTTTTGTATTAAATGTTACCTCAGAAGTACATTTTCACGTTTTTTTTGTACTAAATTTTACCTCAAGAACATGCTCACGTTTTTTTTTTGGTCCTAAATGTTTACCTCAGAAGTAAATTCTCACGTTTTTTGTACTAAATGTTACCTCAGAAGTACATTCTCCTCACGTTTTTTTTGTCTTAAATGTTTACCTCAGAAGTAAATTCTCACATTTTTTTTGTACTAAATTTTACCTCAAGAACATGCTCACGGTTTTTTTTGGTCCTAAATGAAAGTAAATTCTCACGTTTTTTGTATTAAATGTTTACCTCCGAAGTACATTTTCACGTTTTTTTGTACTAAATTTTACCTCAAGAACATGCTCACGTTTTTTTTTGGGTCCTAAATGTTTACCTCAGAAGTAAATTCTCCTCACGTTTTTTTTGTCTTAAATGTTTACCTCAGAAGTACATTTTGACGTTTTTTTGTACTAAATTTTACCTCAAGAACATGCTCACGTTTTTTTTTGGTCCTAAATGAAAGTAAATTCTCACGTTTTTTGTATTAAATGTTACCTCAGAAGTACATTCTCCTAACGTTTTTTTTGTCTTAAATGTTTACCTCAGAAGTACATTTGGACGTTTTTTTTGTACTAAATTTTACCTCAAGAACATGCTCACGTTTTTTTTGGTCCTAAATGAAAGTAAATTCTCACGTTTTTTGTATTAAATGTTACCTCAGAAGTACATTCTCCTAACGTTTTTTTGTCTTAAATGTTTACCTCAGAAGTACATTTGGACGTTTTTTTTGTACTAAATTTTACCTCAAGAACATGCTCACGTTTTTTTTGGTCCTAAATGAAAGTAAATTCTCACGTTTTTTGTATTAAATGTTACCTCAGAAGTACATTCTCCTAACGTTTTTTTGGTCCTAAATGTTTACCTCAGAAGTAAATTCTCACGTTTTTTGTACTAAATGTTACCTCAGAAGTACATTCTCCTCACGTTTTTTTTGTCTTAAATGTTTACCTCAGAAGTACATTTTTACGTTTTTTGTACTAAATTTTACCTCAAGAACATGCTCACGTTTTTTTTTTGGTCCTAAATGTTTACCTCAGAAGTAAATTCTCACGTTTTTTGTACTAAATGTTACCTCAGAAGTACATTCTCCTAACGTTTTTTTTTGTCCTAAATGTTTACCTCAGAAGTAAATTCTCACGTTTTTTTTGTACTAAATTTTACCTCAAGAACATGCTCACGTTTTTTTTTGGTCCTAAATGAAAGTAAATTCGCACGTTTTTTGTATTAAATGTTACCTCAGAAGTACATTCTCCTAACGTTTTTTTTGTCTTAAATGTTTACCTCAGAAGTACATTTTCAAGTTTTTTTGTACTAAATTTTACCTCAAGAACATGCTCACGTTTTTTTGGTCCTAAATGTTTACCTCAGAAGTAAATTCTCGCGTTTTTTGTATTAAATGTTACCTCAGAAGTACATTCTCCTAACGTTTTTTTTGTCCTAAATGTTTACCTCAGAAGTAAATTCTCACATTTTTTTTGTACTAAATTTTTACTTCAGAAGTTCACTCTCTCTCACGTTTTAGTGCTCGAAATATTACCTCAGAAGTCGTCTGGCATTGTAGTTACTACTTTTACTTCAGAAGTACATTCTCACGTTTTAGTCCAACATTTTACCTCAGAATTACATTCTGCTCACGTTTTTCGTACTAAATTTTACCTCAGAATTACACTCCTCACGTTTTAGTACTCTACGAAATATTACTTAAGTAGTCTCGCATTTTAGTTACTAAGTTTTACCTCAGAAGTACTCTCCTCACGTTTCAGTCCAACTAATTACCTCAGAAGTAAATTCTCACGTGTTATGTCCAATGTTAACTCAGAAGTGCAGTTACACATTGGAGTTACTACATTTTACCTCAGAAGTACCATCGGTCACGTGCTCAGTACCAGATTTTACCTCGGAAAAAGTACATTCCCATCACGTTTTTCGTATTACATTTTACCTCAGAAGTAAACCCTCCTCACGTTTTAGTCCAAAATGTGACCTCAAGTACAATCCGTGACGTTTTTAGTATCAAAAGTTACCTCAGAAGTACCATCCGTCACGTGCTCAGTACCAGATTTTACCTCAGAAAGTACATTCCCATCACGTTTTTCGTATTACATTTTACCTCAGATGTAAACACTCCTCACGTTTTAGTCCAAAATGTGACCTCAAGTACAATCCGTGACGTTTTTAGTATCAAAAGTTACCTCAGAAGTACCATCCGTCACGTGCTCAGTACCAGATTTTACCTCAGAAAAAGTACATTCCCATCACGTTTTTCGTATTACATTTTACCTCAGATGTAAACACTCCTCACGTTTTAGTCCAAAACGTGACCTCAAGTACAATCCGTGACGTTTTTAGTATCAAAAGTTACCTCAGAAGTACCATCCGTCACGTGCTCAGTACCAGATTTTACCTCAGAAAGTACATTCCCATCACGTTTTTCGTATTACATTTTACCTCAGATGTAAACACTCCTCACGTTTTAGTCCAAAATGTGACCTCAAGTACAATCCGTGACGTTTTTAGTATCAAAAGTTACCTCAGAAGTACCATCCGTCACGTGCTCAGTACCAGATTTTACCTCAGAAAAAGTACATTCCCATCACGTTTTTCGTATTACATTTTACCTCAGATGTAAACACTCCTCACGTTTGAGTCCAAAATGTGACCTCAAGTACAATCCGTGACGTTTTTAGTATCAAAATTTACCTCAGAAGTACCATCCGTCACGTGCTCAGTACCAGATTTTACCTCAGAAAAAGTACATTCCCATCACGTTTTTCGTATAACATTTTACCTCAGAAGTAAACCCTCACGTTTTAGTCCAAAATGTGACCTCAAGTACAATCCGTGACGTTTTTAGTATCAAAAGTTACCTCAGAAGTACCATCGGTCACTTGCTCAGTACCAGATTTTACCTCAGAAAAAGTACATTCCCATCACGTTTTTCGTATTACATTTTACCTCAGAAGTAAACGCTCCTCACGTTTTAGTCCAAAATGTGACCTCAGGTACAATCCGTGACGTTTTTAGTATCAAAATTTACCTCAGAAGTACCATCCGTCACGTGCTCAGTACCAGATTTTACCTCAGAAAAAGTACATTCCCATCACGTTTTTCGTATTACATTTTACCTCAGAAGTAAACCCTCCTCACGTTTTAGTCCAAAATGTGACCTCAAGTACAATCCGTGACGTTTTTAGTATCAAAATTTACCTCAGAAGTATCATCCGTCACGTGCTCAGTACCAGATTTTACCTCAGAAAGTACATTCCCATCACGTTTTTAGTACTAAATGTTACCTCGGGTGTACATTCTCACCTTTAAAAATACCAAATTTTACCTCGTAGCCCCCTCACGTTTTACGTTAGTATTTGGCTGCTATAACTTTCCACATTATTGATAGGAGCCACCCACTAACTTGGTCGAGTCGCTTCTGGTAAAGATCGACGGAGCTCAGTTGGGGCCTTATTGCACCTGGTACAAATAAAAAAAAGTTTATAGTTTAAATTTTTTAAAATTTTTATGGTTCAACAGTTTTTAGCTGAGCACATTTTACCTCAGCAGTGCATTCCTTCGATTTTTTTTGTTCAAAATTTACCTCAGAAAAATAATCCCCTTAACGGGTTTAGTACTTGTGGAGCTCTGTGGGCCTTAACCTGGTGGAATTTTTTTTAAATAAAAGTAGCTTATTTAAAAAAAAAGTTTCATCGTTGTTAGTTTAGTACAACATTTGACCTCAGAAGTGCAATCCTTATGTTTCTCGTCCAAAGTTTACCTCAGAAAAACTAAACCCTGACGGTTTATAAGTTACCGTGGAGCTAAGTGGGCCTGAACCCGGTAAAAAAATAAAATAAGAGTAGTTTTATCATTTTAAACGTTTAATCCTTGTTAGTTTAGTACAACATTTTACATCAGCAGTACAATCCTTACGTTTTTAGTCCAAATGTTTACTTCAGAACAATAATCCCATGACGGTTTTAGTACCGTAGAGCTCAGTGGGCCTTGACCTGGTGAAAAAAAAAAAAAACTTTATAGTTAATAAAAAAGTAAGTAATAGTTCTTAGTTTAGTACATTTTACCTCACAAATGCAATATCCACGCGTTTTTAGGACAATTTTTTTTGTTTGTTTACAAATTCAATACGACCACCCCAGAACCTTTTAAGGTCAACCGATTGTTACGCTGTAATTTACAGACGTTGAGTTGTTTAAATTGGAGAGAGACAAAAAAAATATGACACAGATCCAGTGGACAAAAGTGCAATACTTTGGGGGCTCTGGACATGACGTCGACTCTCAGACCCATCATCATCATCACCAACCATAACACAATGCAAAGGGAGGGGGGTCGATAAAATATGGTACTCACGGTACTAACTTGTTAATTTGGGAGGGCTGGAGGATTATAAAGTATGTACGAGTACTAACTTTACGGGAATTAGCGTCGTGAACGTCTATTATTATTATACATTAGGGATACATTCGCTGAACAAACGCCAAGTACCAACAGAATAAAACGTTTTAGCCTCCCCGGTTGTTGTCGTCGTCGTCATCGCCGTGGTCTCTCTCCACTGCTGGATGAACAACGCCGACATGACTCCGCACTGATGGAGGCGATCTCTCTCGTCCGTGTCCTCTTCGTCAGCAGCGGAGCGGCGAGGGAGCTGGCCGGGGTGAATCCCAGAAAGTACTCTCGGCTCTGGCCTCCGCTGGTTTGGTCGTAGCACAGGTGGGCGAGTGGGTGAGTGAGTGGGTGAGTGAGTGGGTGGGTGGGTGAGTGGGTGGGTGAGTGGGTGAGTGAGTGGGTGAGTGGGTGGGTGAGTGAGTGGGTGAGTGAGTGGGTGGGCGAGTGAGTGGGTGGGCGAGTGAGTGGGTGGGCGAGTGAGTGGGTGGGTGGGCGAGTGAGTGAGTGAGTGGGTGAGTGAGTGGGTGGGTGAGTGGGTGGGTGAGTGGGCGAGTGAGTGGGTGGGTAGGTGAGTGAGTGGGTGAGTGAGTGGGTGGGTGAGTGGGTGGGTTAGTGAGTGGGCGAGTGGGTGAGTGGGTGGGTGAATGGGTGAGTGGGTGGGTGGGTGAGTGGGTGGGTGAGTGAGTGGGTGAGTGAGCGAGTGGGTGAGTGAGCGGGTGGGTGAGTGGGTGGGTGAGCGAGTGGGTGAGTGGGTGAGTGAGTGGGCGAGTGGGTGGGTGGGTGAGTGGGTGAGTGAGTGGGTGGGTGAGTGGGTGAGTGAGTGGGTGGGTGAGTGAGTGGGTGAGTGAGTGAGTGAGTGGGTGGGTGGGTGAGTGGGTGAGTGAGTGGGTGGGTGAGTGAGTGAGTGGGTGGGTGGGTGAGTTGGTGAGTGGGTGGGTGAGTCAGTGAGTGGGTGAGTGGGTGATTGGGTGAGTGAGTGAGTGAGTGGGTGAGTGAGTGGGTGAGTGAGTGAGTGAGTGAGTGGGTGGGTGGGTGAGTGGGTGAGTGAGTGGGTGGGTGAGTGAGTGAGTGGGTGGGTGGGTGAGTTGGTGAGTGGGTGGGTGAGTCAGTGAGTGGGTGAGTGGGTGATTGGGTGAGTGAGTGAGTGAGTGGGTGAGTGAGTGGGTGAGTGAGTGGGTGGGTGAGTGGGTGGGTGGGTGAGTTGGGTGAGTGAATGGGTGGGTGGGTGAGTGTGGATGAGTGGGTGAGTTGGGTGAGTGGGTGAGTGAGTGGGTGGGTGAGTGGGTGAGTGAGTGGATGAGTGGGTGCGAGTGAGTGAGTGGGTAGGCGAGTGGGTGGGTGGGTGAGTGAGTTGGTGGGTGAATGGGTGGGTGAGTGAGTGAGTGGATGAGAGTGGATGAGTGGGTAGGCAAGTGAGTGGGTGGGTGGGTGAGCGGGTGGGTGAGCGGGTGGGTGGGCGGGTGGGTGAGCGGGTGGGTGAGCGGGTGGGTGGGTGTGTAAGTGGGTGAGCGAGTGAGTGGGTGAGTGGGTGAGAGTGGATGAGTGGGTAGGCAAGTGAGTGGGTGAGTGAGTGGGTGGGTGAGCGAGCGAGTGGCTGTGTAAGTGGGTGGTGAGCGAGCGAGTGGCTGTGTAGGTGGGTGAGCGAGTGGCTGTGTAAGTGGGTGGTGAGCGAGCGAGTGGCTGTGTAGGTGGGTGAGCGAGTGGCTGTGTAAGTGGGTGAGCGAGCGAGTGGCTGTGTAGGTGGGTGAGTGAGTGGGTGAGCGAGTGAGTGGCTGTGTAAGTGGGTGGCTGTGTAAGTGGGTGAGTGAGTGGCTGCGTAGGTGGGTGGTGAGTGAGTGGCTGTGTAAGTGGGTGGCTGTGTAAATGGGTGGTGAGTGGCTGTGTAAGTGGGTGGTGAGTGGCTGTGTAGGTGAATGGTGAGTGAGTGAGTGGCTGTGTAAGTGAGCGAGCGAGTGGCTGTGTAAGCGAGTGGCTGTGTAAGTGGGTGGTAAGCGAGTGAGTGGCTGTGTAAGTGGGTAAGTGAGTGGCTGTGTAAGTGAGTGGCTGTGTAAGTCAGTGGCTGTGTAAGTGAGTGGCTGTGTAAGTGAGTGGCTGTGTAAGTGAGTGGCTGTGTAAGTGGGTGAGTGGCTGCGTAGGTGGGTGGTGAGTGAGTGGCTGTGTAAGTGGGTGGCTGTGTAAATGGGTGGTGAGTGGCTGTGTAAGTGGGTGGTGAGTGGCTGTGTAGGTGGGTGGTGAGTGAGTGAGTGGCTGTGTAAGTGAGCGAGCGAGTGGCTGTGTAAGTGGGTGGTAAGCGAGTGAGTGGCTGTGTAAGTGGGTAAGTGAGTGGCTGTGTAAGTGAGTGGCTGTGTAAGTCAGTGGCTGTGTAAGTGAGTGGCTGTGTAAGTGAGTGGCTGTGTCAGTGAGTGGCTGTATAAGTGGCTGTGTAAGTGGGTGAGTGAGTGGCCGTGTTGGTGAGTGGCTGTGTGAGTGGCTGTGTAAGTGAGTGGCTGTGTAAGTGAGTGGCTGTGTGAGTGAGTGGCTGTGTGAGTAAGTGGCTGTGTGAGTGGCTGTTTAAGTGAGTGGCTGTTTAAGTGAGTGGCTGTGTAAGTGAGTGGCTGTGTAAGTGTGTAAGCGAGTGGCTGTGTAAGCGTGTAAGTGAGCGTGTAAGCGAGTGGCTGTGTAAGTGTGTAAGCTAGTGGCTGTGTAAGTGAGTGGCTGTGTAAGCGAGTGGCTGTGTAAGTGTGTAAGCGAGTGGCTGTGTAAGTGAGTGGCTGTGTAAGCGAGTGGCTGTGTAAGTGGCTGTGTAAGTGTGTAAGCTAGTGGCTGTGTAAGCTAGTGGCTGTGTAAGTGTGTAAGCTAGTGGCTGTGTAAGCGAGTGGCTATGTAAGCGTGTAAGCTAGTGGCTGTGTAAGTGGCTGTGTAAGCGTGTAAGTGAGCGTGTAAGCGAGTGGCTGTGTAAGTGAGTGGCTGTGTAAGTGTGTAAGCTAGTGGCTGTGTAAGCGAGTGGCTGTGTAAGTGAGTGGCTGTGTAAGTGTGTAAGCTAGTGGCTGTGTAAGCGAGTGGCTGTGTAAGTGAGTGGCTGTGTAAGTGTGTAAGCTAGTGGCTGTGTAAGCTAGTGGCTGTGTAAGCGAGTGGCTGTGTAAGCGTGTAAGTGGTGAGTAAGCGAGTGGCTGTGTAAGCGTGTAAGTGGTGAGTAAGCGAGTGGCTGTGTAAGCGTGTAAGTGGCTGTGTAAGCGAGTGGCTGTGTAAGCGTGTAAGTGGCTGTGTAAGCGAGTGGCTGTGTAAGCGTGTAAGTGGCTGTGTAAGCGTGTAAGTGGCTGTGTAAGCGAGTGGCTGTGTAAGTGGTGAGTAAGCGAGTGGCTGTGTAAGCGTGTAAGTGGCTGTGTAAGCGAGTGGCTGTGTAAGTGTGTAAGTGGTGAGTAAGCGAGTGGCTGTGTAAGCGTGTAAGTGGCTGTGTAAGCGAGTGGCTGTGTAAGTGTGTAAGTAAGTGGCTGTGTAAGCGAGTGGCTGTGTAAGCGTGTAAGTGGCTGTGTAAGCGAGTGGCTGTGTAAGTGTGTAAGCTAGTGGCTGTGTAAGCTAGTGGCTGTGTAAGCGTCTAAGTGGTGAGTAAGCGAGTGGCTGTGTAAGTGTGTAAGTAAGTGGCTGTGTAAGCGAGTGGCTGTGTAAGCGTGTAAGTGGCTGTGTAAGCGAGTGGCTGTGTAAGTGTGTAAGCTAGTGGCTGTGTAAGCTAGTGGCTGTGTAAGCGTCTAAGTGGTGAGTAAGCGAGTGGCTGTGTAAGTGTGTAAGTAAGTGGCTGTGTAAGCGAGTGGCTGTGTAAGCGTGTAAGTGGCTGTGTAAGCGAGTGGCTGTGTAAGTGTGTAAGCTAGTGGCTGTGTAAGCTAGTGGCTGTGTAAGCGTCTAAGTGGTGAGTAAGCGAGTGGCTGTGTAAGTGTGTAAGTAAGTGGCTGTGTAAGCGAGTGGCTGTGTAAGCGTGTAAGTGGCTGTGTAAGCGAGTGGCTGTGTAAGTGTGTAAGTGGCTGTGTAAGCTAGTGGCTGTGTAAGCGTGTAAGTGGCTGTGTAAGCTAGTGGCTGTGTAAGCGTGTAAGTGGTGAGTAAGCGAGTGGCTGTGTAAGCGTGTAAGTGGTGAGTAAGCGAGTGGCTGTGTAAGCGTGTAAGTGGTGAGTAAGCGAGTGGCTGTGTAAGCGTGTAAGTGGTGAGTAAGCGAGTGGCTGTGTAAGCGTGTAAGTGGTGAGTAAGCGAGTGGCTGTGTAAGCTAGTGGCTGTGTAAGCGTGTAAGTGGCTGTGTAAGTGTGTAAGTAAGTGGCTGTGTAAGCTAGTGGCTGTGTAAGCGTGTAAGTGGCTGTGTAAGTGTGTAAGTAAGTGGCTGTGTAAGCTAGTGGCTGTGTAAGCGTGTAAGTGGCTGTGTAAGTGTGTAAGTAAGTGGCTGTGTAAGCTAGTGGCTGTGTAAGCTAGTGGCTGTGTAAGCTAGTGGCTGTGTAAGCTAGTGGCTGTGTAAGCTAGTGGCTGTGTAAGCGAGTGGCTGTGTAAGTGTGTAAGTAAGTGGCTGTGTAAGCGTGTAAGTGGCTGTGTAAGCGTGCGCCTGCGGTCGCTACGTCGGCCCCGTGGCGCCGTGCCCCCGGCTGTGACCCTGAGCGGCGTCCGTGCGGCGGCGCTTGCGGGCGTAGTGCTCTATCCGCTGCTCCAGCGCCTCGCAGCGAGGGCGCTGGAGCAGCGGGCGGTAGACGCGGCGACCGGGGCCCTCGTGCAGCCACGAGGTCACCCCGCCCCCGCCCGCACCCCCGGCCCACTGGGCACGTGACGACGGCGGCGGTGACGTCGTCGTTGTCGTGGGGGTGGGGGTGGTGGTGGTGGTGGGGGTGGTGGGGGGAGTCGACGTCGGAGACCCCTTGGAACCTCCTTCTGATGGGGGTTGGGGGTGATTGTGGGGTGGCGGTGGGGGGGCGGGTGATTGTGGAGGGAGGGGGGTGATTGTAGGGGGGGGGAGAGGGGGGTTGGGGTGATTGTGGGGTGGGGGGGGTGATTGTGGGGGGAGGGGGGTGATTGTAGGGGGGGGAGAGAGGGGGGAGGGGGGTGATTGTAGGGGGGGGGAGAGAGGGGGGAGGGGGTGATTGTAGGGGGGGGGTGATTGTGGAGGGAGGGGGGTGATTGTAGAGGGGGGAGGGGGGTGATTGTGCGGGGGGGGGGGGAGAGGGGGGAGGGGGGTGAATGTGGGGGGGGAGAGAGATTGGAGACAGGCGGTTACCGTGGATAGCTCCCATAGGCACACGCACCATCAAGAGTGGCAAGGATGTGAGTGGAGACACACAGACACAGACAGAGAGACACACACACACAGAGACACACAGCGACACACACAGAGACACACACAGACACACACAGAGACACAGAGACACACACAGAGACACACACAGAGATACACACACAGAGACACACACGGAGACACACACAGACACACACAGAGACAGAGAGAAACACACACACAGAGACACACACAGAGACAGAGAGAAACACACACACAGAGACACACACAGAGACACACACAGCGACACACACAGCGACACATACAGCGACACACAGAGACACACACACAGAGACACACACAGATACACACAGAGACACAGACAGAGACACACACACAGACAGAGACACACACACAGACAGAGACACACACACAGACAGAGACACACACACACACACAGACACACACAGACAGAGACACACACACACAGAGACACACAGAGACACACACAGAGACACACAGAGACACACACAGAGACACACACAGAGACACACACAGAGACAGAGAGAAACACACACACAGAGACACACACAGAGACAGAGAGAAACACACACACAGAGACACACACAGAGACACACACAGCGACACACACAGCGACACATACAGCGACACACAGAGACACACACACAGAGACACACACAGATACACACAGAGACACACACAGAGACACACAGACAGAGACACACACACACAGACAGAGACACACACACAGACAGAGACACACACACACAGAGACACACACACAGACAGAGACACACACAGACAGAGACACACACACACAGAGACACACAGAGACACACAGAGACACACACAGACAGAGACACACACAGAGACACACACAGAGACAGAGGCAGGCGGTTACCGGCGGTGTCTGCGGCTGGCACGCGCGCCAGCAGGCTGGCCAGGATGCGAGTTCGCACGGCGCACAGAGAGACTCACACAGCGACACACACACACACACAGAGACACACACAGAGACACACAGAGACAGAGACACACACAGAGACACACACACAGAGACACACACACAGAGACACAGAGACACACACACAGAGACACATACACACAGAGACACACAGACAGCGACACACACAGAGACACACAGAGACAGAGACACACACAGACAGAGACACACACAGAGACACACACACAGAGACACACACACAGAGACACAGAGACACACACACAGAGACACATACACACAGAGACACACAGACAGCGACACACACAGAGACACACAGAGACAGAGACACACACAGAGACACACACACACAGAGACACACACACAGAGACAGAGACAGGCGGTTACCCGCGGTGTCTGCGGCCGGCACGCGTGCCAGCAGGCTGGCCAGGATGCGAGTTCGCACGGCGCACAGAGAGACTCACACAGCGACACACACACACACACAGAGACACACAGAGACAGAGACACACACAGAGACACACACACAGAGACACAGAGACACACACAGAGACACACACACAGAGACACATACACACAGAGACACACAGACAGCGACACACACAGAGACACACAGAGACAGAGACTCACACAGAGACACACACACACAGAGACACACACACAGAGACAGAGACAGGCGGTTACCCGCGGTGTCTGCGGCTGGCACGCGTGCCAGCAGGCTGGCCAGGATGCGAGTTCGCACGGCGCACCGCGCCCGCTCCCCCTGCAGCTGCCGGCGCAGACACCGCGACGACTCCTCATCGTAGACCCACTGCACCACCTCCTCCTCCTCCTCCTCGTCGCCGGTGACCTCGTCGCCGCCGGCGTTGCCGAGGCAGTGGTTACGGCGGCGGTAATAGAGGCACCGGTCCAGCACCAGTGGGAGCTCGGAGGCCATGCTGTTCACGCAGCGACACCTCGTTACCGTAGTGACTACACCTCGTTACCGTAGTGACACTCCATCACCTCGTTACCGTAGAGACTACACCTCGTTACCGTAGAGACTACACCTCGTTACCGTAGAGACTACACCTCGTTACCGTAGTGACACTCCATCACCTCGTTACCGTAGAGACTACACCTCGTTACCGTAGAGACTACACCTCGTTACTGTAGAGACTCTCCATCACCTCGTTACCGTAGAGACTACACCTCGTTACCGTAGAGACACTCCATCACCTCGTTACCGTAGAGACTACACCTCGTTACCATAGAGACACTCCATCACCTCGTTACCGTAGAGACTACACCTCGTTACCATAGAGACACTCCATCACCTCGTTACCGTAGAGACTACACCTCGTTACCGTAGAGACTACACCTCGTTACCATAGAGACACTCCATCACCTCGTTACCGTAGTGACTACACCTCGTTACCGTAGAGACTACACCTCGTTACCGTAGAGACTACACCTCGTTACCGTAGAGACTACACCTCGTTACCGTAGAGACTACACCTCGTTACCGTAGAGACTACACCTCGTTACCGTAGAGACTACACCTCGTTACCGTAGAGACACTCCATCACCTCGTTACCGTAGAGACTACACCTCGTTACCGTAGAGACTACACCTCGTTACCGTAGAGACTACACCTCGTTACCGTAGAGACACTCCATCACCTCGTTACCGTAGAGACTACACCTCGTTACCGTAGAGACTACACCTCGTTACCGTAGAGACTACACCTCGTTACCGTAGAGACTACACCTCGTTACCGTAGAGACTACACCTCGTTACCGTAGAGACACTCCATCACCTCGTTACCGTAGAGACTACACCTCGTTACCGTAGAGACTACACCTCGTTACCGTAGAGACTACACCTCGTTACCGTAGAGACTACACCTCGTTACCATAGAGACTACACCTCGTTACCGTAGAGACTACACCTCGTTACCGTAGAGACTACACCTCGTTACCATAGAGACACTCCATCACCTCGTTACCGTAGAGACTACACCTCGTTACCGTAGAGACTACACCTCGTTACCGTAGAGACTACACCTCGTTACCGTAGAGACTACACCTCGTTACCATAGAGACTACACCTCGTTAACGTAGAGACTACACCTCGTTACCGTAGAGACTACACCTCGTTACCATAGAGACACTCCATCACCTCGTTACCATAGAGACTACACCTCGTTACCTTAGTGACTACACCTCGTTACCGTAGAGACTACACCTCGTTACCGTAGAGACTACACCTCGTTACCGTAGAGACTACACCTCGTTACCGTAGAGACTACACCTCGTTACCATAGAGACTACACCTCGTTACCTTAGTGACTACACCTCGTTACCATAGAGACTACACCTCGTTACCATAGAGACTACACCTCGTTACCGTAGAGACTACACCTCGTTACCTTAGTGACTACACCTCGTTACCGTAGAGACTACACCTCGTTACCATAGAGACTACACCTCGTTACCGTAGAGACTACGCCTCGTTACCGTAGAGACTACACCTCATTACCGTAGAGACTACACCTCGTTACCGTAGAGACTACACCTCGTTACCTTAGTGACTACACCTCGTTACCATAGAGACTACACCTCGTTACCATAGAGACTACACCTCGTTACCGTAGAGACTACACCTCGTTACCATAGAGACACTCCATCACCTCGTCACCGTAGTGACCACACCTCGTTACCGTAGAGACTACACCTCGTTACCGTAGAGACTACACCTCGTTACCGTAGAGACTACACCTCGTTACCGTAGAGACTACACCTCGTTACCGTAGAGACTACACCTCGTTACCTTAGTGACTACACCTCGTTACCGTAGAGACTACACCTCGTTACCGTAGAGACTACACCTCGTTACCGTAGAGACTACACCTCGTTACCGTAGAGACTACACCTCGTTACCGTAGAGACTACACCTCGTTACCGTAGTGACTACACCTCGTTACCGTAGAGACTACACCTCGTTACCGTAGAGACTACACCTCGTTACCGTAGAGACTACACCTCGTTACCGTAGAGACTACACCTCGTTACCGTAGAGACACTCCATCACCTCGTTACCGTAGAGACTACACCTCGTTACCATAGAGACTATACCTCGTTACCGTAGTGACTACACCTCGTTACCATAGAGACTACACCTCGTTACCGTAGAGACTACACCTCGTTACCGTAGAGACACTCCATCACCTCGTTACCGTAGAGACTACACCTCGTTACCGTAGAGACTACACCTCGTTACCGTAGAGACTACACCTCGTTACCGTAGAGACACTCCATCACCTCGTTACCGTAGAGACTACACCTCGTTACCATAGAGACACTCCATCACCTCGTTACCGTAGAGACACTCCATCACCTCGTTACCATAGAGACACTCCATCACCTCGTTACCATAGAGACACTCCATCACCTCGTTACCGTAGAGACTACACCTCGTTACCGTAGAGACTACACCTCGTTACCATAGAGACACTCCATCACCTCGTTACCGTAGAGACTACACCTCGTTACCGTAGAGACTACACCTCGTTACCGTAGAGACACTCCATCACCTCGTTACCGTAGAGACTACACCTCGTTACCGTAGAGACTACACCTCGTTATCGTAGTGACACTCCATCACCTCGTTACCGTAGAGACTACACGTCGTTACCGTAGAGACTACACTAGTCTATGAGACCATGTTGAGTCTATGAGTCTGTACTAAGTCTAGGGGTCCATGAGTCCAAGCCAAGTCTACAAGTCTATACTGAGTCTACGGGTCCATGAGTCCAAGCCAAGTCTACAAGTCCGCTACTAGTCTATGAGACCATGTTGAGTCTATAAGTCTGTACTGAGTCTATGAGTCCATGAGTCTACAAGTCCGCTACTAGTCTATGAGACCATGTTGAGTCGATAAGTCTGTACTGAGTCTACGAGTCCTTGAGTCCACGTCAAGTCTACAAGTCCGCTACTAGTCTATGAGACCATGTTGAGTCTATAAGTCTATACTGAGTCTACGAGTCCTTGCCGAGTCTACAAGTCCGCTACGAGTCTATGAGACCATGTTGAGTCTATAAGTCTATACTGAGTCTACGAGTCCTTGCCGAGTCTACAAGTCCGCTACTAGTCTATGAGACCATGTTGAGTCTATGAGTCTGTACTGAGTCTACGGGTCCATGGGTCCAAGCCAAGTCTACAAGTCCGCTACTAGTCTATGAGACCATGTTGAGTCTATAAGTCTATACTGAGTCTACGAGTCCTTGCCGAGTCTACAAGTCCGCTACTAGTCTATGAGACCATGTTGAGTCTATGAGTCTGTACTGAGTCTACGGGTCCATGAGTCCATGCCAAGTCTACAAGTCCGCTATGAGTTTATGAGACCATGTTGAGTCTATAAGTCTGTACTGAGTCTACGAGTCCTTGCCGAGTCTACGAGTCCGCTATGAGTCTATGAGACCATGTTGAGTCTATTAGTCTGTACTGAGTCTACGAGTCCAAGCCAAGTCTACAAGTCCGCTACTAGTCTATGAGACCATGTTGAGTCTATAAGTCTATACGGAGTCTACGGGTCCATGAGTCTACAAGTCCGCTACTAGTCTATGAGACCATGTTGAGTCTATAAGTCTATACTAAGTCTACGGGTCCATGAGTCCACGTCAAGTCTACAAGTCCGCTACTAGTCTATGAGACCATGTTGAGTCTATAAGTCTGTACTGAGTCTACGAGTCCTTGCCGAGTCTACGAGTCCGCTATGAGTCTAGGAGACCATGTTGAGTCTATAAGTCTATACTGAGTCTACGAGTCCACGAGTCTACAAGTCCGCTACTAGTCTATGAGACCATGTTGAGTCGATAAGTCTGTACTGAGTCTACGAGTCCTTGAGTCCACGTCAAGTCTACAAGTCCGCTACTAGTCTATGAGACCATGTTGAGTCTATAAGTCTATACTGAGTCTACGAGTCCTTGCCGAGTCTACAAGTCCGCTACGAGTCTATGAGACCATGTTGAGTCTATAAGTCTATACTAAGTCTACGGGTCCATGAGTCCACGTCAAGTCTACAAGTCCGCTACTAGTCTATGAGACCATGTTGAGTCTATAAGTCTGTACTGAGTCTACGAGTCCTTGCCGAGTCTACGAGTCCGCTATGAGTCTAGGAGACCATGTTGAGTCTATAAGTCTATACTGAGTCTACGAGTCCACGAGTCTACAAGTCCGCTACTAGTCTATGAGACCATGTTGAGTCGATAAGTCTGTACTGAGTCTACGAGTCCTTGAGTCCACGTCAAGTCTACAAGTCCGCTACTAGTCTATGAGACCATGTTGAGTCTATAAGTCTATACTGAGTCTACGAGTCCTTGCCGAGTCTACAAGTCCGCTACGAGTCTATGAGACCATGTTGAGTCTATAAGTCTATACTGAGTCTACGAGTCCTTGCCGAGTCTACAAGTCCGCTACTAGTCTATGAGACCATGTTGAGTCTATGAGTCTGTACTGAGTCTACGGGTCCATGGGTCCAAGCCAAGTCTACAAGTCCGCTATGAGTCTAGGAGACCATGTTGAGTCTATAAGTCTGTACTGAGTCTACGAGTCCATGAGTCTACAAGTCTGCTACTAGTCTATGAGACCATGTTGAGTCTATAAGTCTGTACTGAGTCCATGAGTCCATGCCAAGTCTACAAGTCCGCTACTAGTCTATGAGACCATGTTGAGTCTATAAGTCTATACTGAGTCTACGAGTCCTTGCCGAGTCTACAAGTCCGCTACTAGTCTATGAGACCATGTTGAGTCTATGAGTCTGTACTGAGTCTACGGGTCCATGAGTCCATGCCAAGTCTACAAGTCCGCTATGAGTTTATGAGACCATGTTGAGTCTATAAGTCTGTACTGAGTCTACGAGTCCTTGCCGAGTCTACGAGTCCGCTATGAGTCTATGAGACCATGTTGAGTCTATAAGTCTATACTGAGTCTATGGGTCCATGAGTCCATGCCAAGTCTACAAGTCCGCTACCAGTCTCTGAGACCATGTTGAGTCTATAAGTCTTTACTGAGTCTACGAGTCCATGAGTCTACAAGTCCGCTACTAGTCGATGAGACCATGTTGAGTCTATAAGTCTTTACTGAGTGTACGGGTCCATGAGTCCATGCCAAGTCTACGAGTCCGCTACTAGTCTATGAGACCATGTTGAGTCTATAAGTCTATACTGAGTCTAGGGGTCCATGAGTCCATGCCAAGTCTACAAGTCCGCTACCAGTCTCTGAGACCATGTTGAGTCTATAAGTCTATACTGAGTCTACGGGTCCATGAGTCCAAGCCAAGTCTACAAGTCCGCTACTAGTCTATGAGACCATGTTGAGTCTATAAGTCTGTACTGAGTCTACGAGTCCTTGAGTCCAAGCCAAGTCTACAAGTCCGCTACGTGTCTATGAGACCATGTTGAGTCTATAAGTCTTTACTGAGTCTACGAGTCCGTGAGTCCATGCCAAGTCTACAAGTCCGCTACTAGTCTATGAGACCATGTTGAGTCTACGAGTCTGTACTGAGTCTACGGGTCCATGAGTCCACGTCAAGTCTACAAGTCCGCTACTAGTCTATGAGACCATGTTGAGTCTATGAGTCTGTACTGAGTCTACGAGTCCTTGCCGAGTCTACGAGTCCGCTACTAGTCTATGAGACCATGTTGAGTCTATAAGTCTGTACTGAGTCTACGGGTCCATGAGTCCACGTCAAGTCTACAAGTCCGCTACTAGTCGATGAGACCATGTTGAGTCTATAAGTCTGTACTGAGTCTACGAGTACGCGCCGAGTCTACGAGTCTGCTATGAGTCTATGAGACCATGTTGAGTCTATAAGTCTATACTGAGTCTATGGGTCCATGAGTCCATGCCAAGTCTACAAGTCCGCTACCAGTCTCTGAGACCATGTTGAGTCTATAAGTCTTTACTGAGTCTACGAGTCCATGAGTCTACAAGTCCGCTACTAGTCGATGAGACCATGTTGAGTCTATAAGTCTTTACTGAGTCTACGGGTCCATGAGTCCATGCCAAGTCTACGAGTCCGCTACCAGTCTCTGAGACCATGTTGAGTCTATAAGTCTTTACTGAGTCTACGAGTCCATGAGTCTACAAGTCCGCTACTAGTCTATGAGACCATGTTGAGTCTATAAGTCTATACTGAGTCTACGAGTCCTTGCCGAGTCTACAAGTCCGCTACTAGTCTATGAGACCATGTTGAGTCTATGAGTCTGTACTGAGTCTACGGGTCCATGAGTCCATGCCAAGTCTACAAGTCCGCTATGAGTTTATGAGACCATGTTGAGTCTATAAGTCTGTACTGAGTCTACGAGTCCTTGCCGAGTCTACGAGTCCGCTATGAGTCTATGAGACCATGTTGAGTCTATAAGTCTATACTGAGTCTATGGGTCCATGAGTCCATGCCAAGTCTACAAGTCCGCTACCAGTCTCTGAGACCATGTTGAGTCTATAAGTCTTTACTGAGTCTACGAGTCCATGAGTCTACAAGTCCGCTACTAGTCGATGAGACCATGTTGAGTCTATAAGTCTTTACTGAGTGTACGGGTCCATGAGTCCATGCCAAGTCTACGAGTCCGCTACTAGTCTATGAGACCATGTTGAGTCTATAAGTCTATACTGAGTCTAGGGGTCCATGAGTCCATGCCAAGTCTACAAGTCCGCTACCAGTCTCTGAGACCATGTTGAGTCTATAAGTCTATACTGAGTCTACGGGTCCATGAGTCCAAGCCAAGTCTACAAGTCCGCTACTAGTCTATGAGACCATGTTGAGTCTATAAGTCTGTACTGAGTCTACGAGTCCTTGAGTCCAAGCCAAGTCTACAAGTCCGCTACGTGTCTATGAGACCATGTTGAGTCTATAAGTCTTTACTGAGTCTACGAGTCCGTGAGTCCATGCCAAGTCTACAAGTCCGCTACTAGTCTATGAGACCATGTTGAGTCTACGAGTCTGTACTGAGTCTACGGGTCCATGAGTCCACGTCAAGTCTACAAGTCCGCTACTAGTCTATGAGACCATGTTGAGTCTATGAGTCTGTACTGAGTCTACGAGTCCTTGCCGAGTCTACGAGTCCGCTACTAGTCTATGAGACCATGTTGAGTCTATAAGTCTGTACTGAGTCTACGGGTCCATGAGTCCACGTCAAGTCTACAAGTCCGCTACTAGTCGATGAGACCATGTTGAGTCTATAAGTCTGTACTGAGTCTACGAGTACGCGCCGAGTCTACGAGTCTGCTATGAGTCTATGAGACCATGTTGAGTCTATAAGTCTATACTGAGTCTATGGGTCCATGAGTCCATGCCAAGTCTACAAGTCCGCTACCAGTCTCTGAGACCATGTTGAGTCTATAAGTCTTTACTGAGTCTACGAGTCCATGAGTCTACAAGTCCGCTACTAGTCGATGAGACCATGTTGAGTCTATAAGTCTTTACTGAGTCTACGGGTCCATGAGTCCATGCCAAGTCTACGAGTCCGCTACTAGTCTATGAGACCATGTTGAGTCTATAAGTCTATACTGAGTCTAGGGGTCCATGAGTCCATGCCAAGTCTACAAGTCCGCTACCAGTCTCTGAGACCATGTTGAGTCTATAAGTCTATACTGAGTCTACGGGTCCATGAGTCCAAGCCAAGTCTACAAGTCCGCTACTAGTCTATGAGACCATGTTGAGTCTATAAGTCTGTACTGAGTCTACGAGTCCTTGAGTCCAAGCCAAGTCTACAAGTCCGCTACGTGTCTATGAGACCATGTTGAGTCTATAAGTCTTTACTGAGTCTACGAGTCCGTGAGTCCATGCCAAGTCTACAAGTCCGCTACTAGTCTATGAGACCATGTTGAGTCTACGAGTCTGTACTGAGTCTACGAGTCCTTGAGTCCATGCCGAGTCTACGAGTCCGCTACGAGTCGATGAGACCATGTGGAGTCTATGAGTCTGTACTGAGTCTACGGGTCCGTGAGTCCTTGCCGAGTCTACAAGTCCGCTACTAGTCTATGAGACCATGTTGAGTCTATAAGTCTGTACTGAGTCTACGAGTCCTTGAGTCCAAGCCAAGTCTACAAGTCCGCTACGTGTCTATGAGACCATGTTGAGTCTATAAGTCTTTACTGAGTCTACGAGTCCGTGAGTCCATGCCAAGTCTACAAGTCCGCTACTAGTCTATGAGACCATGTTGAGTCTACGAGTCTGTACTGAGTCTACGAGTCCTTGAGTCCATGCCGAGTCTACGAGTCCGCTACGAGTCGATGAGACCATGTGGAGTCTATGAGTCTGTACTGAGTCTACGGGTCCGTGAGTCCTTGCCGAGTCTACAAGTCCGCTACTAGTCTATGAGACCATGTTGAGTCTACGAGTCTGTACTGAGTCTACGAGTCCTTGAGTCCATGCCGAGTCTACGAGTCCGCTACGAGTCGATGAGACCATGTGGAGTCTATGAGTCTGTACTGAGTCTACGAGTCCGCGCTGAGTCTACGAGTCCGCTACTAGTCTATGAGACCATGTTGAGTCTATAAGTCTATACTGAGTCTACGAGTCCTTGAGTCCAAGCCAAGTCTACAAGTCCGCTACTAGTCTATGAGACCATGTTGAGTCTATGAGTCTGTATTGAGTCTACGAGTCCATGAGTCTACAAGTCCGCTACTAGTCTATGAGACCATGTTGAGTCTACAAGTCTGTACTGAGTCTACGAGTACGCGCCGAGTCTACGAGTCTGCTATGAGTCTATGAGACCATGTTGAGTCTATAAGTCTATACTGAGTCTATGGGTCCATGAGTCCATGCCAAGTCTACAAGTCCGCTACCAGTCTCTGAGACCATGTTGAGTCTATAAGTCTTTACTGAGTCTACGAGTCCATGAGTCTACAAGTCCGCTACTAGTCGATGAGACCATGTTGAGTCTATAAGTCTTTACTGAGTCTACGGGTCCATGAGTCCATGCCAAGTCTACGAGTCCGCTACTAGTCTATGAGACCATGTTGAGTCTATAAGTCTATACTGAGTCTAGGGGTCCATGAGTCCATGCCAAGTCTACAAGTCCGCTACCAGTCTCTGAGACCATGTTGAGTCTATAAGTCTATACTGAGTCTACGGGTCCATGAGTCCAAGCCAAGTCTACAAGTCCGCTACTAGTCTATGAGACCATGTTGAGTCTATAAGTCTGTACTGAGTCTACGAGTCCTTGAGTCCAAGCCAAGTCTACAAGTCCGCTACGTGTCTATGAGACCATGTTGAGTCTATAAGTCTTTACTGAGTCTACGAGTCCGTGAGTCCATGCCAAGTCTACAAGTCCGCTACTAGTCTATGAGACCATGTTGAGTCTACGAGTCTGTACTGAGTCTACGAGTCCTTGAGTCCATGCCGAGTCTACGAGTCCGCTACGAGTCGATGAGACCATGTGGAGTCTATGAGTCTGTACTGAGTCTACGGGTCCGTGAGTCCTTGCCGAGTCTACAAGTCCGCTACTAGTCTATGAGACCATGTTGAGTCTATAAGTCTGTACTGAGTCTACGAGTCCTTGAGTCCAAGCCAAGTCTACAAGTCCGCTACGTGTCTATGAGACCATGTTGAGTCTATAAGTCTTTACTGAGTCTACGAGTCCGTGAGTCCATGCCAAGTCTACAAGTCCGCTACTAGTCTATGAGACCATGTTGAGTCTACGAGTCTGTACTGAGTCTACGAGTCCTTGAGTCCATGCCGAGTCTACGAGTCCGCTACGAGTCGATGAGACCATGTGGAGTCTATGAGTCTGTACTGAGTCTACGGGTCCGTGAGTCCTTGCCGAGTCTACAAGTCCGCTACTAGTCTATGAGACCATGTTGAGTCTACGAGTCTGTACTGAGTCTACGAGTCCTTGAGTCCATGCCGAGTCTACGAGTCCGCTACGAGTCGATGAGACCATGTGGAGTCTATGAGTCTGTACTGAGTCTACGAGTCCGCGCTGAGTCTACGAGTCCGCTACTAGTCTATGAGACCATGTTGAGTCTATAAGTCTATACTGAGTCTACGAGTCCTTGAGTCCAAGCCAAGTCTACAAGTCCGCTACTAGTCTATGAGACCATGTTGAGTCTATGAGTCTGTATTGAGTCTACGAGTCCATGAGTCTACAAGTCCGCTACTAGTCTATGAGACCATGTTGAGTCTACAAGTCTGTACTGAGTCTACGAGTTCTTGAGTCCAAGCCAAGTATACAAGTCCGCTACGTGTCTATGAGACCATGTTGAGTCTATAAGTCTTTACTGAGTCTACGAGTCCGTGAGTCCATGCCAAGTCTACAAGTCCGCTACTAGTCTATGAGACCATGTTGAGTCTATGAGTCTTTACTGAGTCTACGAGTCCGTGAGTCCATGCCAAGTCTACAAGTCCGCTACTAGTCTATGAGACCATGTTGAGTCTATGAGTCTATACTGAGTCTACGGGTCCGTGAGTCCTTGCCGAGTCTACAAGTCCGCTACTAGTCTATGAGACCATGTTGAGTCTACGAGTCTTTACTGAGTCTACGAGTCCGTGAGTCCATGCCAAGTCTACAAGTCCGCTACTAGTCTATGAGACCATGTTGAGTTTATGAGTCTGTACTGAGTCTACGAGTCCACGAGTCCGCGCTGAGTCTACGAGTCCGCTACTAGTCTATGAGACCATGTTGAGTCTATGAGTCTGTACTGAGTCTACGAGTCCATGAGTCCATGCCAAGTCTACAAGTCCGCTACGTGTCTATGAGACCATGTTGAGTCTATAAGTCTATACTGAGTCTACGGGTCCATGAGTCTACAAGTCCACTACTAGTTTATGAGACCATGTTGAGTCTAAGTCTGTACTGAGTCTACGGGTCCTTGCCGAGTCTACGAGTCCGCTATGAGTCTATGAGACCATGTTGAGTCTATAAGTCTGTACTGAGTCTACGGGTCCATGAGTCCATGCCAAGTCTACAAGTCCGCTACTAGTCTATGAGACCATGTTGAGTCTATGAGTCTTTACTGAGTCTACGAGTCCATGAGTCCGCGCTGAGTCTATGGGTCCACGAGTCCGCGCTGAGTCTACGAGTCCGCTACTAGTCTATGAGACCATGTTGAGTCTATAAGTCTGTACTGAGTCTACGGGTCCTTGCTGAGTCTACGAGTCCACGCTGAGTCTATGGGTCCACGAGTCCGCGCTGAGTCTACGAGTCCGCTACTAGTCTATAAGACCATGTTGAGTCTATGAGACCATGTTGAGTCTATGAGACCATGTTGAGTCTACGAGTCCTTGCCGAGTCTACGAGTCCGCGCTGAGTCTACGGGTCCACGAGTCCACGCCGAGTCCCACCACCACCCCCCCCACCTGTACTGCGGCTTGCACGGGTGCCTCTCGACGTCCAGCAGCTGGGACACGACCTGCGGCCTCTCCAGCCCCTCGCCCACCAGCAGCAGCACCGCCATCATGCAGCGTACCTTCGGCGCACACACACACACACACGGGAGGGTGGTGGTGGTGGTGGTGGTAGGGGTGGTGGTGGTTGGGGGGAGGTTGTGGGGGGGGTGTTGATTCGTGGTCGTGGTGGGGGTTGTGAAGGAGGTGGTGGTAGGGGTGGCGGTGGTAGGGGGAGTGGTGGTTGGGGTAGGGGGGTAGTGGTGGTAGGGGGTGGTGGTGGTAGGGGGGTAGGGGTGGTGGTAGTAGTGGTAGGTGTGGTGGTAGTAGTAGTAGTAATGGTAGGTGTGGTGGTAGTGGTAGGTGTAGTGGTAGTGGTAGGTGTGGTGGTAGTAGTAATGGTAGGTGTGGTGGTAGTGGTAGGTGTGGTGGTAGTGGTAGGTGTGGTGGTAGTAGTAGTGGTAGGTGTGATGGTGGTAGTGGTAGTAGTCGTGGTAGGTGTGGTGGTAGTAGTAGTGGTAGTAGTAGTATTAGTCGTGGTAGGTGTGGTAGTAGTGGTAGGAGTGGTAGGTGTGGTGGTGGTAGTAGTAGTCATGGTAGGTGTGGTAGTAGTGGTAGGTGTGGTGGTAGTAGTGGTATTAGTCGTGGTAGTAGTGGTAGTGGTGGTAGGAGTGGTAGGTGTGGTGGTGGTAGTGGTGGTAGTGGTAGTAGTGGTAGGTGTGGTAGTAGTGGTATGTGTGGTAGTAGTGGTATGTGTGGTAGTAGTGGTATGTGTGGTAGTAGTGGTATGTGTGGTAGTAGTGGTAGGTGTGGTGGCCTTCCTGGATGCCATACCTGGTGGTAGAGGAATGCCAGTCCCACCACCTCGAACACCATCATCTCAAACTCGTCACCGCCATCACCACCATCATCACCATCACCACCTACCATCACCACCAACACCATCATCTCAAACTTGTCACTGCCATCACCACCAACATCACCACCACCAACACCATCATCACCACCAACACAATCATCTCAAACTCATCAACGCCATCACCACCTACCATCACCACCAACACCATCATCTCAAACTCGTCATCACCACCAACATCACCACCACCAACGCCATCATCACCACCAACACAATCATCTAAAACTCATCAACGCCATTACCACCATCATCACCACCAACACCATCATCTAAAACTCATCAACGCCATTACCACCATCATCACTATCAACACCATCATCTCAAACTCGTCACCACCATCATCACCATCACCACCTACCATCACCACCAACACCATAATCTAAAACTCATTACCACCATCTTCACCATCATCACCACCATCATCACCACCAACACCATCTTCTAAAACTCATCAACGCCATCACCACCATCATCACCATCAACACCATCATCACCACCAACACCATCATCTCAAACTCATCACCGCCATCACCACCAACATCACCACCACCTACTATCACCACCAACACCATAATCTAAAACTCATTACCACCATCTTCACCATCATCACCACCATCTTCACCACCAACACCATCTTCTAAAACTCATCAATGCCATCACCACCATCATCACCATCAACACCATCATCACCACCAACACCATCATCTCAAACTCATCACCGCCATCACCACCAACATCACCACCACCTACCATCACAAACCAACACCATAATCTAAAACTCATAAACGCCATCACCACCATCATCACCATCAACACCATCATCTCAAACTCGTCACCACCATCACCACCATCATCACCATCAACACCATCATCACCATCAACCATCACCACCAACACCATCATCTCAAACTCGTCACCGCCATCACCACCACCAACACCATCATCACCACCAACACCATCATCTAAAACTCATCAACGCCATTACCACCATCATCACCACCAACACAATCATCTAAAACTCATCAATGCCATCACCACCATCACCACCATTACCACCATAATCACCATTATCACCATTACCACCATAATCACCATTACCACCATAATCACCACCAACACCATCATCTAAAACTTGTCCACCACCATCATCACCACCTACCATGACCACTAACACCGTCATCATCATCACCACCATCACCACTACCATTATCACCACCATTACAATAACCACCATCACCACCATTACAATCACCATCCAACCCAACCTCCACCCCCCCCCCAGAACGACCACCACCACCACCACTACTGCCACCACCCCAACAACCACCACTACCACCACTACTGCCACCACCCCAACAACCACCACCACTACTGCCACCACCCCAACAACCACCACTACCACCACCACTACTGCCACCACCCCAACAACCACCACTACCACCACCACCCCAACAACCACCACTACCACCACCACTACTGCCACCACCCCAACAACCACCACCACCACTACTGCCACCACCCCAACAACCACCACTACCACCACTACTGCCACCACCCCAACAACCACCACTACCACCACCACCACTACTGCCACCACCCCAACAACCACCACTACCACCACCACTACTGCCACCACCCCAACAACCACCACTATCACCACCACTACTGCCACCACCCCAACAACCACCACTACCACCACCACCACCACTACTGCCACCACCCCAAAAACCACCACCACCACCACCACTACTGCCACCACCCCAACAACCACCACTACCACCACCACTACTGCCACCACCCCAACAACCACCACTACTGCCACCACCCCAACAACCACCACTACTGCCACCACCCCAACAACCACCACTACCACCACTACTGCCACCACCCCAACAACCACCACTACCACCACCACCACTACTGCCACCACCCCAACAACCACCACTACCACCACCACCACTACTGCCACCACCCCAACAACCACCACTACCACCACCACCACTACTGCCACCACCCCAACAACCACCACTACCACCACCACTACTGCCACCACCCCAACAACCACCACTACCACCACCACCACTACTGCCACCACCCCAACAACCACCACTACGACCACCACCACTACTGCCACCACCCCAACAACCACCACTACCACCACCACCACTACTGCCACCACCCCAACAACCACCACTACCACCACCACTACTGCCACCACCCCAACAACCACCACTACCACCACCACCACTACTGCCACCACCCCAACAACCACCACTACCACCACCACCACTACTGCCACCACCCCAACAACCACCACTACCACCACCACCACCACCACTACTGCCACCACCACCACCACAAACCACCACTACCACCACCACCACTACTGCCACCACCCCAACAACCACCACTACCACCACCACCACTACTGCCACCACCCCAACAACCACCACTACCACCACCACCACTACTGCCACCACCCCAACAACCACCACTACCACCACCACCACTACTGCCACCACCCCAACAACCACCACTACCACCACCACTACTGCCACCACCCCAACAACCACCACTACCACCACCACCACTACTGCCACCACCCCAACAACCACCACTACCACCACCACTACTGCCACCACCCCAACAACCACCACCACCACCACTACTGCCACCACCCCAACAACCACCACTACCACCACCACCACTACTGCCACCACCCCAACAACCACCACTACCACCACCACCACTACTGCCACCACCCCAACAACCACCACTACCACCACCACTACTGCCACCACCCCAACAACCACCACTACCACCACTACTGCCACCACCCCAACAACCACCACTACCACCACCACCACTACTGCCACCACCCCAACAACCACCACTACCACCACCACCACTACTGCCACCACCACCACAAACCACCACTACCACCACCACCACTACTGCCACCACCCCAACAACCACCACTACCACCACCACCACTACTGCCACCACCCCAACAACCACCACTACCACCACCACCACTACTGCCACCACCCCAACAACCACCACTACCACCACCACCACTACTGCCACCACCCCAACAACCACCACTACCACCACCACTACTGCCACCACCCCAACAACCACCACTACCACCACCACTACTGCCACCACCCCAACAACCACCACTACCACCACCACCACTACTGCCACCACCCCAACAACCACCACTACCACCACCACCACTACTGCCACCACCCCAACAACCACCACTACCACCACCACTACTGCCACCACCCCAACAACCACCACTACCACCACCACCACTACTGCCACCACCCCAACAACCACCACTACCACCACCACCACTACTGCCACCACCCCAACAACCACCACTACCACCACCACCACTACTGCCACCACCACCACCACCACAAACCACCACTACCACCACCACCACTACTGCCACCACCCCAACAACCACCACTACCACCACCACCACTACTGCCACCACCCCAACAACCACCACTACCACCACCACCACTACTGCCACCACCCCAACAACCACCACTACCACCACCACCACTACTGCCACCACCCCAACAACCACCACCACCACTACTGCCACCACCCCAACAACCACCACTACCACCACCACCACTACTGCCACCACCCCAACAACCACCACTACCACCACCACCACTACTGCCACCACCCCAACAACCACCACTACCACCACCACCACCACCACTACTGCCACCACCACCACCACAAACCACCACCACTACCACCACCACCACTACTGCCACCACCCCAACAACCACCACTACCACCACCACCACTACTGCCACCACCCCAACAACCACCACTACCACCACCACCACTACTGCCACCACCCCAACAACCACCACTACCACCACCACCACTACTGCCACCACCCCAACAACCACCACTACCACCACCACTACTGCCACCACCCCAACAACCACCACTACCACCACCACTACTGCCACCACCCCAACAACCACCACTACCACCACCACCACTACTGCCACCACCCCAACAACCACCACTACCACCACCACCACTACTGCCACCACCCCAACAACCACCACTACCACCACCACCACTACTGCCACCACCCCAACAACCATCACTACCACCACCACTACTGCCACCACCCCAACAACCACCACTACCACCACTACTGCCACCACCCCAACAACCACCACTACCACCACCACCACTACTGCCACCACCCCAACAACCACCACTACCACCACCACCACTACTGCCACCACCACCACCACAAACCACCACTACCACCACCACCACTACTGCCACCACCCCAACAACCACCACTACCACCACCACCACTACTGACACCACCCCAACAACCACCACTACCACCACCACCACTACTGCCACCACCCCAACCACCACTACCACCACCACTACTGCCACCACCCCAACAACCACCACTACCACCACTACTGCCACCACCCCAACAACCACCACTACCACCACCACCACTACTGCCACCACCCCAACAACCACCACTACCACCACCACCACTACTGCCACCACCCCAACAACCACCACTACTGCCACCACCCCAACAACCACCACTACCACCACCACTACTGCCACCACCACCACCACCACAAATCACCACTACCACCACCACCACTACTGCCACCACCCCAACAACCACCACTACCACCACCACCACCACCACTACTGCCACCACCACCACCACAAACCACCACCACCACCACTACTGCCACCACCCCAACAACCACCACTACCACCACCACCACTACTGCCACCACCCCAACAACCACCACTACCACCACCACCACTACTGCCACCACCCCAACAACCACCACTACCACCACCACTACTGCCACCACCCCAACAACCACCACTACCACCACTACTGCCACCACCCCAACAACCACCACTACCACCACCACCACTACTGCCACCACCCCAACAACCACCACCACCACCACTACTGCCACCACCCCAACAACCACCACTACCACCACCACCACTACTGCCACCACCACCACCACAAACCACCACCACCACCACTACTGCCACCACCCCAACAACCACCACCACCACCACTACTGCCACCACCCCAACAACCACCACTACCACCACCACCACCACCACTACTGCCACCACCACCACCACAAACCACCACTACCACCACCACCACTACTGCCACCACCCCAACAACCACCACTACCACCACCACCACTACTGCCACCACCCCAACAACCACCACTACCACCACCACCACTACTGCCACCACCCCAACAACCACCACCACCACCACCACTACTGCCACCACCCCAACAACCACCACTACCACCACCACTACTGCCACCACCCCAACAACCACCACCACCACTACTGCCACCACCCCAACAACCACCACTACCACCACCACCACTACTGCCACCACCCCAACAACCACCACTACCACCACCACTACTGCCACCACCCCAACAACCACCACCACCACCACTACTGCCACCACCCCAACAACCACCACTACCACCACCACCACTACTGCCACCACCCCAACAACCACCACTACCACCACCACCACTACTGCCACCACCCCAACAACCACCACTACCACCACCACTACTGCCACCACCCCAACAACCACCACTACCACCACCACCACTACTGCCACCACCCCAACAACCACCACTACCACCACCACCACTACTGCCACCACCCCAACAACCACCACTACCACCACCACCACTACTGCCACCACCACCACCACAAACCACCACTACCACCACCACCACTACTGCCACCACCCCAACAACCACCACTACCACCACCACCACTACTGCCACCACCCCAACAACCACCACTACCACCACCACCACTACTGCCACCACCCCAACAACCACCACTACCACCACCACCACTACTGCCACCACCCCAACAACCACCACTACCACCACCACCACTACTGCCACCACCCCAACAACCACCACTACCACCACCACTACTGCCACCACCCCAACAACCACCACTACCACCACCACCACTACTGCCACCACCCCAACAACCACCACTACCACCACCACCACTACTGCCACCACCCCAACAACCACCACTACCACCACCACTACTGCCACCACCCCAACAACCACCACTACCACCACCACCACTACTGCCACCACCCCAACAACCACCACTACCACCACCACCACTACTGCCACCACCCCAACAACCACCACTACCACCACCACCACCACCACTACTGCCACCACCACCACCACAAACCACCACTACCACCACCACCACTACTGCCACCACCCCAACAACCACCACTACCACCACCACCACTACTGCCACCACCCCAACAACCACCACTACCACCACCACCACTACTGCCACCACCCCAACAACCACCACTACCACCACCACCACTACTGCCACCACCCCAACAACCACCACTACCACCACCACTACTGCCACCACCCCAACAACCACCACTACCACCACCACCACTACTGCCACCACCCCAACAACCACCACTACCACCACCACCACTACTGCCACCACCCCAACAACCACCACTACCACCACCACCACTACTGCCACCACCACCACCACAACCACCACTACCACCACCACTACTGCCACCACCCCAACAACCACCACTACCACCACCACCACTACTGCCACCACCCCAACAACCACCACTACCACCACCACCACTACTGCCACCACCCCAACAACCACCACTACCACCACCACTACTGCCACCACCCCAACAACCACCACTACCACCACTACTGCCACCACCCCAACAACCACCACTACCACCACCACCACTACTGCCACCACCCCAACAACCACCACTACCACCACCACCACTACTGCCACCACCACCACCACAAACCACCACTACCACCACCACCACTACTGCCACCACCCCAACAACCACCACTACCACCACCACCACTACTGCCACCACCCCAACAACCACCACTACCACCACCACCACTACTGCCACCACCCCAACAACCACCACTACCACCACCACTACTGCCACCACCCCAACAACCACCACTACCACCACTACTGCCACCACCCCAACAACCACCACTACCACCACCACCACTACTGCCACCACCCCAACAACCACCACTACCACCACCACCACTACTGCCACCACCCCAACAACCACCACTACTGCCACCACCCCAACAACCACCACTACCACCACCACCACTACTGCCACCACCACCACCACAACCACCACTACCACCACCACCACTACTGCCACCACCCCAACAACCACCACTACCACCACCACCACCACCACTACTGCCATCACCACCACCACAAACCACCACTACCACCACCACCACTACTGCCACCACCCCAACAACCACCACTACCACCACCACCACTACTGCCACCACCCCAACAACCACCACTACCACCACCACCACTACTGCCACCACCCCAACAACCACCACTACCACCACCACTACTGCCACCACCCCAACAACCACCACTACCACCACTACTGCCACCACCCCAACAACCACCACTACCACCACCACCACTACTGCCACCACCCCAACAACCACCACCACCACCACTACTGCCACCACCCCAACAACCACCACTACCACCACCACCACTACTGCCACCACCCCAACAACCACCACTACCACCACCACCACTACTGCCACCACCACCACCACAAACCACCACTACCACCACCACCACTACTGCCACCACCCCAACAACCACCACTACCACCACCACTACTGCCACCACCCCAACAACCACCACTACCACCACCACCACTACTGCCACCACCCCAACAACCACCACCACTACCACCACCACCACTACTGCCACCACCCCAACAACCACCACTACCACCACCACCACTACTGCCACCACCCCAACAACCACCACTACCACCACCACCACTACTGCCACCACCACCACAAACCACCACTACCACCACCACCACTACTGCCACCACCCCAACAACCACCACTACCACCACCACCACCACCACTACTGCCACCACCACCACCACAAACCACCACTACCACCACCACCACTACTGCCACCACCCCAACAACCACCACTACCACCACCACCACTACTGCCACCACCCCAACAACCACCACTACCACCACCACCACTACTGCCACCACCCCAACAACCACCACTACCACCACCACCACTACTGCCACCACCCCAACAACCACCACTACCACCACCACTACTGCCACCACCCCAACAACCACCACTACCACCACTACTGCCACCACCCCAACAACCACCACTACCACCACCACCACTACTGCCACCACCCCAACAACCACCACTACCACCACCACCACTACTGCCACCACCCCAACAACCACCACTACCACCACCACCACTACTGCCACCACCCCAACAACCACCACTACCACCACCACCACTACTGCCACCACCCCAACAACCACCACTACCACCACCACTACTGCCACCACCCCAACAACCACCACTACCACCACCACCACTACTGCCACCACCCCAACAACCACCACTACCACCACCACCACTACTGCCACCACCCCAACAACCACCACTACCACCACCACCACTACTGCCACCACCACCACCACAAACCACCACTACCACCACCACCACTACTGCCACCACCCCAACAACCACCACTACCACCACCACCACCACCACTACTGCCACCACCACCACCACAAACCACCACTACCACCACCACCACTACTGCCACCACCCCAACAACCACCACTACCACCACCACCACTACTGCCACCACCCCAACAACCACCACTACCACCACCACCACTACTGCCACCACCCCAACAACCACCACTACCACCACCACTACTGCCACCACCCCAACAACCACCACTACCACCACTACTGCCACCACCACCACAAACCACCACTACCACCACCACCACCACTACTGCCACCACCCCAACAACCACCACTACCACCACCACCACTACTGCCACCACCCCAACAACCACCACTACCACCACCACCACTACTGCCACCACCCCAACAACCACCACTACCACCCACCACCACTACTGCCACCACCACCACCACAAACCACCACTACCACCACAACCACTACTGCCACCACCCCAACAACCACCACTACCACCACCACCACCACCACTACTGCCACCACCACCACCACAAACCACCACTACCACCACCACCACCACTACTGCCACCACCCCAACAACCACCACTACCACCACCACCACTACTGCCACCACCCCAACAACCACCACTACCACCACCACCACTACTGCCACCACCCCAACAACCACCACTACCACCACCACTACTGCCACCACCCCAACAACCACCACTACCACCACTACTGCCACCACCCCAACAACCACCACTACCACCACCACCACTACTGCCACCACCCCAACAACCACCACTACCACCACCACTACTGCCACCACCCCAACAACCACCACTACCACCACCACCACTACTGCCACCACCCCAACAACCACCACTACCACCACCACCACTACTGCCACCACCACCACCACAAACCACCACTACCACCACCACCACTACTGCCACCACCCCAACAACCACCACTACCACCACCACCACCACCACTACTGCCACCACCACAAACCACCACCACCACCACTACTGCCACCACCCCAACAACCACCACCACTACTGCCACCACCACCACCACAAACCACCACTACCACTACCACCACTACTGCCACCACCCCAACAACCACCACGACCACCGCCACCACCACTACTGCCACCACCCCAACAACCACCACTACCACCACCACTACTGCCACCACCCCAACAACCACCACTACCACCACTACTGCCACCACCCCAACAACCACCACTACCACCACTACTGCCACCACCCCAACAACCACCACTACCACCACTACTGCCACCACCCCAACAACCACCACTACCACTACTACTGCCACCACCCCAACAACCACCACTACCACCACCACTACTGCCACCACCCCAACAACCACCACTACCACCACTACTGCCACCACCCCAACAACCACCACTACCACCACTACTGCCACCACCCCAACAACTACCACCACTACTGCCACCACCCCAACAACCACCACTACCACCACCACTACTGCCACCACCCCAACAACCACCACTACCACCACTACTGCCACCACCCCAACAACCACCACTACCACCACTACTGCCACCACCCCAACAACCACCACTACCACCACCACTACTGCCACCATCCCAACAACCACCACTACCACCATGACCACCACCACCACCACTATTGCCACCACCCCAACAACCACCACTACCACCATGACCACCACCACCACTATTGCCACCACCCCAACAACCACCACCACCCCAACCATGACCACCACCACACCCATCACTACCGCCACAACTACCACCACCCCGACCACTACCGCCACCGCCCCAACCAGGACCACCACTACCGCCACCACCACCCCTACCACCACCCCTACCACCGCCACCACCACTACCGCCACCCCAACAACCACGACCACCACCACACCCATCACTACCGCCACAACTACCACCACCCCGACCACTACCGCCACCGCCCCAACAACCACCACCACCACTACCAACACCACCACCACCACCACCACCACCACTCCTACCAGCAATCCAACCGCTACACCACCACCCCACCTCCCAAACAACCACCGGCACCCCTCACCCACCCTCCTCACCGTCGGCACGCCTCACGTCCGCGCTGATCACCGTGCGGCGGAAGCCGACGACGCCGTTGGCCACGTCCATCTTGCACAGGTTGCGGAAGTCGTGGCTGCCCACGAGGCCGCGGGCGGCCTCCCTCATGGCCATGATGTCCAGGCGCCCGCGAGGGAACCAGTAGCGGTAGCGGCGGCGGCTGCAGTCGAAACGCGCGCTGAAGCCAGCCTCAACGGGGGCCCAGCACAGCACGCGGATGTCACGCGGGAGGACCTGGTGGCGGCGGTGGTGGTGGGGTTGGGGTTAGTGGTGGTGGTGGGGTTAGTGGTGGTGGTGGTGGTAGGGTTGGTGGTGGCGGTGGTGGTAGGGTTAGTGGTGGTGGTGGGCTTAGTGGTGGTGGTAGGATTAGGGGTGGTGGTAGGGTTAGTGGTGGTGGTGGTAGGGTTAGTGGTGGTGGTAGGGTTAGTGGTGGTGGTGGTAGGGTTAGTGGTGGTGGTAGGGTTAGTGGTGGTGGTAGGGTTAGTGGTGGTAGGGTTAGTGGTGGTGGTGGTGGTGGTAGGGTTAGTGGTGGTGGTAGGGTTAGGGGTGGTGGTAGGGTTAGTGGTGGTGGTGGTAGGGTTAGTGGTGGTGGTAGGGTTAGTGGTGGTGGTAGGGTTAGTGGTGGTAGGGTTAGTGGTGGTAGGGTTAGTGGTGGTGGTGATAGGGTTAGTGGTGGTGGTGGTAGGGTTAGTGGTGATGGTGGTGGTAGGGTTAGTGGTGGTGGTGGTGGGGTTAGTGGTGGTGGTGGGGTTAGTGGTGGTGGTGGGGTTAGTGGTGGTAGGGTTGGTGGTGGTGGTAGTGGTAGGGTAAGTGGTGGTGGTAGGGTTAGTGGTGGTGGTAGGGTTAGTGGTGGTAGGGTTGGTGGTGGTGGTAGGGTAAGTGGTGGTGGTAGGGTTGGTGGTGGTGGTAGGGTTAGTGGTGGTAGTAGGGTTAGTGGTGGTGGTGGTAGGGTTAGTGGTGGTGGTAGGGTTAGTGGTGGTGGTGGTGGTAGGGTTAGTGGTGGTGGTGGTGGTAGGGTTAGTGGTGGTGGTGGTGGTAGGGTTAGTGTTGGTGGTGATGGTAGGGTTAGTGTTGGTGGTGTTAGTGGTGTTGGTGGTTGTGCTAGGTAACAGGGAGCGGCAACGGCTGCGGTAGAAACGTTGAATCCAACCTCCACGCCGTGATGGCGACGCTCACCTTGTTCAGGATGTGTGCGTAGCGGAGCTCCGTCGCTCCCGGAGGGACGTCGGCATTGGGCGTGGGGATGACGCCTTTGCCTGTGACGTCATAGACGCTGACGTCATCACTGACATCACTGTCATCGTCGTCATCGGCACTGACGTCGACACTCACGAGTGACATCACCGACATCACTGACGTTGACATCATCGCTGACGTCATCGACACTCACGAGTGACATCACCGTCAACAACGCAGCTGACGTCATCACCGGCATCATCGTCAGACACTCACGAGTGACATCACCGACATCACTGACAATCACTGACGTTGACATCATCACTGACATCATCGTCATCGACACGAGTGACATCACCGTCAACAACGCTGCTGACGTCATCACCGGCATCATCGTCATCAACACTCACGAGTGACATCACTGACAATCACTGACGTTGACGTCATCGCTGACGTCATCGACACTCACGAGTGACATCACCGTCAACAACGCTGCTGACGTCATCGCCGGCATCATCGTCATCGACATTCACGAGTGACATCACCGACATCACTGACAATCACTGACGTTGACATCATCACTGATTGTCACCGCACTACTCCCGACACCGTCACACCGTCAGCGGCACGATCGCCAGGCCACCTTGAGCGAGGTTGGAGCGCAGGGTGATGGACACCACCTGGTCGATGGCGCTCACCCCTCGGTCCGTGCGTCCGCAGCGGTGGTAGTTGGCCGCCTGACGCGACTCGACGAGCCGCGTCTTGTCCAGCGCCTCGAACAGCTGCTCCTCTAGGGCACACGCACGCCGAGGGGACGCACGCGTGGGCCCGCAACGCTCGCTCCGGCGCTCGCCCGCTTGCTCAGTCGCTCGCTCGGTCACTCGCTCGGTCACTCGCTCGCCCGCTCAGTCGCTCGCTCGCTCAGTCGCTCGCTCGCTCAGTCACTCGCTCGCTCGCTCGGTCACTCGCTCGCTCGGTCACTCGCTCGCTCGGTCACTCGCTGGGTCACTCGCTCACCCGCTCGGTCACTCGCTCGCTCGCTCGCTCGGTCACTCGCTCGCTCGGTCACTCGCTCAGTCACTCGCTCGCCCGCTCGGTCACTCGCCCGCTCGGTCACACGCTCAGTCACTCGCTCGCTCGGTCACTCGCTCAGTCACTCGCTCGCCCGCTCGGTCACTCGCTCGCTCAGTCACTCGCTGGGTCACTCGCTCGCCTGCTCGCTCGGTCACTCACTCACCCGCTCGGTCGCTCGCTCGCTCACTCACCTGTCCACTCGCTCGCTCACTCGCTCACTCACACGCTCGCTGGGTCACCCGCTCGCTCGGTCACTCACTCACCCGCTCGGTCACTCGCTCGCCCACTCGCTGGGTCACTCGCTCACCCGCTCGGTCGGTCACTCACTCACCCGCTCGGTCGGTCACTCACTCACCCGCTCGGTCGGTCACTCACTCACCCGTTCAGTCACTCGCCCGCTCGCTGGGTCACTCGCTCACCCACTCAGTCACTCGCTCACCCGCTAGCTGGGTCACTCACCCACTCACTCACCCGCTCAGTCACTCGTTCGCTCAGTCACTCGCTCGCTCGCTCGGTCACTCGCTCGCTCGGTCACTCGCTCGCCCGCTCGCTCGGTCACTCACTCACCCGCTCAGTCACTCGCTCGCTCAGTCACTCGCTCAGTCACTCGCTCGCTCGCTCGGTCGCTCGCTCACTCGGTCGCTCGCTCGGTCGCTCGCTCACTCGCTCACTCGGTCACTCGCTCGGTCACTCGCTCGGTCACTCGCTCAGTCACTCGCTCGCCCGCTCGGTCACTCGCCCGCTCGGTCACTCGCCCGCTCGGTCACTCGCTGGGTCACTCGCTCGCCCGATCGCTCGGTCACTCACTCACCCGCTCGGTCGGTCACTCACCCGCTCGGTCACTCACCTGTCCACTCGCTCGCTCACTCGCTCACTCGCTCACAAACACGCTCGCTGGGTCACCCGCTCGCTCGGTCACTCACTCACCCGCTCAGTCACTCGCCCGCTCGCTGGGTCACTCGCTCACCCACTCAGTCACTCGCTCACCCGCTAGCTGGGTCACTCACCCACTCACTCACCCGCTCAGTCACTCGTTCGCTCGCCCGCTCACCTGCTCGCTCGCTCACAAAATCACCCACTCAGTAACTCGCTCAGTCAATTACTCACCCACTCGCTGGGTCACTCACTCACCCGCTCACTCACCCGCTCAGTCACTCGCTCGCTCGGTCACTCACCCTCTAGCTCGGTCACTCACTCACTCGCTCACAAACTCACCCACTCAGTAACTCGCTCAGTCAATCACTCACCCACTCGCCAAGTCAGTCACTCTCCCGCTCGCTCGGTCACTCACTCACTCACTCACCCGCTCACTCACTCGCTCGGTCACTCACCCTCTCGCTCGGTCACTCACTCGCTCACTCACTCACCCGCTCAGTCAATCACTCATCCACTCGCTAAGTCAGTCATTCTCCCGCTCGCTCGGTCACTCACTCACTCGCCCACTCACCCGCTCACTCATTCGCTCGGTCACTCATTCACCCGCTCACTCACCCGCTCAGTCACTCGCTCGGTCACTCACCCACTCAGCCACCCGCTCGGTCACTGACTCACAAACTCACCCACCCACTCAGTCACTCTCCCACTCGCTCGGTCACTCACTCACTCACTCACCCGCTCAGTCACTCGCTCACCCGCTCGGTCACTCACCCACTCACTCACCCGCTTAGTCACTGACTCACAAACTCACCCACCCACTCAGTCACTCTCCCACTCGCTCGGTCACTCACTCACTCACTCACCCGCTCAGTCACTCTCCCACCCGCTCGATCACTCACTCACTCACCCACTCACTCACCCGCTTAGTCGCTCGCTCGCCCGCCCGCTCGGTCACTCGACTTCTCGCTCGGTCAGTCACTCACTCGCCCACTCACCCGCTCAGTCACTCGCTCGGTCACTCACTCACCCGCTCACTCACCCGCTCACTCACCCGCTCAGTCACCCGCTCAGTCACTCACTCGGTCACTCACCCACTCAGCCACCCGCTCGGTCACTGACTCACAAACTCACCCACCCACTCAGTCACTCGCTCAATCAGTCACTCTCCCACTCGCTCGGTCACTCACTCACTCACTCACCCGCTCAGTCACTCGCTCAATCAGTCACTCTCCCACTCGCTCGGTCACTCACTCACCCGCTTAGTCACTCGCTCGCCCGCCCGCTCGGTCACTCACCCTCTCGCTCGGTCAGTCACTCACTCGCCCACTCACCCGCTCAGTCACTCGCTCGGTCACTCACTCACCCGCTCACTCACCCGCTCAGTCACTCGCTCACCCGCTCGGTCACTCACCCACTCACTCACCCGCTTAGTCACTGACTCACAAACTCACCCACCCACTCAGTCACTCGCTCAATCAGTCACTCTCCCACTCGCTCGGTCACTCACTCACTCACCCGCTCAGTCACTTGCTCAATCAGTCACTCTCCCACTCGCTCGGTCACTCACTCACTCACTCACCCGCTCAGTCACTCGCTCACCCGCTCGGTCACTCACCCACTCACTCACCCGCTTAGTCACTCGCTCACCCGCTCGGTCACTCACTCACTCACTCACCCGCTCAGTCACTCGCTCACCCGCTCGATCACCCACTCACTCACCCGCTTAGTCACTCGCTCGCCCGCTCAGTCACTCACCCTCTCGCTCAGTCAGTCACTCACTAGCCCACTCACTCACTCGCCCACTCATCCGCTCAGTCACTTGCTCGGTCACTCGCTCACCCTCCCACCCGCCCGCCCACTCACCCGCTCAGTCACTCGCTCACCCTCCCACCCGCCCGCCCACTCACCCGCTCAGTCACTCGCTCGGTCACTCGCTCACCCTCCCACCCACCCGCCCACTCACCCACGGTGTTGCGAGTGTTGTCCTGGGCCGCGTACCCATGGTAGTCCCAGCCCAGGTAAGCGAGCTTGAGCAGCACGTGGCGCCGATTGTGCCTGGAGAAGTCAAACGGCCTCCGTGCCACCGCCGCTTTGCCACCCTCTCTGCCCTTGTTGCCTTTGCCAGCCTTGCCACCTTTGACTCCTCCTCTGCCATCGCCACCGCCACCGCGATGACCACCATCGCCACCACCATCGCCACCACCACCGCCACCGCGATGACCACCATCGCCACCACCATCGCCACCACCATCGCCACCGTGATGACCACCATCGCCACCACCATCGCCACCACCATCGCCACCGCCATCGCCACCGCCATCGCCACCGCCATGACCACCATCGCCACCACCATCACCACCATCGCCACCATCGCCACCGCCATCACCACCGTGATGACCACCATCGCCACCACCATCGCCACCACCATCACCACCATCGCCACCATCGCCACCGCCATCACCACCGTGATGACCACCATCGCCACCACCATCGCCACCACCATCACCACCATCGCCACCATCGCCACCGCCATCACCACCGTGATGACCACCATCGCCACCACCATCGCCACCATCGCCACCGCCATCACCACCGTGATGACCACCACCGCCACCGCCATCGCCACCACCGCCATCGCGATGACCTCCGACTCCTCCATCCTTGCCGCCCCTTTCGTCAATGCCCCCTGCACCCACTGCTGCATCTCCTCTGCCGTCACCTCCTCCTCTGCCACCACCACCACCTCCTCTGCCACCACCACCACCTCCTCTGCTGCCACCGCCCCCGTAGCCCGGCGGCCTCGACCTGGACGCCTCGCTCATGGCCGCCGCCGCCACCTTCCTCTTGAGCTCCTCGATTCTTGCGACGAGTTCGTCTTTGGACAGGCCCAGGAGCTTCTGTCTGGCGGCTGTAGATGGCGGCGGTGAAGATGATGATGATGATACGGTGGTGGGGCTATCACCGCCGCCACCACCACTCTCCCCGGCTCCGGTGACATTTGAGGGTGTCCAGTCCATCGCACAGCAGATTAGCGGGAGGGCAGAGCGGTTAAACGCTAGCGGGGAGCGGTTAAACGGGTGGAGAGAGCGGTTAAAGGGGTGGAGAGAGCGGATAAACGGGTGGGGAGAGCGGTTAAACGGGTGGAGAGAGCGGATAAACGGGTGGGGAGAGCGGATAAACGGGTGGGGAGAGCGGTTAAAGGGGTGGAGAGAGCGGATAAACGGGTGGAGAGAGCGGATAAACAGCAGGGGAGAGCGGTTGAACGGGAGGCGCATGAATCGAGAGGCGAAACGCGATTAATCGGGCGGATAATCGATACTTTGTGTTTAGTTTAATATCCTTCCCCTGCGATTAGCGCGGTTGGCTATGTACGGTACGAGGGAAGTTCAACGTGCAGTACCTACACTACACTATACACGTTACTATACTATACACTACACTATACACTACACGTTACTATACACTACACTATACACTACACGTTACTATACTATACACTACTACACTATACACTACACGTTACTATACTATACACTACTACACTATACACTACACGTTACTATACACTACACTATACACTACACGTTACTATACTATACACTACTACACTATACACTACACTATACACTACAATACGTTATACTATACACTTCACACACTACTATACACTACTATATACTTCCAATATAATACACACTACTATACACTACACGCAACACTATACACTACACCTTAACTACACTACTATATACTACACTATAAACCACGCCACCTTAACTACACTACTATACACTACACCTTAACTACACTACTATACACTACACTATACACTATACCACCTTAACTATACACTACTATACACTACACTATACACTACACCACCTTAACTATACACTACACTATACACTACTATACACTACACCACCTTAACTATACACTACACCACCTTAACTATACACTACACTATACACTACACCACCTTAACTATACACTACACTATACACTACTATACACTATACACTACACCACCTTAACTATACACTACACTATACACTACACCACCTTAACTATACACTACTATACACTATACACTACACTACACCACCTTAACTATACACTACACTATACACTACACCACCTTAACTATACACTACACTATACACTACACCACCTTAACTATACACTACACTATACACTACACCTTAACTATACACTACACCACCTTAACTATACACTACACTATACACTACACCACCTTAACTATACACTATATACTACACTATACACTACTATACACTACACCACCGTAACTATACACTACTATACACTACACCACCTTAACTATACACTACACTATACACTACACCACCTTCACCATACACTATACACTACTATACACTACACCACCTTAACTATACACTACTATACACTATACACTACTATACACTACACCACCTTAACTATACACTACTATACACTACACCACCTTAACTATACACTACACTATACACTACGCTCTCCGTTTGGGGGCTGAGTCGACCTAGGGGATGCCCAGGAAGACCGGTTCAAAGGTAATCGCTGGTGGTGGTGTCCGCTACACGTTCACGCACACACTGAGCCAGAGTTTATTCAATGCCGAGTCGACCTACGCGTGGTGGTGGTGGTGGACGGTAACCGGTTCAAATGCTCACCCACTCGTTGGGTGGTGGTGGTGGCGGTGATGATGAGAGTGGATGGTGGTGGTGAGGGTGGCGGTGAAGAGAGTGGTTGGTGGTGGTGATGCTGGTGATGAGGGTGGTGGTGGTGGTGACGCTGGTGATGAGTGTGGTGGTGGTGAGGGTGGTGGTGGTGATGATGAGAGTGGTTGGTGGTGGTGACGCTGGTGATGAGGGTGGTGGTGACGCTAGTGGTGGTGGTGGCGGTGATGAGAGTGGTTGGTGGTGATGCTGGTGATGAGGGTGGTGGTGGTGACGCTGGTGATGAGTGTGGTGGTGGTGGTGGTGACGCCTGTGGTGAGGGTGGTGTGGTGATAAGGGTAGTGTGGTGGTGGTGGTGGTGATGAGTGTGGTGGTGGTGAGGGTGGTGGTGGTGATGATGAGAGTGGTTGGTGGTGGTGACGCTGGTGGTGGTGAGGGTGGTGTGGTGGTGACGTCTGTGGTGAGGGTGGTGTGGTGGTGATAAGGGTAGTGTGGTGGTGGTGATGAGGGTGGTGGTGGTGGTGATGAGGGTGGTGGTGGTGAGGGTGCTGGTGATGTCTCGCGAACAGCACTTGCCCCAACAGTCTGTGAAGGCTACACGGAGTCAGGAGGAAGATCTTTTTTTTTTGCCTTCGCCGATGGCCGCGAGCGTGAATCAAACCGGGGTCGTCTTTCTGTCCTGCCGGCTTTGTAATCGTTGTAACAAAAAAACGCGCTAACCACTGCGCCCACCGCTCCTCCAACCACACAGGCTTGTGAGTGGCGAGTGTGACGAGACACGTGGGTGGGTGGGGCACGTGGTCTCCTGCTCTGACCTTTAACCTCCCCTCCGGGTGAGCGGGTAGCCCGTGACGTTAGGACGGACATCTTTGTAAGGGGTGATGGAAGTTCTAAACATCTTTGTAAGGGCTGATGCAAGTTCTAAACATCTTTGTAAGGGCTGATGGAAGTTCTAAACATCTTTGTAATTTGTGATGGAAGTTCTAAACATCTTTGTAAGTTATGATGGAAGTTCTAAACATCTTTGTAAGGAGTGATGGAAGTTCTAAACATCTTTGTAAGGGCTGATGGAAGTTCTAAACATATTTGTGAGGAGTGATGGAAGTTCTAAACATCTTTGTAAGGGGTGATGGAAGTTCTAAACATCTTTGTAAGGGCTGATGGAAGTTCTAAACATCTTTGTAAGTTGTGATGGAAGTTCTAAACATCTTTGTAAGTTGTGATGAAAGTTCTAAACATCTTTGTAAGGGCTGATGGAAGTTCTAAACATCTTTGTAAGTTGTGATGGAAGTTCTAAACATATTTGTGAGGAGTGATGGAAGTTCTAAACATCTTTGTAAGTTGTGATGAAAGTTCTAAACATCTTTGTAAGGGCTGATGGAAGTTCTAAACATCTTTGTAAGTTGTGATGGAAGTTCTAAACATCTTTGTAAGAGGTGATGGAAGTTCTAAACATCTTTGTAAATTGTGATGGAAGTTCTAAACATCTTTGTAAGGAGTGATGGAAGTTTTAAACATCTTTGTAAGTTGTGATGGAAGTTCTAAACATCTTTGTAAGTTGTGATGAAAGTTCTAAACATCTTTGTAAGTTGTGATGGAAGTTCTAAACATCTTTGTAAGTTGTGATGGAAGTTCTAAACATCTTTGTAAGGGCTGATGGAAGTTCTAAACATCTTTGTAAGGGCTGATGGAAGTTCTAAACATCTTTGTAAGGGGTGATGGAAGTTCTAAACATCTTTGTAAGGGGTGATGGAAGTTCTAAACATCTTTGTAAGGAGTGATGGAAGTTCTAAACATCTTTGTAAGTTGTGATGGAAGTTCTAAACATCTTTGTAAGTTGTGATGGAAGTTCTAAACATCTTTGTAAGTTGTGATGGAAGTTCTAAACATCTTTGTAAGGGCTGATGGAAGTTCTAAACATCTTTGTAAGGGGTGATGGAAGTTCTAAACATCTTTGTAAGGGGTGATGGAAGTTCTAAACATCTTTGTAAGGAGTGATGGAAGTTCTAAACGTCTTTGTAAGGAGTGATGGAAGTTCTATAATTTGGTATTGTGGTGTGTGGGGGGGGTTAAGAGAGGGTTGGAGAGTCAAACCCAGCAGCACATTGACAATTTGCTACCCACAATAGTTACAATCGTCATGACCACAATCTTTAGAATGTTCACTTTGATCATCACGTAGTCGTCATCATCGTCACCGCATTCATCACAATCATCACCATAGTCGTTTTCACAATCCTCATCATCACCACAATCATCTGGGGCGAGATGTGAATCTCGTCAGACTATAAGTACAGTATAGCATATATTTTATATATAAGATATCCCTATAATATACACACCATGTATATCAATATCCCTATAATATACACACTCTGTATATCAATATCCCTATAATATACACATTCTGTCTTATCAATATCCCTATAATATACACTGTATATCAACATCCCTATATCCCTATAATATACATTCTGTATATCAATATCCCTATAATATACACTCTGTATATCAACATCCCTATAATATACACACTGTATATCAACATCCCTATATTATACACTGTATATCAATATCCCTATAATATATACATTCTGTCTATCCATATCCCTATAATATACACATTCTGTATATCAATATCCCTATAATATACACTCTGTATATCAATATCCCTATAATATACACTCTGTATATCAATATCCCTATAATATATACATTCTGTATATCAATATCCCTATAATATACACATTCTGTATATCAATATCCTATAATATATACATTCTGTATATCAATATCCCTATAATATATACATTCTGTATATCAATATCTCTATAATATATACATTCTGTATATCAATATCCCTATAATATACACTGTATATCAATATCCCTATAATATACACACTGTATATCAATATCCCTATAATATACACACTGTATATCAACATCCCTATAATATACACTGTATATCAATATCCCTATAATATACACTGTATATCAATATCCCTATAATATATACATTCTGTATATCAATATCCCTATAATATACACACTGTATATCAATATCCCTATAATATACACACTGTATATCAATATCCCTATAATATTTACACTCCGTATATCGATATCCCTATAATATACACACTGTATATCAACACCCCTATAATATACACACTGTATATCAATATCCCTATAATATACTCTGTATATCAATATCCCTATAATATATACATTCTGTATATCAATATCCCTATAATATACACACTGTATATCAATATCCCTATAATATACACACTGTATATCAATATCTCTATAATATACACACTCTGTATATCAATATCCCTATAATATACACACTGTATATCAATATCCCTATAATATACACACTGTATATCAATATCCCTATAATATACACACTATATCGATATCCCTATAATATACACACTGTATATCAATATCCCTATACACACTGCATATCGATATACCTATATTATACACACTGTATATCAATATCCATATAATATACACACTGTATATCAATATCCCTATAATATACACTCTGTATATCAATATCCCTATAATATACACACTCTATATCAATATCCCTATAATATATACACTGTATATCAATATCCCTATAATATACACACTGTATATCGATATCCCTATAATATACACTGTATATCAATATCCCTATAATATATACATTCTGTATATCAATATCCCTATAATATACACTCTGTATATCAATATCCCTATAATATATACACTCTGTATATCAATATCCCTATAATATACACATTCTGTATATCAATATCCCTATAATATACGCACTGTATATCAATATCCCTATAATATACACACTATATCAATATCCCTATAATATACACACTGTATATCAATATCCCTATAATATACACTGTATATCAATATCCCTTTAATATATACACTCTGTATATCAATATCCCTACAATATACACACTGTATATCAATATCCCTATAATATATACACTCTGTATATCAATATCCCTATAATATATACACTCTGTATATCAATATCCCTATAATATATACACTCTGTATATCAATATCCCTATAATATACACATTCTGTATATCAATATCCCTATAATATACACACTGTATATCAATATCCCTATAATATACACTCTGTATATCAATATCCCTTTAATATATACACTCTGTATATCAATATCCCTACAATATACACACTGTATATCAATATCCCTATAATATATACACTCTGTATATCAATATTCCTATAATATATACACTCTGTATATCAATATCCCTATAATATATACACTCTGTATATCAATATCCCTATAATATACACATTCTGTATATCAATATCCCTATAATATACACACTGTATATCAATATCCCTATAATATACACACTGTATATCAATATCCCTATAATATTTACACTCCGTATATCGATATCCCTATAATATATACACTCTGTATATCAATATCCCTATAATATACACATTCTGTATATCAATATCCCTATAATATATACACTCTGTATATCAATATCCCTATAATATACACACTGTATATCAATATCCCTATAATATACACTCTGTATATCAATATCCCTATAATATACACACTCTGTATGTCAATATCCCTATAATATACACACTGTATATCAATATCCCTATAATATACACACTCTATATCAATATCCCTATAATATACACATTCTGTATATCAATATCCCTATAATATACACATTCTGTATATCAATATCCCTATAATATATACACTCTGTATATCAATATCCCTATAATATACACTGTATATCAATATCCCTATAATATACACACTGTATATCAATATCCCTATAATATACACTGTATCAATATCCCTATAATATACACTCTGTATATCAATATCCCTATAATATACACACTGTATATCAATATCCCTATAATATTTACACTCCGTATATCGATATCCCTATAATATACACACTGTATATCAACATCCCTATAATATACACACTGTATATCAATATCCCTATAATATACACTGTATATCAATATCCCTATAATATATACATTCTGTATATCAATATCCCTATAATATACACTCTGTATATCAATATCCCTATAATATATACATTCTGTATATCAATATCCCTATAATATACACATTCTGTATATCAATATCCCTATAATATACACTGTATATCAATATCCCTATAATATACACACTGTATATCAATATCCCTATGTATATCAATATCCCTATAATATACACGAATCTTAGCAGCGTCTTAGAAGACGCTACTAGTCTTAGCAGCGTCTTAGAAGACGCTACTAGTCTTAGCAGCGTCTTAAAAGACGCTACTACGAATCTTAGCAGCGTCTTAAAAGACGCTACTACGAATCTTAGCAGCGTCTTTTAAGACGCTACTACTAATCTTAGCAACGTCTTAAAAGACGCTACTATGAATCTTAGCAGCGTCTTAAAAGACGCTACTACGAATCTTAGCAGCGTCTTAAAAGACGCTACTATGAATCTTAGCAGCGTCTTAAAAGACGCTAAGAATATCCCTATAATATACACTCTGTGTATCAATATCCCTATAATATACACACTGTATATCAATATCCCTATAATATACACACTGTATATCAATATCCCTATAATATACACACTATATCGATATCCCTATAATATATACATTCTGTATATCAATATCCCTATAATATACACATTCTGTATATCAATATCCCTATAATATACACATTCTGTCTATCAATATCCCTATAATATATACATTCTGTATATCAATATCCCTATACTATACACATTCTGTATATCAATATCCCTATAATATACACACCATGTATATCAATATCCCTATAATATACACTGTATATCAATATCCCTATAATATACACACTGTATATCAATATCTCTATAATATACACACTGTATATCAATATCCCTATAATATACACACTATATCGATATCCCTATAATATATACATTCTGTATATCAATATCCCTATACTATACACATTCTGTATATCAATATCCCTATAATATACACATTCTGTCTATCAATATCCCTATAATATATACATTCTGTATATCAATATCCCTATACTATACACATTCTGTATATCAATATCCCTATAATATACACACCATGTATATCAATATCCCTATAATATACAGTCTGTATATCAATATCCCTATAATATACACATTCTGTATATCAATATCCCTATAATATACCCACTGTATATCAATATCCCTATAATATATACATTCTGTATATCAATATCCCTATAATGTACACACTGTATATCAATATCCCTATAATATACACACTGTATATCAATATCCCTATAGTATACACACTGTATATCAATATCCCTATAATATAAACACTCTGTATATCAATATCCCTATAATATACACACTGTATATCAATATCCCTATAATATACACTGTATATCAATATCCCTATAATATATGCATTCTGTATATCAATATCCCTATAATATACACTGTATATCAATATCCCTATAATATATACATTCTGTATATCAATATCCCTATAATATACACATTCTGTATATCAATATCCCTATAATATACACTGTATATCAATATCCCTATAATATACACACTGTATATCAATATCCCTATGTATATCAATATCCCTATAATATACACGAATCTTAGCAGCGTCTTAGAAGACGCTACTAGTCTTAGCAGCGTCTTAGAAGACGCTACTAGTCTTAGCAGCGTCTTAAAAGACGCTACTACGAATCTTAGCAGCGTCTTAAAAGACGCTACTACGAATCTTAGCAGCGTCTTTTAAGACGCTACTACTAATCTTAGCAACGTCTTAAAAGACGCTACTATGAATCTTAGCAGCGTCTTAAAAGACGCTACTACGAATCTTAGCAGATTCATAGTAGCGTCTTAAAAGACGCTACTATGAATCTTAGCAGCGTCTTAAAAGACGCTAAGAATATCCCTATAATATACACTCTGTGTATCAATATCCCTATAATATACACACTGTATATCAATATCCCTATAATATACACACTGTATATCAATATCCCTATAATATACACACTATATCGATATCCCTATAATATATACATTCTGTATATCAATATCCCTATAATATACACATTCTGTATATCAATATCCCTATAATATACACATTCTGTCTATCAATATCCCTATAATATATACATTCTGTATATCAATATCCCTATACTATACACATTCTGTATATCAATATCCCTATAATATACACACTGTATATCAATATCCCTATGTATATCAATATCCCTATAATATACACGAATCTTAGCAGCGTCTTAGAAGACGCTACTAGTCTTAGCAGCGTCTTAGAAGACGCTACTAGTCTTAGCAGCGTCTTAAAAGACGCTACTACGAATCTTAGCAGCGTCTTAAAAGACGCTACTACGAATCTTAGCAGCGTCTTTTAAGACGCTACTACTAATCTTAGCAACGTCTTAAAAGACGCTACTATGAATCTTAGCAGCGTCTTAAAAGACGCTACTACGAATCTTAGCAGCGTCTTAAAAGACGCTACTATGAATCTTAGCAGCGTCTTAAAAGACGCTAAGAATATCCCTATAATATACACTATGTGTATCAATATCCCTATAATATACACACTGTATATCAATATCCCTATAATATACACACTGTATATCAATATCCCTATAATATACACACTATATCGATATCCCTATAATATATACATTCTGTATATCAATATCCCTATAATATACACATTCTGTATATCAATATCCCTATAATATACACATTCTGTCTATCAATATCCCTATAATATATACATTCTGTATATCAATATCCCTATACTATACACATTCTGTATATCAATATCCCTATAATATACACACCATGTATATCAATATCCCTATAATATACACTGTATATCAATATCCCTATAATATACACACTGTATATCAATATCTCTATAATATACACACTGTATATCAATATCCCTATAATATACACACTATATCGATATCCCTATAATATATACATTCTGTATATCAATATCCCTATACTATACACATTCTGTATATCAATATCCCTATAATATACACATTCTGTCTATCAATATCCCTATAATATATACATTCTGTATATCAATATCCCTATACTATACACATTCTGTATATCAATATCCCTATAATATACACACCATGTATATCAATATCCCTATAATATACAGTCTGTATATCAATATCCCTATAATATACACATTCTGTATATCAATATCCCTATAATATACCCACTGTATATCAATATCCCTATAATATATACATTCTGTATATCAATATCCCTATAATGTACACACTGTATATCAATATCCCTATAATATACACACTGTATATCAATATCCCTATAGTATACACACTGTATATCAATATCCCTATAATATAAACACTCTGTATATCAATATCCCTATAATATACACACTCTATATCAATATCCCTATAATATACACATTCTGTATATCAATATCCCTATAATGTACACACTGTATATCAATATCCCTATAATATACACACTGTATATCAATATCCCTATAATATACACACTGTATGTCAATATCCCTATAATATACACACTGTATATCAATATCCCTATAATATACACACTCTATATCAATATCCCTATAATATACACATTCTGTATATCAATATCCCTATAGTATACACACTGTATATCAATATCCCTATAATATAAACACTCTGTATATCAATATCCCTATAATATACACACTGTATATCAATATCCCTATAATATACACTGTATATCAATATCCCTATAATATATACATTCTGTATATCAATATCCCTATAATATACACTCTGTATATCAATATCCCTATAATATATACATTCTGTATATCAATATCCCTATAATATACACATTCTGTATATCAATATCCCTATAATATACACTGTATATCAATATCCCTATAATATACACACTGTATATCAATATCCCTATGTATATCAATATCCCTATAATATACACGAATCTTAGCAGCGTCTTAGAAGACGCTACTAGTCTTAGCAGCGTCTTAGAAGACGCTACTAGTCTTAGCAGCGTCTTAAAAGACGCTACTACGAATCTTAGCAGCGTCTTAAAAGACGCTACTACGAATCTTAGCAGCGTCTTTTAAGACGCTACTACTAATCTTAGCAACGTCTTAAAAGACGCTACTATGAATCTTAGCAGCGTCTTAAAAGACGCTACTACGAATCTTAGCAGCGTCTTAAAAGACGCTACTATGAATCTTAGCAGCGTCTTAAAAGACGCTAAGAATATCCCTATAATATACACTCTGTGTATCAATATCCCTATAATATACACACTGTATATCAATATCCCTATAATATACACACTGTATATCAATATCCCTATAATATACACACTATATCGATATCCCTATAATATATACATTCTGTATATCAATATCCCTATAATATATACATTCTGTATATCAATATCCCTATACTATACACATTCTGTATATCAATATCCCTATAATATACACACCATGTATATCAATATCCCTATAATATACAGTCTGTATATCAATATCCCTATAATATACACATTCTGTATATCAATATCCCTATAATATACCCACTGTATATCAATATCCCTATAATATATACATTCTGTATATCAATATCCCTATAATGTACACACTGTATATCAATATCCCTATAATATACACACTGTATATCAATATCCCTATAGTATACACACTGTATATCAATATCCCTATAATATAAACACTCTGTATATCAATATCCCTATAATATACACACTCTATATCAATATCCCTATAATATACAGATTCTGTATATCAATATCCCTATAATGTACACACTGTATATCAATATCCCTATAATATACACACTGTATATCAATATCCCTATAATATACACACTGTATGTCAATATCCCTATAATATACACACTGTATATCAATATCCCTATAATATACACACTCTATATCAATATCCCTATAATATACACATTCTGTATATCAATATCCCTATAGTATACACACTGTATATCAATATCCCTATAATATAAACACTCTGTATATCAATATCCCTATAATATACACACTGTATATCAATATCCCTATAATATACACTGTATATCAATATCCCTATAATATATACATTCTGTATATCAATATCCCTATAATATACACTCTGTATATCAATATCCCTATAATATATACATTCTGTATATCAATATCCCTATAATATACACATTCTGTATATCAATATCCCTATAATATACACTGTATATCAATATCCCTATAATATACACACTGTATATCAATATCCCTATGTATATCAATATCCCTATAATATACACGAATCTTAGCAGCGTCTTAGAAGACGCTACTAGTCTTAGCAGCGTCTTAGAAGACGCTACTAGTCTTAGCAGCGTCTTAAAAGACGCTACTACGAATCTTAGCAGCGTCTTAAAAGACGCTACTACGAATCTTAGCAGCGTCTTTTAAGACGCTACTACTAATCTTAGCAACGTCTTAAAAGACGCTACTATGAATCTTAGCAGCGTCTTAAAAGACGCTACTACGAATCTTAGCAGCGTCTTAAAAGACGCTACTATGAATCTTAGCAGCGTCTTAAAAGACGCTAAGAATATCCCTATAATATACACTCTGTGTATCAATATCCCTATAATATACACACTGTATATCAATATCCCTATAATATACACACTGTATATCAATATCCCTATAATATACACACTCTATATCAATATCCCTATAATATACACATTCTGTATATCAATATCCCTATAATATACACATTCTGTATATCAATATCCCTATAATATATACACTCTGTATATCAATATCCCTATAATATACACTGTATATCAATATCCCTATAATATACACACTGTATATCAATATCCCTATAATATACACTGTATCAATATCCCTATAATATACACTCTGTATATCAATATCCCTATAATATACACACTGTATATCAATATCCCTATAATATTTACACTCCGTATATCGATATCCCTATAATATACACACTGTATATCAACATCCCTATAATATACACACTGTATATCAATATCCCTATAATATACACTGTATATCAATATCCCTATAATATATACATTCTGTATATCAATATCCCTATAATATACACTCTGTATATCAATATCCCTATAATATATACATTCTGTATATCAATATCCCTATAATATACACATTCTGTATATCAATATCCCTATAATATACACTGTATATCAATATCCCTATAATATACACACTGTATATCAATATCCCTATGTATATCAATATCCCTATAATATACACGAATCTTAGCAGCGTCTTAGAAGACGCTACTAGTCTTAGCAGCGTCTTAGAAGACGCTACTAGTCTTAGCAGCGTCTTAAAAGACGCTACTACGAATCTTAGCAGCGTCTTAAAAGACGCTACTACGAATCTTAGCAGCGTCTTTTAAGACGCTACTACTAATCTTAGCAACGTCTTAAAAGACGCTACTATGAATCTTAGCAGCGTCTTAAAAGACGCTACTACGAATCTTAGCAGCGTCTTAAAAGACGCTACTATGAATCTTAGCAGCGTCTTAAAAGACGCTAAGAATATCCCTATAATATACACTCTGTGTATCAATATCCCTATAATATACACACTGTATATCAATATCCCTATAATATACACACTGTATATCAATATCCCTATAATATACACACTATATCGATATCCCTATAATATATACATTCTGTATATCAATATCCCTATAATATACACATTCTGTATATCAATATCCCTATAATATACACATTCTGTCTATCAATATCCCTATAATATATACATTCTGTATATCAATATCCCTATACTATACACATTCTGTATATCAATATCCCTATAATATACACACCATGTATATCAATATCCCTATAATATACACTCTGTATATCAATATCCCTATAATATACACACTGTATATCAATATCTCTAATATACACACTGTATATCAATATCCCTATAATATACACACTATATCGATATCCCTATAATATATACATTCTGTATATCAATATCCCTATACTATACACATTCTGTATATCAATATCCCTATAATATACACATTCTGTCTATCAATATCCCTATAATATATACATTCTGTATATCAATATCCCTATACTATACACATTCTGTATATCAATATCCCTATAATATACACACCATGTATATCAATATCCCTATAATATACAGTCTGTATATCAATATCCCTATAATATACACATTCTGTATATCAATATCCCTATAATATACCCACTGTATATCAATATCCCTATAATATATACATTCTGTATATCAATATCCCTATAATGTACACACTGTATATCAATATCCCTATAATATACACACTGTATATCAATATCCCTATAATATACACATTGTATATCAATATCCCTATAATATAAACACTCTGTATATCAATATCCCTATAATATACACACTGTATATCAATATCCCTATAATATAAACACTGTATACCAATATCCCTATTATATACACTGTATATCAATATCCCTATAATATACACACTGTATATCAATATCCCTATAATGTACACACTGTATATCAATATCCCTATAATATACACATTCTCTATATCATTATCCCTATAATATACACATTCTGTATCTCAATATCCCTATAATATACCCACTGTATATCAATATCCCTATAATATATACATTCTGTATATCAATATCCCTATAATGTACACACTGTATATCAATATCCCTATAATATACACTGTATATCAATATCCCTATAATATACACACTGTATATCAATATCCCTATAATATACACATTCTGTATATCAATATCCCTATAATATACACTCTGTATATCAATATCCCTATAATATACACACTGTATATCAATATCCCTATAATCTACACACTCTATATCAATATCCCTATAATATACACATTCTGTATATCAATATCCCTATAATATACACATTCTGTATATCAATATCCCTATAATATATACACTCTGTATATCAATATTCCTATAATATATACACTCTGTATATCAATATCCCTATAATATATACACTCTGTATATCAATATCCCTATAATATACACACTCTGTATGTCAATATCCCTATAATATACACACTGTATATCAATATCCCTATAATATACACACTGTATATCAATATCCCTATAATATTTACACTCCGTATATCGATATCCCTATAATATATACACTCTGTATATCAATATCCCTATAATATACACATTCTGTATATCAATATCCCTATAATATATACACTCTGTATATCAATATCCCTATAATATACACACTGTATATCAATATCCCTATAATATACACTCTGTATATCAATATCCCTATAATATACACACTCTGTATGTCAATATCCCTATAATATACACACTGTATATCAATATCCCTATAATATACACACTCTATATCAATATCCCTATAATATACACATTCTGTATATCAATATCCCTATAATATACACATTCTGTATATCAATATCCCTATAATATATACACTCTGTATATCAATATCCCTATAATATACACTGTATATCAATATCCCTATAATATACACACTGTATATCAATATCCCTATAATATACACTGTATCAATATCCCTATAATATACACTCTGTATATCAATATCCCTATAATATACACACTGTATATCAATATCCCTATAATATTTACACTCCGTATATCGATATCCCTATAATATACACACTGTATATCAACATCCCTATAATATACACACTGTATATCAATATCCCTATAATATACACTGTATATCAATATCCCTATAATATATACATTCTGTATATCAATATCCCTATAATATACACTCTGTATATCAATATCCCTATAATATATACATTCTGTATATCAATATCCCTATAATATACACATTCTGTATATCAATATCCCTATAATATACACTGTATATCAATATCCCTATAATATACACACTGTATATCAATATCCCTATGTATATCAATATCCCTATAATATACACGAATCTTAGCAGCGTCTTAGAAGACGCTACTAGTCTTAGCAGCGTCTTAGAAGACGCTACTAGTCTTAGCAGCGTCTTAAAAGACGCTACTACGAATCTTAGCAGCGTCTTAAAAGACGCTACTACGAATCTTAGCAGCGTCTTTTAAGACGCTACTACTAATCTTAGCAACGTCTTAAAAGACGCTACTATGAATCTTAGCAGCGTCTTAAAAGACGCTACTACGAATCTTAGCAGCGTCTTAAAAGACGCTACTATGAATCTTAGCAGCGTCTTAAAAGACGCTAAGAATATCCCTATAATATACACTCTGTGTATCAATATCCCTATAATATACACACTGTATATCAATATCCCTATAATATACACACTGTATATCAATATCCCTATAATATACACACTATATCGATATCCCTATAATATATACATTCTGTATATCAATATCCCTATAATATACACATTCTGTATATCAATATCCCTATAATATACACATTCTGTCTATCAATATCCCTATAATATATACATTCTGTATATCAATATCCCTATACTATACACATTCTGTATATCAATATCCCTATAATATACACACCATGTATATCAATATCCCTATAATATACACTGTATATCAATATCCCTATAATATACACACTGTATATCAATATCTCTATAATATACACACTGTATATCAATATCCCTATAATATACACACTATATCGATATCCCTATAATATATACATTCTGTATATCAATATCCCTATACTATACACATTCTGTATATCAATATCCCTATAATATACACATTCTGTCTATCAATATCCCTATAATATATACATTCTGTATATCAATATCCCTATACTATACACATTCTGTATATCAATATCCCTATAATATACACACCATGTATATCAATATCCCTATAATATACAGTCTGTATATCAATATCCCTATAATATACACATTCTGTATATCAATATCCCTATAATATACCCACTGTATATCAATATCCCTATAATATATACATTCTGTATATCAATATCCCTATAATGTACACACTGTATATCAATATCCCTATAATATACACACTGTATATCAATATCCCTATAGTATACACACTGTATATCAATATCCCTATAATATAAACACTCTGTATATCAATATCCCTATAATATACACACTGTATATCAATATCCCTATAATATACACTGTATATCAATATCCCTATAATATATACATTCTGTATATCAATATCCCTATAATATACACTCTGTATATCAATATCCCTATAATATATACATTCTGTATATCAATATCCCTATAATATACACATTCTGTATATCAATATCCCTATAATATACACTGTATATCAATATCCCTATAATATACACACTGTATATCAATATCCCTATGTATATCAATATCCCTATAATATACACGAATCTTAGCAGCGTCTTAGAAGACGCTACTAGTCTTAGCAGCGTCTTAGAAGACGCTACTAGTCTTAGCAGCGTCTTAAAAGACGCTACTACGAATCTTAGCAGCGTCTTAAAAGACGCTACTACGAATCTTAGCAGCGTCTTTTAAGACGCTACTACTAATCTTAGCAACGTCTTAAAAGACGCTACTATGAATCTTAGCAGCGTCTTAAAAGACGCTACTACGAATCTTAGCAGCGTCTTAAAAGACGCTACTATGAATCTTAGCAGCGTCTTAAAAGACGCTAAGAATATCCCTATAATATACACTCTGTGTATCAATATCCCTATAATATACACACTGTATATCAATATCCCTATAATATACACACTGTATATCAATATCCCTATAATATACACACTATATCGATATCCCTATAATATATACATTCTGTATATCAATATCCCTATAATATACACATTCTGTATATCAATATCCCTATAATATACACATTCTGTCTATCAATATCCCTATAATATATACATTCTGTATATCAATATCCCTATACTATACACATTCTGTATATCAATATCCCTATAATATACACACTGTATATCAATATCCCTATGTATATCAATATCCCTATAATATACACGAATCTTAGCAGCGTCTTAGAAGACGCTACTAGTCTTAGCAGCGTCTTAGAAGACGCTACTAGTCTTAGCAGCGTCTTAAAAGACGCTACTACGAATCTTAGCAGCGTCTTAAAAGACGCTACTACGAATCTTAGCAGCGTCTTTTAAGACGCTACTACTAATCTTAGCAACGTCTTAAAAGACGCTACTATGAATCTTAGCAGCGTCTTAAAAGACGCTACTACGAATCTTAGCAGCGTCTTAAAAGACGCTACTATGAATCTTAGCAGCGTCTTAAAAGACGCTAAGAATATCCCTATAATATACACTCTGTGTATCAATATCCCTATAATATACACACTGTATATCAATATCCCTATAATATACACACTGTATATCAATATCCCTATAATATACACACTATATCGATATCCCTATAATATATACATTCTGTATATCAATATCCCTATAATATACACATTCTGTATATCAATATCCCTATAATATACACATTCTGTCTATCAATATCCCTATAATATATACATTCTGTATATCAATATCCCTATACTATACACATTCTGTATATCAATATCCCTATAATATACACACCATGTATATCAATATCCCTATAATATACACTGTATATCAATATCCCTATAATATACACACTGTATATCAATATCTCTATAATATACACACTGTATATCAATATCCCTATAATATACACACTATATCGATATCCCTATAATATATACATTCTGTATATCAATATCCCTATACTATACACATTCTGTATATCAATATCCCTATAATATACACATTCTGTCTATCAATATCCCTATAATATATACATTCTGTATATCAATATCCCTATACTATACACATTCTGTATATCAATATCCCTATAATATACACACCATGTATATCAATATCCCTATAATATACAGTCTGTATATCAATATCCCTATAATATACACATTCTGTATATCAATATCCCTATAATATACCCACTGTATATCAATATCCCTATAATATATACATTCTGTATATCAATATCCCTATAATGTACACACTGTATATCAATATCCCTATAATATACACACTGTATATCAATATCCCTATAGTATACACACTGTATATCAATATCCCTATAATATAAACACTCTGTATATCAATATCCCTATAATATACACACTCTATATCAATATCCCTATAATATACACATTCTGTATATCAATATCCCTATAATGTACACACTGTATATCAATATCCCTATAATATACACACTGTATATCAATATCCCTATAATATACACACTGTATGTCAATATCCCTATAATATACACACTGTATATCAATATCCCTATAATATACACACTCTATATCAATATCCCTATAATATACACATTCTGTATATCAATATCCCTATAATATACACATTCTGTATATCAATATCCCTATAATATATACACTCTGTATATCAATATCCCTATAATATACACTGTATATCAATATCCCTATAATATACACACTGTATATCAATATCCCTATAATATACACTGTATCAATATCCCTATAATATACACTCTGTATATCAATATCCCTATAATATACACACTGTATATCAATATCCCTATAATATTTACACTCCGTATATCGATATCCCTATAATATACACACTGTATATCAACATCCCTATAATATACACACTGTATATCAATATCCCTATAATATACACTGTATATCAATATCCCTATAATATATACATTCTGTATATCAATATCCCTATAATATACACTCTGTATATCAATATCCCTATAATATATACATTCTGTATATCAATATCCCTATAATATACACATTCTGTATATCAATATCCCTATAATATACACTGTATATCAATATCCCTATAATATACACACTGTATATCAATATCCCTATGTATATCAATATCCCTATAATATACACGAATCTTAGCAGCGTCTTAGAAGACGCTACTAGTCTTAGCAGCGTCTTAGAAGACGCTACTAGTCTTAGCAGCGTCTTAGAAGACGCTACTAGTCTTAGCAGCGTCTTAAAAGACGCTACTACGAATCTTAGCAGCGTCTTAAAAGACGCTACTACGAATCTTAGCAGCGTCTTTTAAGACGCTACTACTAATCTTAGCAACGTCTTAAAAGACGCTACTATGAATCTTAGCAGCGTCTTAAAAGACGCTACTACGAATCTTAGCAGCGTCTTAAAAGACGCTACTATGAATCTTAGCAGCGTCTTAAAAGACGCTAAGAATATCCCTATAATATACACTCTGTGTATCAATATCCCTATAATATACACACTGTATATCAATATCCTTATAATATACACACTGTATATCAATATCCCTATAATATACACACTATATCGATATCCCTATAATATATACATTCTGTATATCAATATCCCTATAATATACACATTCTGTATATCAATATCCCTATAATATACACATTCTGTCTATCAATATCCCTATAATATATACATTCTGTATATCAATATCCCTATACTATACACATTCTGTATATCAATATCCCTATAATATACACACCATGTATATCAATATCCCTATAATATACACTCTGTATATCAATATCCCTATAATATACACACTGTATATCAATATCTCTAATATACACACTGTATATCAATATCCCTATAATATACACACTATATCGATATCCCTATAATATATACATTCTGTATATCAATATCCCTATACTATACACATTCTGTATATCAATATCCCTATAATATACACATTCTGTCTATCAATATCCCTATAATATATACATTCTGTATATCAATATCCCTATACTATACACATTCTGTATATCAATATCCCTATAATATACACACCATGTATATCAATATCCCTATAATATACAGTCTGTATATCAATATCCCTATAATATACACATTCTGTATATCAATATCCCTATAATATACCCACTGTATATCAATATCCCTATAATATATACATTCTGTATATCAATATCCCTATAATGTACACACTGTATATCAATATCCCTATAATATACACACTGTATATCAATATCCCTATAATATACACATTGTATATCAATATCCCTATAATATAAACACTCTGTATATCAATATCCCTATAATATACACACTGTATATCAATATCCCTATAATATAAACACTGTATACCAATATCCCTATTATATACACTGTATATCAATATCCCTATAATATACACACTGTATATCAATATCCCTATAATGTACACACTGTATATCAATATCCCTATAATATACACATTCTCTATATCATTATCCCTATAATATACACATTCTGTATCTCAATATCCCTATAATATACCCACTGTATATCAATATCCCTATAATATATACATTCTGTATATCAATATCCCTATAATGTACACACTGTATATCAATATCCCTATAATATACACTGTATATCAATATCCCTATAATATACACACTGTATATCAATATCCCTATAATATACACATTCTGTATATCAATATCCCTATAATATACACTCTGTATATCAATATCCCTATAATATACACACTGTATATCAATATCCCTATAATCTACACACTCTATATCAATATCCCTATAATATACACATTCTGTATATCAATATCCCTATAATATACACATTCTGTATATCAATATCCCTATAATATATACACTCTGTATATCAATATCCCTATAATATACACTGTATCAATATCCCTATAATATACACTCTGTATATCAATATCCCTATAATATACACACTCTGTATGTCAATATCCCTATAATATACACACTGTATATCAATATCCCTATAATATACACACTGTATATCAATATCCCTATAATATTTACACTCCGTATATCGATATCCCTATAATATACACACTGTATATCAACATCCCTATAATATACACACTGTATATCAATATCCCTATAATATACTCTGTATATCAATATCCCTATAATATACACATTCTGTATATCAATATCCCTATAATATATTCATTCTGTATATGAATATCCCTATAATATATACACTCTGTATATCAATATCCCTATAATATACACACTGTATATCAATATCCCTATAATATACACTCTGTATATCAATATCCCTATAATATACACACTCTGTATGTCAATATCCCTATAATATACACACTGTATATCAATATCCCTATAATATACACACTCTATATCAATATCCCTATAATATACACATTCTGTATATCAATATCCCTATAATATACACATTCTGTATATCAATATCCCTATAATATATACACTCTGTATATCAATATCCCTATAATATACACTGTATATCAATATCCCTATAATATACACACTGTATATCAATATCCCTATAATATACACACTGTATATCGATATCCCTATAATATACACACTGTATATCAATATCCCTATAATATACTCTGTATATCAATATCCCTATAATATACACATTCTGTATATCAATATCCCTATAATATATTCATTCTGTATATCAATATCCCTATAATATATACACTCTGTATATCAATATCCCTATAATATACACACTGTATATCAATATCCCTATAATATACACTCTGTATATCAATATCCCTATAATATACACACTCTGTATGTCAATATCCCTATAATATACACACTGTATATCAATATCCCTATAATATACACACTCTATATCAATATCCCTATAATATACACATTCTGTATATCAATATCCCTATAATATACACATTCTGTATATCAATATCCCTATAATATATACACTCTGTATATCAATATCCCTATAATATACACTGTATATCAATATCCCTATAATATACACACTGTATATCAATATCCCTATAATATACACTGTATCAATATCCCTATAATATACACTCTGTATATCAATATCCCTATAATATACACACTCTGTATGTCAATATCCCTATAATATACACACTGTATATCAATATCCCTATAATATACACACTCTATATCAATATCCCTATAATATACACATTCTGTATATCAATATCCCTATAATATACACATTCTGTATATCAATATCCCTATAATATATACACTCTGTATATCAATATCCCTATAATATACACTGTATATCAATATCCCTATAATATACACACTGTATATCAATATCCCTATAATATACACTGTATCAATATCCCTATAATATACACACTGTATATCAATATCCCTATAATATACACTCTGTATATCAATATCCCTATAATATACACACTCTGTATATCAATATCTCTATAATATATACACACTATGTCAATATCCCTATAATATACACATTCTGTATATCTATATCCCTATAATATACACTCTGTATATTAATTTCCCTATAATATATACACTGTATATCGATATCCCTATAATATACACACTGTGTATCAATATCCCTATAATATACACATTCTGTATATCAATATACGAATCTTAGCAGCGTCTTAAAAGACGCTACTACGAATCTTAGCAGCGTCTTAAAAGACGCTACTACGAATCTTAGCAGGGTCTTTTAAGACGCTACTACGAATCTTAGCAGCGTCTTAAAATACGCTAGGAATCTTAGCAGCGTCTTTTAAAACGCTACTACGAATCTTAGCAGCGTCTTAAAAGACGCTACTACGAATCTTAGCAGCGTCTTTTAAGACGCTACTACGAATCTTAGCAGCGTCTTAAAAGATTCTTAGCGTCTTAAAAGACGCTACTACGAATCTTAGCAGCGTCTTAAAAGACGCTACTACGAATCTTAGTAGCGTCTTAAAAGACGCTACTACGAATCTCAGCAGCGTCTTAAAAGACGCTAAGAATCTTAGCGTCTTAAAAGACACTACTACGAATCTTAGCAGCGTCTTAAAAGACGCTACTACGAATCTTAGCAGCGTCTTAAAAGACGCTACTACGAATCTTAGCAGCGTCTTAAAAGATGCTGCTACGAATCTTAGCAGCGTCTTTAAAGACGCTACTACGAATCTTAATAGCGTCTTAGAAGACGCTAGGAATCTTAGCAGCGTCTTTAAAGACGCTACTACGAATCTTAGTAGCTACGTCACTTTACCGAAAGAAACCAAGTAGAAGGGGTAATTTACCCTTTTTTACCGGCTAAAAGGGTAAAGCTATCGGACATGCCAAGGGGTAACGTGAAGGGTAGGGTTTAGTTCACAGTTTCATAGTTTTCATTTATTTTGGTATAGCCCTGTGTGCCATTCGGTTCTTGAATCGGGTACAACCGCAACAAACACAAAAAACAAAAACCGTGAACAGGAAAAAAACATCTTTTAAAGTGACTACGTGTTGACTGTGTGCAAAACGGAAAATCCAGGAAAAAAAAACCATCAAAATATTCCTGAAAAAGCACCGTACACCACCGCTAACGCTGTGTGCAAAAATCCCAGTGGGATGCAAGTCAAACAACAACAACAACCACAACAACAAGAAAACTTTAGATTAAGGCCGTCAGTCTAACTCCGTACTACAATAAACAAAAACATGGCCAAACCAAAAAACTTTTAGAAATCACCGAAATAAAAGCCATAAATGCAATGTAACAGTGATCATAGGAACTGTGACCGAATTTTTTAACGAGAAACTACATAAACAACATGTAACACCAAACCCTAGAGCCACGGCTGTCTGCCTGAGTCACTCCACAAACAACAGGAGCATCAGGTCGGAGTATCAACATTTTTTTAAAGCACCTTTAAGATCAGCACGCTAAATCAAAATACAGAATAGTACTTTGCAGCGGTCATCCGGAGCGAAACATTTTATTTTATTTTAGGCCACTATAATGGCAGTGGCAGCTAGGGGTGTAACAACTCCTCTAGAGCAGTTTTTTAGTAAAGATCTCGTTGGTAGCGATTCAAGTTGCAGTTTATTGGCAATAGCATTCCAGACCCTGGGGGCATCAATAGCAAAGGCCCTTCCTCCGGTTTTTGTACGGCAAATAGGGAATGTGAAGCTGGGTAAAAGTAGTTCGGAAGTATTAACCCGGTAAATACGGTGCCCTTGTTTACCGCTGATATAGCGCGAAGCGTTAACCCGGTAAATACGGAGCCCTTGTTCACCGCTGATATAGCGCGAAGCGTTAACCCGGTAAATACGGAGCCCTTGTTCACCGCTGATATAGCACGAAGCGTTAACACGGTAAATACGGTGCCTTGTTCACCGCTAGAATAGCGTTAAGCATTAACCCGATAAATACGGAGCCCTTGTTCACCGCTAGAATAACACGAAGTATTAACCCGGTAAATACGGTGCCTTGTTCAGTCAAGTATTAACCCGGTAAATACGGTGCCTTGTTTACCGCTGATATAGCGCGAAGCGTTAACCCGGTAAATACGGAGCCCTTGTTCACCGCTGATATAGCGCGAAGCGTTAACACGGTAAATACGGTGCCTTGTTCACCGCTAGAATAGCACGGAGCGTTAACACGGTAAATACGGTGCCTTGTTCACCGCTAGAATAGCACGAAGCGTTAACACGGTAAATACGGTGCCTTGTTCACCGCTAGAATAGCACGAAGCGTTAACACGGTAAATACGGTGCCTTGTTCACCGCTAGAATAGCGTTAAGCATTAACCCGGTAAATACGGAGCCCTTGTTCACCGCTAGAATAACACGAAGTATTAACCCGGTAAATACGGTGCCTTGTTCAGTCAAGTATTAACCCGGTAAATACGGTGCCTTGTTTACCGCTGATATAGCGCGAAGCGTTAACCCGGTAAATACGGAGCCCTTGTTCACCGCTGATATAGCGCGAAGCGTTAACACGGTAAATACGGTGCCTTGTTCACCGCTAGAATAGCACGAAGCGTTAACACGGTAAATACGGTGCCTTGTTCACCGCTAGAATAGCACGAAGCGTTAACACGGTAAATACGGTGCCTTGTTCACTGCTAGAATAGCGTTAAGCATTAACCCGGTAAATACGGAGCCCTTGTTCACCGCTAGAATAACACGAAGTATTAACCCGGTAAATACGGTGCCTTGTTCAGTCAAGTATTAACCCGGTAAATACGGTGCCTTGTTTACCGCTGATAGAGCGCGAAGCGTTAACCTGGTAAATACGGAGCCCTTGTTTACCACTAGAATAGCGTTAAGTATTAACCCGGTAAATACGGAGCCCTTTTTCACCGCTAGAATAGCGCGAAGCGTTAACCCGGTAAATGCGGTGCCCTTGTTTACCGCTAGAATAGCGGTAAGTATTAACCCGGTAAATACGGAGCCCTTGTTCTCCGCTAAAAGCTCTGTGGTGAAGTCCGTGGCCTCCATTTAACGAGCAACATTTTTGTAAAAAAACTATTTTTTTTTAAAAACGCGCTGTTATGAAATCTACGAGTAATGGCACGACTCCAGGAAGTGATCCCGAATCTCGCCACGACGTGAGGGGAGCGGGGGGGGACCGTGGGCAACTACAGCCATCGCCAGTTCATCGTGGGCAACTACAGCCATCGTCAGATTACCGTGGGCAACTACAGCCATCGTCAGATTACCGTGGGCAACTACAGCCATCGCCAGTTCATCGTGGGCAACTACAGCCATCGTCAGATTACCGTGGGCAACTACAGCCATCGTCAGATTACCGTGGGCAACTACAGCCATCGCCAGTTTATCGTGGGCAACTACAGCCATCGTCAGATTACCGTGGGCAACTACAGCCATCGTCAGATTACCGTGGGCAACTACAGCCATCGTCAGTTTACCGTGGCCAACTACAGCCATCGTCAGTTTACCGTGGGCAACTACAGCCATCGTCAGTTTACCGTGGGCAACTACAGCCATCGCCAGTTTACCGTGGGCAACTACAGCCATCGCCAGTTTTACCGTGGGCAACTACAGCCATCGCCAGTTCATCGTGGGCAACTACAGCCATCGCCAGTTCATCGTGGGCAACTACAGCCATCGTCAGTTTACCGTGGGCAACTACAGCCATCGTCAGTTTACCGTGGCCAACTACAGCCATCGTCAGTTTACCGTGGGCAACTACAGCCATCGCCAGTTCATCGTGGGCAACTACAGCCATCGTCAGTTTACCGTGGCCAACTACAGCCATCGGCAGTTTACCGTGGCCAACTACAGCCATCGTCAGTTTACCGTGGCCAACTACAGCCATCGCCAGTTTACCGTGGCCAACTACAGCCATCGTCAGTTTACCGTGGGCAACTACAGCCATCGCCAGTTTACCATGGCCAACTACAGCCATCGCCAGTTTATCGAGGGCAACTACAGCCATCGCCAGTTTACCGTGGGCAACTACAGCCATCGCCAGCTTACCGTGGGCAACTACAGCCATTGTCAGTTCATCGTGGGCAACTACAGCCATCGTCAGTTTATCGAGGGCAACTACAGCCATCGCCAGTTTACCGTGGGCAACTACAGCCATCGCCAGTTTATCGAGGGCAACTACAGCCATCGCCAGTTTACCGTGGGCAACTACAGCCATCGTCAGCTTACCGTGGGCAACTACAGCCATCGTCAGTTTACCGTGGGCAACTACAGCCATCGTCAGCTTACCGTGGGCAACTACAGCCATCGCCAGTTTACCGTGGGCAACTACAGCCATCGCCAGTTTATCGTGGGCAACTACAGCCATCGCCAGTTTATCGTGGGCATCTACAGCCATCGTCAGTTTACCGTGGGCAACTACAGCCATCGTCAGCTTACCGTGGGCAACTACAGCCATCGTCAGTTTACCGTGGGCAACTACAGCCATCGCCAGTTTACCGTGGGCAACTACAGCCATCGTCAGATTACCGTGGGCAACTACAGCCATCGCCAGTTTACCGTGGGCAACTACAGCCATCGTCAGATTACCGTGGGCAACTACAGCCATCGTCAGCTTACCGTGGGCAACTACAGCCATCGTCAGTTTACCGTGGGCAACTACAGCCATCGCCAGTTTACCGTGGGCAACTACAGCCATCGTCAGATTACCGTGGGCAACTACAGCCATCGCCAGTTTACCGTGGGCAACTACAGCCATCATCAGATTACCGTGGGCAACTACAGCCATCGTCAGTTTACCGTGGGCAACTACAGCCATCGTCAGTTTACCGTGGGCAACTACAGCCATCGTCAGTTTACTGTGGGCAACTACAGCCATCGCCAGTTTATCGTGGGCAACTACAACCATCGCCAGTTTACCGTGGGCAACTACAGCCATCGCCAGTTTATCGTGGGCAACTACAGCCATCGCCAGTTTATCGTGGGCAACTACAGCCATCGGCAGTTTACCGTGGGCAACTACAGCCATCGGCAGTTTACCGTGGGCAACTACAGCCATCGCCAGTTTATCGTGGGCAACTACAGCCATCGTCAGTTTACCGTGGGCAACTACAGCCATCGTCAGATTATCGTGGGCAACTACAGCCATCGCCAGTTTATCATGGGCAACTACAGCCATCGCCAGTTTATCGTGGGCAACTACAGCCATCGCCAGTTTACCGTGGGCAACTACAGCCATCGTCAGTTTGCCGTGGGCAACTACAGCCATCGTCAGTTTACCGTGGGCAACTACAGCCATCGCCAGTTTATCATGGGCAACTACAGCCATCGCCAGTTTATCGTGGGCAACTACAGCCATCGCCAGTTTACCGTGGGCAACTACAGCCATCGTCAGTTCATCGTGGACAACTACAGCCATCGCCAGTTTATCGTGGGCAACTACAGCCATCGCCAGTTTACCGTGGGCAACTACAGCCATCGCCAGTTTACCGTGGGCAACTACAGCCATCGCCAGTTTATCGTGGGCAACTACAGCCATCGTTAGTTTATCGTAACTACAGCCATCGTCAGTTTACCGTGGGCAACTACAGCCATCGTCAGTTTACCGTGGCCAACTACAGCCATCGCCAGTTTACCGTGGCCAACTACAGCCATCGTCAGTTTACCGTGGCCAACTACAGCCATCGCCAGTTTACCGTGGCCAACTACAGCCATCGTCAGTTTACCGTGGGCAACTACAGCCATCGCCAGTTTACCGTGGCCAACTACAGCCATCGCCAGTTTATCGAGGGCAACTACAGCCATCGTCAGCTTACCGTGGGCAACTACAGCCATCGTCAGTTTACCGTGGGCAACTACAGCCATCGTCAGTTTATCGAGGGCAACTACAGCCATCGCCAGTTTACCGTGGGCAACTACAGCCATCGCCAGTTTATCGTGGGCAACTACAGCCATCGCCAGTTTATCGTGGGCATCTACAGCCATCGTCAGTTTACCGTGGGCAACTACAGCCATCGTCAGCTTACCGTGGGCAACTACAGCCATCGTCAGTTTACCGTGGGCAACTACAGCCATCGCCAGTTTACCGTGGGCAACTACAGCCATCGTCAGCTTACCGTGGGCAACTACAGCCATCGCCAGTTTATCGTGGGCAACTACAGCCATCGTCAGTTCATCGTGGGCAACTACAGCCATCGTCAGATTACCGTGGGCAACTACAGCCATCGTCAGATTATCGTGGGCAACTACAGCCATCGCCAGTTCATCGTGGGCAACTACAGCCATCGCCAGTTTACCGTGGGCAACTACAGCCATCGTCAGTTTACCGTGGGCAACTACAGCCATCGCCAGTTCATCGTGGGCAATTACAGCCATCGTCAGTTTACCGTGGGCAACTACAGCCATCGTCAGTTTACCGTGGCCAACTACAGCCATCGTCAGTTTACCGTGGGCAACTACAGCCATCGGCAGTTTACCGTGGGCAACTACAGCCATCGGCAGTTTACCGTGGGCAACTACAGCCATCGCCAGTTTATCGTGGGCAACTACAGCCATCGTCAGTTTACCGTGGGCAACTACAGCCATCGTCAGATTATCGTGGGCAACTATAGCCATCGCCAGTTGATCGTGGGCAACTACAGCCATCGCCAGTTTATCGTGGGCAACTACAGCCATCGTCAGTTTACCGTGGGCAACTACAGCCATCGCCAGTTTATCGTGGGCAACTACGGCCATCGCCAGTTTATCGTGGGCAACTACAGCCATCGCCAGTTTACCGTGGGCAACTACAGCCATCGTCAGTTCATCGTGGGCAACTACAGCCATCGCCAGTTTATCGTGGGCAACTACAGCCATCGCCAGTTTACCGTGGGCAACTACAGCCATCGCCAGTTTATCGTGGGCAACTACAGCCATCGCCGGTTTATCGTGGGCAACTACAGCCATCGCCAGTTTACCGTGGGCAACTACAGCCATCGTCAGTTCATCGTGGGCAACTACAGCCATCGCCAGTTTATCGTGGGCAACTACAGCCATCGCCAGTTTACCGTGGGCAACTACAGCCATCGCCAGTTTACCGTGGGCAACTACAGCCATCGCCAGTTTATCGTGAGCAACTACAGCCATCGTTAGTTTATCGTAACTACAGCCATCGTCAGTTTACCGTGGGCAACTACAGCCATCGTCAGTTTACCGTGGCCAACTACAGCCATCGCCAGTTTACCGTGGCCAACTACAGCCATCGTCAGTTTACCGTGGCCAACTACAGCCATCGCCAGTTTACCGTGGCCAACTACAGCCATCGTCAGTTTACCGTGGGCAACTACAGCCATCGCCAGTTTACCGTGGCCAACTACAGCCATCGCCAGTTTATCGAGGGCAACTACAGCCATCGTCAGCTTACCGTGGGCAACTACAGTTATCGTCAGTTTACCGTGGGCAACTACAGCCATCGTCAGTTTTTCGAGGGCAACTACAGCCATCGCCAGTTTACCGTGGGCAACTACAGCCATCGCCAGTTTATCGTGGGCAACTACAGCCATCGCCAGTTTATCGTGGGCATCTACAGCCATCGTCAGTTTACCGTGGGCAACTACAGCCATCGTCAGCTTACCGTGGGCAACTACAGCCATCGTCAGTTTACCGTGGGCAACTACAGCCATCGCCAGTTTACCGTGGGCAACTACAGCCATCGTCAGCTTACCGTGGGCAACTACAGCCATCGCCAGTTTATCGTGGGCAACTACAGCCATCGTCAGTTCATCGTGGGCAACTACAGCCATCGTCAGCTTACCGTGGGCAACTACAGCCATCGTCAGTTCATCGTGGGCAACTACAGCCATCGTCAGATTACCGTGGGCAACTACAGCCATCGTCAGATTATCGTGGGCAACTACAGCCATCGCCAGTTCATCGTGGGCAACTACAGCCATCGCCAGTTTACCGTGGGCAACTACAGCCATCGTCAGTTTACCGTGGGCAACTACAGCCATCGCCAGTTCATCGTGGGCAACTACAGCCATCGTCAGTTTACCGTGGGCAACTACAGCCATCGTCAGTTTACCGTGGCCAACTACAGCCATCGTCAGTTTACCGTGGGCAACTACAGCCATCGCCAGTTCATCGTGGGCAACTACAGCCATCGCCAGTTCATCGTGGGCAACTACAGCCATCGTCAGTTTACCGTGGCCAACTACAGCCATCGCCAGTTTACCGTGGCCAACTACAGCCATCGTCAGTTTACCGTGGCCAACTACAGCCATCGCCAGTTTACCGTGGCCAACTACAGCCATCGTCAGTTTACCGTGGGCAACTACAGCCATCGCCAGTTTACCGTGGCCAACTACAGCCATCGCCAGTTTATCGAGGGCAACTACAGCCATCGTCAGCTTACCGTGGGCAACTACAGCTATCGTCAGTTTACCGTGGGCAACTACAGCCATCGTCAGTTTATCGAGGGCAACTACAGCCATCGCCAGTTTACCGTGGGCAACTACAGCCATCGCCAGTTTATCATGGGCAACTACAGCCATCGCCAGTTTATCGTGGGCATCTACAGCCATCGTCAGTTTACCGTGGGCAACTACAGCCATCGTCAGCTTACCGTGGGCAACTACAGCCATCGTCAGTTTACCGTGGGCAACTACAGCCATCGCCAGTTTACCGTGGGCAACTACAGCCATCGTCAGATTACCGTGGGCAACTACAGCCATCGCCAGTTTACCGTGGGCAACTACAGCCATCGTCAGATTACCGTGGGCAACTACAGCCATCGTCAGCTTACCGTGGGCAACTACAGCCATCGTCAGTTTACCGTGGGCAACTACAGCCATCGCCAGTTTACCGTGGGCAACTACAGCCATCGTCAGATTACCGTGGGCAACTACAGCCATCGCCAGTTTACCGTGGGCAACTACAGCCATCATCAGATTATCGTGGGCAACTACAGCCATCGTCAGTTTACCGTGGGCAACTACAGCCATCGTCAGTTTACCGTGGGCAACTACAGCCATCGTCAGTTTACTGTGGGCAACTACAGCCATCGCCAGTTTATCGTGGGCAACTACAACCATCGCCAGTTTACTGTGGGCAACTACAGCCATCGCCAGTTTATCGTGGGCAACTACAGCCATCGCCAGTTTATCGTGGGCAACTAGAGCCATCGTCAGTTTACCGTGGGCAACTACAGCCATCGGCAGTTTACCGTGGGCAACTACAGCCATCGGCAGTTTACCGTGGGCAACTACAGCCATCGCCAGTTTATCGTGGGCAACTACAGCCATCGTCAGTTTACCGTGGGCAACTACAGCCATCGTCAGATTATCGTGGGCAACTACAGCCATCGCCAGTTGATCGTGGGCAACTACAGCCATCGCCAGTTTATCGTGGGCAACTACAGCCATCGTCAGATTACCGTGGGCAACTACAGCCATCGTCAGTTTACCGTGGGCAACTACAGCCATCGTCAGTTTACCGTGGGCAACTACAGCCATCGTCAGTTTACCGTGGGCAACTACAGCCATCGCCAGTTTATCGTGGGCAACTACAGCCATCGCCAGTTTACCGTGGGCAACTACAGCCATCGTCAGTTTGCCGTGGGCAACTACAGCCATCGTCAGTTTACCGTGGGCAACTACAGCCATCGCCAGTTTATCGTGGGCAACTACAGCCATCGCCAGTTTACCGTGGGCAACTACAGCCATCGTCAGTTTGCCGTGGGCAACTACAGCCATCGTCAGTTTACCGTGGGCAACTACAGCCATCGCCAGTTTATCATGGGCAACTACAGCCATCGCCAGTTTATCGTGGGCAACTACAGCCATCGCCAGTTTACCGTGGGCAACTACAGCCATCGTCAGTTCATCGTGGACAACTACAGCCATCGCCAGTTTATCGTGGGCAACTACAGCCATCGCCAGTTTACCGTGGGCAACTACAGCCATCGCCAGTTTACCGTGGGCAACTACAGCCATCGCCAGTTTATCGTGGGCAACTACAGCCATCGTTAGTTTATCGTAACTACAGCCATCGTCAGTTTACCGTGGGCAACTACAGCCATCGTCAGTTTACCGTGGCCAACTACAGCCATCGCCAGTTTACCGTGGCCAACTACAGCCATCGTCAGTTTACCGTGGCCAACTACAGCCATCGCCAGTTTACCGTGGCCAACTACAGCCATCGTCAGTTTACCGTGGGCAACTACAGCCATCGCCAGTTTACCGTGGCCAACTACAGCCATCGCCAGTTTATCGAGGGCAACTACAGCCATCGTCAGCTTACCGTGGGCAACTACAGCCATCGTCAGTTTACCGTGGGCAACTACAGCCATCGTCAGTTTATCGAGGGCAACTACAGCCATCGCCAGTTTACCGTGGGCAACTACAGCCATCGCCAGTTTATCGTGGGCAACTACAGCCATCGCCAGTTTATCGTGGGCATCTACAGCCATCGTCAGTTTACCGTGGGCAACTACAGCCATCGTCAGCTTACCGTGGGCAACTACAGCCATCGTCAGTTTACCGTGGGCAACTACAGCCATCGCCAGTTTACCGTGGGCAACTACAGCCATCGTCAGCTTACCGTGGGCAACTACAGCCATCGCCAGTTTATCGTGGGCAACTACAGCCATCGTCAGTTCATCGTGGGCAACTACAGCCATCGTCAGATTACCGTGGGCAACTACAGCCATCGTCAGATTATCGTGGGCAACTACAGCCATCGCCAGTTCATCGTGGGCAACTACAGCCATCGCCAGTTTACCGTGGGCAACTACAGCCATCGTCAGTTTACCGTAGGCAACTACAGCCATCGCCAGTTCATCGTGGGCAATTACAGCCATCGTCAGTTTACCGTGGGCAACTACAGCCATCGTCAGTTTACCGTGGCCAACTACAGCCATCGTCAGTTTACCGTGGGCAACTACAGCCATCGGCAGTTTACCGTGGGCAACTACAGCCATCGGCAGTTTACCGTGGGCAACTACAGCCATCGCCAGTTTATCGTGGGCAACTACAGCCATCGTCAGTTTACCGTGGGCAACTACAGCCATCGTCAGATTATCGTGGGCAACTATAGCCATCGCCAGTTGATCGTGGGCAACTACAGCCATCGCCAGTTTATCGTGGGCAACTACAGCCATCGTCAGTTTACCGTGGGCAACTACAGCCATCGCCAGTTTATCGTGGGCAACTACGGCCATCGCCAGTTTATCGTGGGCAACTACAGCCATCGCCAGTTTACCGTGGGCAACTACAGCCATCGTCAGTTCATCGTGGGCAACTACAGCCATCGCCAGTTTATCGTGGGCAACTACAGCCATCGCCAGTTTACCGTGGGCAACTACAGCCATCGCCAGTTTATCGTGGGCAACTACAGCCATCGCCGGTTTATCGTGGGCAACTACAGCCATCGCCAGTTTACCGTGGGCAACTACAGCCATCGTCAGTTCATCGTGGGCAACTACAGCCATCGCCAGTTTATCGTGGGCAACTACAGCCATCGCCAGTTTACCGTGGGCAACTACAGCCATCGCCAGTTTACCGTGGGCAACTACAGCCATCGCCAGTTTATCGTGAGCAACTACAGCCATCGTTAGTTTATCGTAACTACAGCCATCGTCAGTTTACCGTGGGCAACTACAGCCATCGTCAGTTTACCGTGGCCAACTACAGCCATCGCCAGTTTACCGTGGCCAACTACAGCCATCGTCAGTTTACCGTGGCCAACTACAGCCATCGCCAGTTTACCGTGGCCAACTACAGCCATCGTCAGTTTACCGTGGGCAACTACAGCCATCGCCAGTTTACCGTGGCCAACTACAGCCATCGCCAGTTTATCGAGGGCAACTACAGCCATCGTCAGCTTACCGTGGGCAACTACAGTTATCGTCAGTTTACCGTGGGCAACTACAGCCATCGTCAGTTTTTCGAGGGCAACTACAGCCATCGCCAGTTTACCGTGGGCAACTACAGCCATCGCCAGTTTATCGTGGGCAACTACAGCCATCGCCAGTTTATCGTGGGCATCTACAGCCATCGTCAGTTTACCGTGGGCAACTACAGCCATCGTCAGCTTACCGTGGGCAACTACAGCCATCGTCAGTTTACCGTGGGCAACTACAGCCATCGCCAGTTTACCGTGGGCAACTACAGCCATCGTCAGCTTACCGTGGGCAACTACAGCCATCGCCAGTTTATCGTGGGCAACTACAGCCATCGTCAGTTCATCGTGGGCAACTACAGCCATCGTCAGCTTACCGTGGGCAACTACAGCCATCGTCAGTTCATCGTGGGCAACTACAGCCATCGTCAGATTACCGTGGGCAACTACAGCCATCGTCAGATTATCGTGGGCAACTACAGCCATCGCCAGTTCATCGTGGGCAACTACAGCCATCGCCAGTTTACCGTGGGCAACTACAGCCATCGTCAGTTTACCGTGGGCAACTACAGCCATCGCCAGTTCATCGTGGGCAACTACAGCCATCGTCAGTTTACCGTGGGCAACTACAGCCATCGTCAGTTTACCGTGGCCAACTACAGCCATCGTCAGTTTACCGTGGGCAACTACAGCCATCGCCAGTTCATCGTGGGCAACTACAGCCATCGCCAGTTCATCGTGGGCAACTACAGCCATCGTCAGTTTACCGTGGCCAACTACAGCCATCGCCAGTTTACCGTGGCCAACTACAGCCATCGTCAGTTTACCGTGGCCAACTACAGCCATCGCCAGTTTACCGTGGCCAACTACAGCCATCGTCAGTTTACCGTGGGCAACTACAGCCATCGCCAGTTTACCGTGGCCAACTACAGCCATCGCCAGTTTATCGAGGGCAACTACAGCCATCGTCAGCTTACCGTGGGCAACTACAGCTATCGTCAGTTTACCGTGGGCAACTACAGCCATCGTCAGTTTATCGAGGGCAACTACAGCCATCGCCAGTTTACCGTGGGCAACTACAGCCATCGCCAGTTTATCATGGGCAACTACAGCCATCGCCAGTTTATCGTGGGCATCTACAGCCATCGTCAGTTTACCGTGGGCAACTACAGCCATCGTCAGCTTACCGTGGGCAACTACAGCCATCGTCAGTTTACCGTGGGCAACTACAGCCATCGCCAGTTTACCGTGGGCAACTACAGCCATCGTCAGATTACCGTGGGCAACTACAGCCATCGCCAGTTTACCGTGGGCAACTACAGCCATCGTCAGATTACCGTGGGCAACTACAGCCATCGTCAGCTTACCGTGGGCAACTACAGCCATCGTCAGTTTACCGTGGGCAACTACAGCCATCGCCAGTTTACCGGGGGCAACTACAGCCATCGTCAGATTACCGTGGGCAACTACAGCCATCGCCAGTTTACCGTGGGCAACTACAGCCATCATCAGATTATCGTGGGCAACTACAGCCATCGTCAGTTTACCGTGGGCAACTACAGCCATCGTCAGTTTACCGTGGGCAACTACAGCCATCGTCAGTTTACTGTGGGCAACTACAGCCATCGCCAGTTTATCGTGGGCAACTACAACCATCGCCAGTTTACTGTGGGCAACTACAGCCATCGCCAGTTTATCGTGGGCAACTACAGCCATCGCCAGTTTATCGTGGGCAACTAGAGCCATCGTCAGTTTACCGTGGGCAACTACAGTCATCGGCAGTTTACCGTGGGCAACTACAGCCATCGGCAGTTTACCGTGGGCAACTACAGCCATCGCCAGTTTATCGTGGGCAACTACAGCCATCGTCAGTTTACCGTGGGCAACTACAGCCATCGTCAGATTATCGTGGGCAACTACAGCCATCGCCAGTTGATCGTGGGCAACTACAGCCATCGCCAGTTTATCGTGGGCAACTACAGCCATCGTCAGATTACCGTGGGCAACTACAGCCATCGTCAGTTTACCGTGGGCAACTACAGCCATCGTCAGTTTACCGTGGGCAACTACAGCCATCGTCAGTTTACCGTGGGCAACTACAGCCATCGCCAGTTTATCGTGGGCAACTACAGCCATCGCCAGTTTATCGTGGGCAACTACAGCCATCGCCAGTTTACCGTGGGCAACTACAGCCATCGTCAGTTCATCGTGGGCAACTACAGCCATCGCCAGTTTATCGTGGGCAACTACAGCCATCGCCAGTTTACCGTGGGCAACTACAGCCATCGCCAGTTTATCGTGGGCAACTACAGCCATCGTTAGTTTATCGTAACTACAGCCATCGTCAGTTTACCGTGGGCAACTACAGCCATCGTCAGTTTACCGTGGGCAACTACAGCCATCGTCAGTTTACCGTGGGCAACTACAGCCATCGTCAGATTGCCGTGGGCAACTACAGCCATCGCCAGTTTATCGTGGGCAACTACAGCCATCGTCACTATCGAGGGCAACTACAGCCATCGCCAGTTTATCGTGGGCAACTACAGCCATCGTCAGATTATCGTGGGCAACTACAGCCATCGCAAGTTTATCGTGGGCAACTACAGCCATCGCCAGTTTATCGTGGGCAACTACAGCCATCGCCAGTTTACCGTGGCCAACTACAGCCATCGCCAGTTTACCGTGGGCAACTACAGCCATCGCCAGTTTACCGTGGGCAACTACAGCCATCGGCAGTTTACCGTGGCCAACTACAGCCATCGCCAGTTTATCGTGGGCAACTACAGCCATCGCCAGTTTACCGTGGGCAACTACAGCCATCGCCAGTTTACCGTGGGCAACTACAGCCATCGCCAGTTCATCGTGGGCAACTACAGCCATCGCCAGTTTACCGTGGGCAACTACAGCCATCGCCAGTTTATCGTGGGCAACTACAGCCATCGCCAGTTTACCGTGGGTAACTACAGCCATCGCCAGTTTACCGTGGGCAACTACAGCCATCGCCAGTTCATCGTGGGCAACTACAGCCATCGTCAGTTTATCGTGGCCAACTACAGCCATCGCCAGTTTACCGTGGGCAACTACAGCCATCGCCAGTTTACCGTGGGCAACTACAGCCATCGCCAGTTTACCGTGGGCAACTACAGCCATCGCCAGTTTACCGTGGGCAACTACAGCCATTGTCAGATTACCGTGGGCAACTACAGCCATCGCCAGTTTACCGTGGGCAACTACAGCCATCGTCAGATTACCGTGGGCAACTACAGCCATCGTCAGCTTACCGTGGGCAACTACAGCCATCGTCAGTTTACCGTGGGCAACTACAGCCATCGCCAGTTGACCGTGGGCAACTACAGCCATCGTCAGATTACCGTGGGCAACTACAGCCATCGCCAGTTTACTGTGGGCAACTACAGCCATCATCAGATTACCGTGGGCAACTACAGCCATCGTCAGTTTACCGTGGGCAACTACAGCCATCGTCAGTTTACCGTGGGCAACTACAGCCATCGTCAGTTTACTGTGGGCAACTACAGCCATCGTCAGTTTATCGTGGGCAACTACAACCATCGCCAGTTTACCGTGGGCAACTACAGCCATCGCCAGTTTATCGTGGGCAATTACAGCCATCGCCAGTTTATCGTGGGCAACTAGAGCCATCGTCAGTTTACCGTGGGCAACTACAGCCATCGGCAGTTTACCGTGGGCAACTACAGCCATCGGCAGTTTACCGTGGGCAACTACAGCCATCGCCAGTTTATCGTGGGCAACTACAGCCATCGTCAGTTTACCGTGGGCAACTACAGCCATCGTCAGATTATCGTGGGCAACTACAGCCATCGCCAGTTGATCGTGGGCAACTACAGCCATCGCCAGTTTATCGTGGGCAACTACAGCCATCGTCAGATTACCATGGGCAACTACAGCCATCGTCAGTTTACCGTGGGCAACTACAGCCATCGTCAGTTTACCGTGGGCAACTACAGCCATCGCCAGTTTACCGTGGGTAACTACAGCCATCGCCAGTTTATCGTGGGCAACTACAGCCATCGTCAGATTACCGTGGGCAACTACAGCCATCGTCAGATTATCGTGGGCAACTACAGCCATCGCCAGTTTACCGTGGCCAACTAGAGCCATCGTCAGTTTACCGTGGGCAACTACAACCATCGCCAGTTTATCGTGGGCAACTACAGCCATCGCCAGTTCATCGTGGGCAACTACAGCCATCGCCAGTTTACCGTGGGCAACTACAGCCATCGCCAGCTTACCGTGGGCAACTACAGCCATTGTCAGTTCATCGTGGGCAACTACAGCCATCGCCAGTTTACCGTGGGCAACTACAGCCATCGTCAGCTTACCGTGGGCAACTACAGCCATCGCCAGTTTACCGTGGGCAACTACAGCCATCGCCAGTTTATCGAGGGCAACTACAGCCATCGTCAGATTACCGTGGGCAACTACAGCCATCGTCAGATTACCGTGGGCAACTACAGCCATCGCCAGTTTACCGTGGGCAACTACAGCCATCGTCAGTTTACCGTGGGCAACTACAGCCATCGTCAGTTTACCGTGGGCAACTACAGCCATCGCCAGTTTACCGTGGGCAACTACAGCCATCGCCAGTTTATCGAGGGCAACTACAGCCATCGTCAGTTTACCGTGGGCAACTACAGCCATCGTCAGCTTACCGTGGGCAACTACAGCCATCGTCAGTTTACCGTGGGCAACTACAGCCATCGCCAGTTCATCGTGGGCAACTACAGCCATCGTCAGATTACCGTGGGCAACTACAGCCATCGTCAGATTATCGTGGGCAACTACAGCCATCGCCAGTTTACCGTGGCCAACTACAGCCATCGTCAGTTTACCGTGGGCAACTACAACCATCGCCAGTTTATCGTGGGCAACTACAGCCATCGCCAGTTCATCGTGGGCAACTACAGCCATCGCCAGTTTACCGTGGGCAACTACAGCCATCGCCAGTTTACCGTGGGCAACTACAGCCATCGCCAGTTCATCGTGGGCAACTACAGCCATCGCCAGTTTACCGTGGGCAACTACAGCCATCGCCAGTTTACCGTGGGCAACTACAGCCATCGCCAGTTCATCGTGGGCAACTACAGCCATCGCCAGTTTATTGTGGGCAACTACAGCCATCGCCAGTTTATCGAGGGCAACTACAGCCATCGTCAGTTTACCGTGGGCAACTACAGCCATCGTCAGCTTACCGTGGGCAACTACAGCCATCGTCAGTTTACCGTGGGCAACTACAGCCATCGCCAGTTCATCGTGGGCAACTACAGCCATCGTCAGTTTATCGTGGGCAACTACAGCCATCGCCAGTTTACCGTGGCCAACTACAGCCATCGTCAGTTTACCGTGGGCAACTACAACCATCGCCAGTTTATCGTGGGCAACTACAGCCATCGCCAGTTCATCGTGGGCAACTACAGCCATCGCCAGTTTACCGTGGGCAACTACAGCCATCGCCAGCTTACCGTGGGCAACTACAGCCATTGTCAGTTCATCGTGGGCAACTACAGCCATCGCCAGTTTACCGTGGGCAACTACAGCCATCGCCAGTTTATCGAGGGCAACTACAGCCATCGCCAGTTTACCGTGGGCAACTACAGCCATCGCCAGTTTACCGTGGGCAACTACAGCCATCGCCAGTTTACCGTGGGCAACTACAGCCATCGCCAGTTTACCGTGGGCAACTACAGCCATCGCCAGTTTACCGTGGGCAACTACAGCCATCGTCAGTTTACCGTGGGCAACTACAGCCATCGTCAGATTACCGTGGGCAACTACAGCCATCGCCAGTTTACCGTGGGCAACTACAGCCATCGCCAGTTTATCGTGGGCAACTACAGCCATCGTCAGATTATCGTGGGCAACTACAGCCATCGCCAGTTTACCGTGGGCAACTACAGCCATCGCCAGTTTACCGTGGGCAACTACAGCCATCGTCAGTTTACCGTGGGCAACTACAGCCATCGCCAGTTTACCGTGGGCAACTACAGCCATCGCCAGTTTACCGTGGGCAACTACAGCCATCGCCAGTTTACCGTGGGCAACTACAGCCATCGCCAGTTTACCGTGGGCAACTACAGCCATCGCCAGTTCATCATGGGCAACTACAGCCATCGTCAGTTTATCGTGGGCAACTACAACCATCGTCAGTTTATCGTGGGCAATTAGAGCCATCGTCAGTTTACCGTGGGCAACTTCAGCCATCGCCAGTTCATCGTGGGCAACTACAGCCATCGCCAGTTTACCGTGGGCAACTACAGCCATCGTCAGTTTACCGTGGGCAATTAGAGCCAAGCCGAAACGTGACATATAATAACAAAAAATGTTTGAAAATAATTTTTTTTACATTTTTTTTAATGATAGAACATGGTATCGTCATCAGTGTGGCATAGACATACCAAGTTTGCAGTCGAAAGCACATTGGGAAGTGGGTTACAATTGAGTTACAAGATTTGAGGATACAACAACAACAACAGACAGAGTGAGTTAAAAGAAGTGTAAAGGAGTTGCCGACGACTCACTCGGAGGCTAAGGTAAGGGGCTTCCGCCAAGGTTTTATTACAAATCTTTAACAACACACAGGGGGGTGAACAATTCCCCAGGGATTTTTCGATTGAAAGCTTTCGTGACTGCAGTGATTCATCTTCTTTGGTTCTTTCGGTAAAGTCACCACCACGTAGAATGAGAATAAAATAACCAAATTGATAAAATAAAATAACACAATAAAATTCTCACGACGTTTCGGCCACAACACAAGCGGCCTTCATCAGGTGAAGGGACGAGACGTCTCGTCCCTTCACAACACAAGCGGCCTTCATCACCTGATGAAGGCCGCTTGTGTTGTGGCCGAAACGTCGTGAGAATATTATTGTTGTGTTATTTTATTTTATCAATTTCTTATTTTATTCTCATTCTGAGCGTGGTGGTGGTGACTTTGCCGAAAGAACCAAAGAAGAACTCCCCAGGGGTTAGGGGTCCCGGGCCAGGTCCCGACACAGCCGGCTGCCCCGTGCTGTCTTCCTCTGCCCCCGGCCGTGGGATCAACCAACACGGCCGAGCGAGGCGCACGGCCACGTCCAGCCCTGGCACTGTGACCTCTCCCCTATCCCTGCCCTCTTGCCCCTGGCTCCCCGTTCGGACCCTTCTCAGACCCCTACTCTCCCGCCACGACACCCGTTTACGTCACGGGGTGCCACCCTTTTTTTAAAAGGTAAAGTTAAAGGTAGGGTCGTTGTTTTTAACCTTTTACTTTACCTGCTAAAGGGTAAAAGGTAGGGTAGAGTGATTGTATTGTGGTAAATTAAAATGTAGGGTAAAGGTAGGCTCGTTGTTTTTAACCTTACCCGCTGAAGGGTAAAAGGTAGGGTAGAGTGATTGTATTGTGGTAAAGTAAAAGGTAGGGTAAAGGTAGGCTCGTTGTTTTTAACCTTTTACCTTACCTGCTGAAGGGTAAAAGGTAAGGGTAGAGTGATTGTGTTGTGGTAAAGTAAAAGGTAGGGTAAAGGTAGGGTCGTTGTTTTTACCTTACCCGTTGAAGGGTTAAAGGTAGGGTAGAGTGATTTGTGGTAAAGTAAAAGGTAGGGTAAAGGTAGGCTCGTTGTTTTTAACCTTTTACCTTACCTGCTGAAGAGTAACAGGTAAGGGTAGAGTGATTTGTGGTAAAGTAAAAGGTAGGGTAAAGGTAGGCTCGTTGTTTTTAACCTTTACCCTTACCTGCTGAAGGGTAAAAGGTAAGGGTAGAGTGATTGTATTGTGGTAAAGTAAAAGATAGGGTAAAGGTAGGCTCGTTGTTTTTAACCTTTTACCTTACCTGCTGAAGGGTAACAGGTAAGGGTAGAGTGATTTGTGGTAAAGTAAAAGGTAGGGTAAAGGTAGGCTCGTTGTTTTTAACCTTTTACCTTACCTGCTGAAGGGTAACAGGTAAGGGTAGAGTGATTTGTGGTAAAGTAAAAGGTAGGGTAAAGGTAGGCTTGTTGCTTGTACCTTACCCGCTGAAGGGTAAAAGGTAAGGGTAGAGTGATTGTATTGTGCTAAAGTAAAAGGTAAAGTTAAAGGTAGGGTCGTTGTTTTTAATCTTTTACCTTACCTGCTGAAGGGTTAAAGGTAAGGGTAGAGTGATTTGTGGTAAAGTAAAAGGTAGGGTAAAGGTAGGCTCGTTGTTTTTAACCTTTTACCTTACCTGCTGAAGGGTAACAGGTAAGGGTAGAGTGATTTGTGGTAAAGTAAAAGGTAGGGTAAAGGTAGGCTCGTTGTTTTTAACCTTACCCGCTGAAGGGTAAAAGGTAAGGGTAGAGTGATTGTGTTGTGGTAAAGTAAAAGGTAAAGTTAAAGGTAGGGTCGTTGTTTTTAACCTTTTACCTTACCTGCTGAAGGGTAAAAGGTAAGGGTAGAGTGATTTGTGGTAAAGTAAAAGGTAGGGTAAAGGTAGGGTCGTTGTTTTTAACCTTTACCCTTACCTGCTGAAGAGTAACAGGTAAGGGTAGAGTGATTTGTGGTAAAGTAAAAGGTAGGGTAAAGGTAGGCTCGTTGTTTTTAACCTTTTACCTTACCTGCTGAAGGGTAACAGGTAAGGGTAGAGTGATTTGTGGTAAAGTAAAAGGTAGGGTAAAGGTAGGCTCGTTGTTTTTAACCTTTTACCTTACCTGCTGAAGGGTAAAATATAGGGTAGAGTGATTTGTGGTAAAGTAAAAGGTAGGGTAAAGGTAGGGTCGTTGTTTTTACCTTACCCGCTGAAGGGTTAACCCTTACCTGCTGAAGGGTTAACCCTTCAGCAGGTAAGGTAAAAACAACGACCCTACCTTTAACTTTACCTTTTACTTTACCACAATACAATCACTCTACCCTTACCTTTAAAGGTAGGGTAGAGTGATTGTATTGTGGTAAAGTAAAAGGTAGGCTAAAGGTAGGCTCGTTGTTTTTAACCTTTTACCTTACCTGCTGAAGAGTAACAGGTAAGGGTAGAGTGATTTGTGGTAAAGTAAAAGGTAAAGTTAAAGGTAGGCTCGTTGTTTTTAACCTTTTACCTTACCTGTTGAAGGGTAAAAGGTAAGGGTAGAGTGATTGTATTGTGCTAAAGTAAAGTTAAAGGTAGGGTCGTTGTTTTTAATCTTTTACCTTACCTGCTGAAGGGTAAAAGGTAAGGGTAGAGTGATTGTATTGTGGTAAAGTAAAAGGTAGGGTAAAGGTAGGGTCGTTGTTTTTAACCTTTTACCTTACCGAGTCCTACTCTGCATGTGTGTCTGCCTATGCTGTCTCTGTGTCTGTGTTTTATCCATTCATTCTTTCCTGACGGTGGTTGCTTGTGTTGCAACCGAAACGTCGTATTCCATTATTATTATTTTGATTTTTTTTTCCACGTGACTTTACCGAAATAACAAACGAAAAAAGTAATTCCTGCAGTCACGAAAGTTTCGAATCTAGTTTACGGTGTGAATGATGTTGTTTGCGAAGGCCTATTACGTTTTATTTTATTTTTTAATTTGTTAACTTTTTAACGGCCAATCGAATCGAGTTTTGTAAACCCACCAGCCCCTGAGCAAGATGGCCGCCGTGAAGGTAGCACGCGCTCCCCGCGACGTCACGCGACGTCGTGTCGCCTATCCGCGCTACGATTACAAACGGTGACATCGGTTGCCTTTGTAATGTGTAGACTAGATGGGGGGCGGCCGTTCAGTCGGGCTTAGGGTTTAGATTTTTATACGCCGAGGCTCACGGAGCCAGACTGAGGCTCGCTCCCCATAGGGTTCAGTGTCAATGGGTGAGGCTCACTCCCATAGGGTTCAGTGTTAATGGGTGAGGCTCACTCCCATAGGGTGCAGTGTTAATGGGTGAGGCTCACTCCCATAGGGTTCAGTGTTAATGGGTGAGGCTCACTCCCATAGGGTTCAGTGTTAATGGGTGAGGCTCACTCCCATAGGGTTCAGTGTTAATGGGTGAGGCTCACTCCCATAGGGTTCAGTGTTAATGGGTGAGGCTCGCTCCCCATAGGGTTCAGTGTTAATGGGTGAGGCTCACTCCCCATAGGGTTCAGTGTTAATGGGTGAGGCTCACTCCCCATAGGGTTCAGTGTTAATGGGTGAGGCTCACTCCCCATAGGGTTCAGTGTTAATGGGTGAGGCTCGCTCCCCATAGGGTTCAGTGTTAATGGGTGAGGCTCGCTCCCCATAGGGTTCAGTGTTAATGGGTGAGGCTCACTCCCCATAGGGTTCAGTGTTAATGGGTGAGGCTCACTCCCCATAGGGTTCAGTGTTAATGGGTGAGGCTCACTCCCCATAGGGTTCAGTGTTAATGGGTGAGGCTCACTCCCCATAGGGTTCAGTGTCAATGGGTGAGGCTCGCTCCCCATAGGGTTCAGTGTTAATGGGTGAGGCTCGCTCCCCATAGGGTTCAGTGTTAATGGGTGAGGCTCGCTCCCCATAGGGTTCAGTGTCAATGGGTGAGGCTCACTCCCATAGGGTTCAGTGTCAATGGGTGAGGTTCACTCCCATAGGGTTCAGTGTCAATGGGTGAGGCTCACTCCCATAGGGTTCAGTGTTAATGGGTGAGGCTCACTTCCCATAGGGTTCAGTGTCAATGGGTGAGGCTCGCTCCCCATAGGGTTCAGTGTTAATGGGTGAGGCTCACTCCCATAGGGTTCAGTGTTAATGGGTGAGGCTCGCTCCCCATAGGGTTCAGTGTTAATGGGTGAGGCTCGCTCCCCATAGGGTTCAGTGTTTATGGGTGAGGCTCACTGAGCCAGACTGAGGCTCACTTCCCATAGGGTTCAGTGTTAATGGGTGAGGCTCGCTTCCCATAGGGTTCAGTGTCAATCACTGAGGCTCGCTCCCCATAGGGTTCAGTGTTAATGGGTGAGGCTCACTCCCATAGGGTTCAGTGTTAATGGGTGAGACTCCCCATAGGGTTCAGTGTCAATGGGTGAGGCTCGCTCCCCATAGGGTTCAGTGTTAATGGGTGAGGCTCACTCCCCATAGGGTTCAGTGTTAATGGGTGAGGCTCACTCCCCATAGGGTTCAGTGTTAATGGGTGAGGCTCACTCCCATAGGGTTCAGTGTTAATGGGTGAGGCTCACTCCCATAGGGTTCAGTGCTAATGGGTGAGGCTCATAGAGCCAGACTGAGGCTCACTCCCCATAGGGTTCAGTGTTAATGGGTGAGGCTCACTCCCATAGGGTTCAGTGTTAATGGGTGAGGCTCGCTCCCCATAGGGTTCAGTGTTAATGGGTGAGGCTCACTCCCCATAGGGTTCAGTGTTAATGGGTGAGGCTCACTCCCCATAGGGTTCAGTGTTAATGGGTGAGGCTCACTCCCCATAGGGTTCAGTGTTAATGGGTGAGGCTCACTCCCCATAGGGTTCAGTGTTAATGGGTGAGGCTCGCTCCCCATAGGGTTCAGTGTTAATGGGTGAGGCTCGCTCCCCATAGGGTTCAGTGTTAATGGGTGAGGCTCACTCCCCATAGGGTTCAGTGTTAATGGGTGAGGCTCACTCCCCATAGGGTTCAGTGTTAATGGGTGAGGCTCACTTCCCATAGGGTTCAGTGTCAATGGGTGAGGCTCGCTCCCCATAGGGTTCAGTGTTAATGGGTGAGGCTCACTCCCCATAGGGTTCAGTGTTAATGGGTGAGGCTCGCTCCCCATAGGGTTCAGTGTCAATGGGTGAGGCTCACTCCCATAGGGTTCAGTGTCAATGGGTGAGGTTCACTCCCATAGGGTTCAGTGTCAATGGGTGAGGCTCACTCCCATAGGGTTCAGTGTTAATGGGTGAGGCTCACTTCCCATAGGGTTCAGTGTCAATGGGTGAGGCTCGCTCCCCATAGGGTTCAGTGTTAATGGGTGAGGCTCACTCCCATAGGGTTCAGTGTTAATGGGTGAGGCTCGCTCCCCATAGGGTTCAGTGTTAATGGGTGAGGCTCGCTCCCCATAGGGTTCAGTGTTTATGGGTGAGGCTCACTGAGCCAGACTGAGGCTCACTTCCCATAGGGTTCAGTGTTAATGGGTGAGGCTCGCTTCCCATAGGGTTCAGTGTCAATCACTGAGGCTCGCTCCCCATAGGGTTCAGTGTTAATGGGTGAGGCTCACTCCCCATAGGGTTCAGTGTTAATGGGTGAGGCTCGCTCCCCATAGGGTTCAGTGTTAATGGGTGAGGCTCACTTCCATAGGGTTCAGTGTTAATGGGTGAGACTCCCCATAGGGTTCAGTGTCAATGGGTGAGGCTCGCTCCCCATAGGGTTCAGTGTTAATGGGTGAGGCTCACTCCCCATAGGGTTCAGTGTTAATGGGTGAGGCTCACTCCCCATAGGGTTCAGTGTTAATGGGTGAGGCTCACTCCCATAGGGTTCAGTGCTAATGGGTGAGGCTCATAGAGCCAGACTGAGGCTCACTCCCCATAGGGTTCAGTGTTAATGGGTGAGGCTCACTCCCATAGGGTTCAGTGTTAATGGGTGAGGCTCGCTCCCCATAGGGTTCAGTGTTAATGGGTGAGGCTCACTCCCCATAGGGTTCAGTGTTAATGGGTGAGGCTCACTCCCCATAGGGTTCAGTGTTAATGGGTGAGGTTCACTCCCCATAGGGTTCAGTGTTAATGGGTGAGGCTCACTCCCCATAGGGTTCAGTGTTAATGGGTGAGGCTCGCTCCCCATAGGGTTCAGTGTTAATGGGTGAGGCTCGCTCCCCATAGGGTTCAGTGTTAATGGGTGAGGCTCACTCCCCATAGGGTTCAGTGTTAATGGGTGAGGCTCACTCCCCATAGGGTTCAGTGTTAATGGGTGAGGCTCACTCCCCATAGGGTTCAGTGTCAATGGGTGAGGCTCGCTCCCCATAGGGTTCAGTGTTAATGGGTGAGGCTCACTCCCCATAGGGTTCAGTGTTAATGGGTGAGGCTCGCTCCCCATAGGGTTCAGTGTCAATGGGTGAGGCTCACTCCCATAGGGTTCAGTGTCAATGGGTGAGGTTCACTCCCATAGGGTTCAGTGTCAATGGGTGAGGCTCACTCCCATAGGGTTCAGTGTTAATGGGTGAGGCTCACTTCCCATAGGGTTCAGTGTCAATGGGTGAGGCTCGCTCCCCATAGGGTTCAGTGTTAATGGGTGAGGCTCACTCCCATAGGGTTCAGTGTTAATGGGTGAGGCTCGCTCCCCATAGGGTTCAGTGTTAATGGGTGAGGCTCGCTCCCCATAGGGTTCAGTGTTTATGGGTGAGGCTCACTGAGCCAGACTGAGGCTCACTTCCCATAGGGTTCAGTGTTAATGGGTGAGGCTCGCTTCCCATAGGGTTCAGTGTCAATCACTGAGGCTCGCTCCCCATAGGGTTCAGTGTTAATGGGTGAGGCTCACTCCCCATAGGGTTCAGTGTTAATGGGTGAGGCTCGCTCCCCATAGGGTTCAGTGTTAATGGGTGAGGCTCACTTCCATAGGGTTCAGTGTTAATGGGTGAGACTCCCCATAGGGTTCAGTGTCAATGGGTGAGGCTCGCTCCCCATAGGGTTCAGTGTTAATGGGTGAGGCTCACTCCCCATAGGGTTCAGTGTTAATGGGTGAGGCTCACTCCCATAGGGTTCAGTGTTAATGGGTGAGGCTCACTCCCATAGGGTTCAGTGTTAATGGGTGAGGCTCACTCCCATAGGGTTCAGTGCTAATGGGTGAGGCTCATAGAGCCAGACTGAGGCTCACTCCCCATAGGGTTCAGTGTTAATGGGTGAGGCTCACTCCCATAGGGTTCAGTGTTAATGGGTGAGGCTCACTCCCATAGGGTTCAGTGTTAATGGGTGAGGCTCACGGTGCCAGACTGAGGCTCCCTTCCCATACGGTGTTGTTATACAGGGTGGCCCAGAAGTCAGGACACATAGGGGGTGACGTCATACAGGGTGGCCCAGAAGTCAGGACACATAGGGGGTGACGTCATACAGGGTGGCCCAGAAGTCAGGACACATAGGGGGTGACGTCATACAGGGTGGCCCAGAAGTCAGGACACAGAGGGGGTGACGTCATACAGGGTGGCCCACAAGTCAGGACACAGAGGGGGTGACGTCATACAGGGTGGCCCAGAAGCCAGGACACATAGGGGGTGACGTCATACAGGGTGGTCCACAAGTCAGGACACAGAGGGGGTGACGTCATACAGGGTGGCCCACAAGTCAGGACACATAGGGGTATTGTCATACAGGGTGGCCCAAAAGTCAGGACATATAGGGGGTGACGTCATACAGGGTGGCCCAGAAGTCAGGACACATAGGGGGTGACGTCATACAGGGTGGCCCAGAAGTCAGGACACATAGGGGGTGACGTCATACAGGGTGGCCCAGAAGTCAGGACACATAGGGGGTGATGTCATACAGGGTGGCCCAGAAGTCAGGACACAGGGGTGACGTCATACAGGGTGGCCCAGAAGTCAGGACACATAGGGGGTGACGTCATACAGGGTGGCCCAAAAGTCAGGACACATAGGGGGTGACGTCATACAGGGTGGCCCAGAAGTCAGGACACATAGGGGGTGACGTCATACAGGGTGGCCCACAAGTCAGGACACATAGGGGTGACGTCATACAGGGTGGCCCAGAAGTCAGGACACAGAGGGGGTGACGTCATACAGGGTGGCCCAGAAGTCAGGATACATAGGGGGTGACGTCATACAGGGTGGCCCACAAGTCAGGACACAGAGGGGGTGACGTCATACAGGGTGGCCCAGAAGTCAGGACACATAGGGGGTGATGTCATACAGGGTGGCCCAGAAGTCAGGACACATAGGGGGTGATGTCATACAGGGTGGCCCACAAGTCAGGACACAGAGGGGGTGACGTCATACAGGGTGGCCCAGAAGTCAGGACACATAGGGGTATTGTATTTAGAGAGAGAGGGAGGGGGCTTAAGCGATTAGCCCGGCCACGGGAGCCCCGTGATCGAGTGAGCAGTGAACATCGTGGTGAGTTGCAGGGTAGTGGTGAGAATCAAAATGGGGGAATGGTGAGGAGGGAGTGGGGGGAGAGGAGTGAGTGGTGGTGAGTGGGGAGTGAGTGGCGGTGAGTGGGGAGTGAGTGGTGGTGAGTGGGGAGTGAGTGGTGGTGAGTGGGGAGTGCGTGGTGGTGATTGGGGAGTGAGTGGTGGTGAGTGGGGAGTGAGTGGTGGTGAGTGGGGAGTGAGTGGTGGTGAGTGGGGAGTGAGTGAGTGGTGGTGAGTGAGTGGGGAGGGTGGTGAGTGAGTGAGTGGTGGTGAGTGAGTAGGGAGGGTGGTGAGTGAGTGAGTGGTGAGTGAGTGAGTGGTGGTGAGTGAGTGAGTGGTGGTGAGTGAGTGGGGAGGGTGGTGAGTGAGTGGTGGTGAGTGAGTGAGTGGTGGTAAGTGAGTGGTGGTGAGTGAGTGGTGGTGGTGAGTGGTGAGTGAGTGAGTGGTGGTGAGTGAGTGGGGAGGGTGGTGAGTGAGTGAGTGGTGGTGAGTGAGTGAGTGGTGGTGACTGAGTGAGTGGTGGTGAGTGAGTGGGGAGGGTGGTGAGTGAGTGAGTGGTGGTGAGTGAGTGGGGAGGGTGGTGAGTGAGTGGTGGTGAGTGAGTGAGTGGTGGTGAGTGAGTGGGGAGGGTGGTGAGTGAGTGAGTGGGTGAGTGAGTGAGTGGTGGTGAGTGAGTGAGTGGTGGTGAGTGAGTGAGTGGTGGTGAGTGGTGAGTGAGTGAGTGGTGGTGAGTGATTGGGGAGGGTGGTGAGTGAGTGAGTGAGTGGTGGTGAGTGAGTGGGGAGGGTGGTGAGTGAGTGAGTGGTGGTGAGTGAGTGAGTGGTGGTGAGTGAGTGGGAAGGGTGGTGAGTGAGTGAGTGGTGGTGAGTGAGTGGTGGTGAGTGAGTGGGGAGGGTGGTGAGTGAGTGAGTGAGTGGTGGTGAGTGAGTGGTGGTGAGTGAGTGAGTGGTGGTGAGTGAGTGAGTGGTGGTGAGTGATTGGGGAGGGTGAGGAGTGGTGAGGAGGGAGGGTGAGGAGGATTTGCGAGCGTTTCTGTCGCCGATGTGAGCGAGCGATTTCATTGTCGTGGGTTGTGGTGGCTGTCGTGTCCCGCCTGTTAGGTGGGTGTAGGGTGTGTGGGTGGGTGTAGGGTGTGTGGGTGGGTGTAGTGTGTGGGTGGGTGTAGTGTGTGGGTGGGTGTAGGGTGTGTGGGTGGGTGTAGTGTGTGGGTGGGTGTAGTGTGTGGGTGGGTGTAGGGTGTGTGGGTGGGTGTAGGGTGTGTGGGTGGGTGTACGGTGTGTGGGTGGGTGTAGGGTGTGTGGGTGGGTGTAGGGTGTGTGGGTGGGTGTAGTGTGTTGGTGGGTGTAGGGTGTGTGGGTGGGTGTAGGGTGTGTGGGTGGGTGTAGTGTGTGGGTGGGTGGGTAATAGGGTGTGTGGGTGGGTGTAGGGTGTGTGGGTGGGTGTAGTGTGTGGGTGGGTGTAGGGTGTGGGTGGGTGTAGGGTGTGTGGGTGGGTGTAGCGTGTGGGTGGGTGTAGGGTGTGTGGGTGGGTGTAGGGTGTGTGGGTGGGTGTAGGGTGTGTGGGTGGGTGTAGGGTGTGTGGGTGGGTGTAGTGTGTGGGTGGGTGTAGGGTGTGTGGGTGGGTGTAGGGTGTGTGGGTGGGTGTACGGTGTGTGGGTGGGTGTAGGGTGTGTGGGTGGGTGTAGGGTGTGTGGGTGGGTGTAGTGTGTTGGTGGGTGTAGGGTGTGTGGGTGGGTGTAGGGTGTGTGGGTGGGTGTAGTGTGTGGGTGGGTGGGTAATAGGGTGTGTGGGTGGGTGTAGGGTGTGTGGGTGGGTGTAGTGTGTGGGTGGGTGTAGGGTGTGGGTGGGTGTAGGGTGTGTGGGTGGGTGTAGCGTGTGGGTGGGTGTAGGGTGTGTGGGTGGGTGTAGGGTGTGTGGGTGGGTGTACGGTGTGTGGGTGGGTGTAGGGTGTGTGGGTGGGTGTAGGGTGTGTGGGTGGGTGTAGTGTGTTGGTGGGTGTAGGGTGTGTGGGTGGGTGTCGGGTGTGTGGGTGGGTGTAGTGTGTGGGTGGGTGGGTAATAGGGTGTGTGGGTGGGTGTAGGGTGTGTGGGTGGGTGTACTGTGTGGGTGGGTGTAGGGTGTGGGTGGGTGTAGGGTGTGTGGGTGGGTGTAGGGTGTGGGTGGGTGTAGGGTGTGTGGGTGGGTGTAGGGTGTGTGGGTGGGTGTAGGGTGTGTGGGTGGGTGTAGTGTGTGGGTGGGTGTAGGGTGTGTGGGTGGGTGTAGGGTGTGTGGGTGGGTGTACGGTGTGTGGGTGGGTGTAGGGTGTGTGGGTGGGTGTAGGGTGTGTGGGTGGGTGTAGTGTGTTGGTGGGTGTAGGGTGTGTGGGTGGGTGTAGGGTGTGTGGGTGGGTGTAGTGTGTGGGTGGGTGGGTAATAGGGTGTGTGGGTGGGTGTAGGGTGTGTGGGTGGGTGTAGTGTGTGGGTGGGTGTAGGGTGTGGGTGGGTGTAGGGTGTGTGGGTGGGTGTAGGGTGTGGGTGGGTGTAGGGTGTGTGGGTGGGTGTAGGGTGTGTGGGTGGGTGTACGGTGTGTGGGTGGGTGTAGGGTGTGTGGGTGGGTGTAGGGTGTGTGGGTGGGTGTAGTGTGTTGGTGGGTGTAGGGTGTGTGGGTGGGTGTAGTGTGTGGGTGGGTGTAGGGTGTGGGTGGGTGGGTAATAGGGTGTGTGGGTGGGTGTAGGGTGTGTGGGTGGGTGTAGTGTGTGGGTGGGTGTAGGGTGTGGGTGGGTGTAGGGTGTGTGGGTGGGTGTAGGGTGTGGGTGGGTGTAGGGTGTGTGGGTGGGTGTAGGGTGTGTGGGTGGGTGTAGGGTGTGTGGGTGGGTGTAGTGTGTGGGTGGGTGTAGGGTGTGTGGGTGGGTGTATTGTGTGGGTGGGTGTAGGGTGTATGGGTGGGTGTAGGGTGTGTGGGTGGGTGTAGTGTGTAGGGGTGTGTAGTGTGTGTGGGTGGGTGTAGTGTGTGGGTGGGTGTAGGGTGTGTGGGTGGGTGTAGGGTGTGTGGGTGGGTGTAGGGTGTGGGTGGGTGTAGGGTGTGTGGGTGGGTGTAGGGTGTGTGGGTGGGTGTAGGGTGTGTGGGTGGGTGTAGGGTGTGTGGGTGGGTGTAGTGTGTGGGTGGGTGTAGGGTGTGGGTGGGTGTAGGGTGTGTGGGTGGGTGTAGGGTGTGTGGGTGGGTGGGTGGGTGTAGGGTGTGTGGGTGGGTGGGTGTAGTGTGTGGGTGGGTGTAGGGTGTGGGTGGGTGTAGGGTGTGTGGGTGGGTGTAGTGTGTGGGTGGGTGGGTGTCGTGTGTGGGTAGGTGTAGGGTGTGTGGGTGGGTGTAGTGTGTAGGGGTGTGTAGTGTGTGGGTGCGTAGGTGTAGTGTGTGGGTGGGTAGGTGTAGTGTATAGGTGTAGTGTGTGGGTGGGTGTAGTGTAGGGGTGTGTAGTGTATAGGGGTGTGTAGTGTGTGGGTAGGTGTAGTGTGTGGGTAGGTGTAGTGTGTGGGTGGGTGTAGTGTGTAGGGGTGTGTAGCGTGTGGGTGGGTAGGTGTAGTGTGTGGGTGGGTAGGTGTCGTGTATAGGGGTGTGTAGTGTGTGGGTAGGTGTAGTGTGTGGGTAGGTGTAGTGTGTGGGTGGGTGTAGTGTGTTGGGGTGTGTGTTGTGTAGGTGTGTATAGTGTGTGTTGTGTAGGTGTGTGTAGTGTGTGTTGTGTAGGTGTGTGTATAGTGTGTTGTGTAGGTGTGTGTAGTGTGTGTTGTGTAGGTGTGTGTAGTGTGTGTTGTGTAGGTGTGTGTAGTGTGTGTTGTGTAGGTGTGTGTAGGTGTGTGTTGTGTAGGTGTGTGTAGTGTGTCTTGTGTAGGTGTGTGTAGTGTTTGTTGTGTAGGTGTGTGTAGTGTGTGTTGTGTAGGTGTGTGTAGTGTGTGTTGTGTAGGTGTGTATAGTGTGTGTTGTGTAGGTGTGTGTAGTGTGTGTTGTGTAGGTGTGTATAGTGTGTTGTGTAGGGGTGTGTTGTTGTGTAGGTGTGTGGAGGTCGACTCAGCCTTAAATGAGTACCTTGTGCGGTGTGTACACATCACCAGTGGGGAGACAAAGGCGGCCGGGCGTGGGGCTGGCCACCCACCCTCTCGTGTGCCATTCTGGCCTTCATAGGTGCTCGCTAACAGCACTTGCCCCTACAGTCTGTTAAGGCTACACGGGGGATCTTTGTCTCTGAGTGGGTGAATGGGTGAGTAGGTGAGTGAACGAGTGGATGGGTAGATGGGTGAGTGGGTGAGTGAGTGAGTGGATGGATAGGTGAGGGTGAGTGAGTGAGAGTAAGTGAGAGTGAGTGGGTGAGTGGGTGAGGGTGAGTGAGAGTCAGAGAGTGAGTGGGTGAGTGAGTGGATGGGTGAGGGTGAGTGAGTGAGGGTGAGTGAGAGTCAGAGAGTTAGTGAGTGGGTGAGTGAGTGAGTGGATGAATAGGTGAGGGTGAGTGAGTGAGTGGATGGGTGAGGGTGAGTGAGTGAGGGTAAGTGAGAGTCAGAGAGTGAGTGAGTGGGTGAGTGAGTGGATGAATAGGTGAGGGTGAGTGAGTGAGTGGGTGAGTGAGTGAGTGGCTGGGTGAGGGTGAGTGAGTGAGGGTGAGTGAGAGTCAGTGAGTGAGTGGGTGAGTGAGTGGATGAATAGGTGAGGGTGAGTGAGAGTCAGTGATTGAGTGAGTGAGTGAGGGTGAGTGAGTGGGTGAGTGAGTGAGAGTAAGTGAGAGTGAGAGTCAGAGAGTGAGTGAGTGGGTGAGTGAGTGAGTGGATGAATAGGTGAGGGTGAGTGAGTGGATGGGTGAGATGAGTGAGTGAGGGTGAGTGAGAGTCAGAGAGTGAGTGAGTGGGTGAGTGAGTGAGTGGATGGGTGAGGGTGAGTGAGTGAGGGTGAGTGAGAGTCAGTGAGTGAGTGGGTGAGTGAGTGGATGAATAGGTGAGGGTGAGTGAGAGTCAGTGATTGAGTGAGTGAGTGGGTGAGTGAGTGAGGGTGAGTGAGTGGGTGAGTGAGTGAGTGAGAGTAAGTGAGAGTCAGAGTCAGAGAGTGAGTGAGTGGGTGAGTGAGTGAGTGGATGGGTGAGGGTGAGTGAGTGAGGGTGAGTGAGTGAGTGGGTGAGTGAGTGAGAGTAAGTGAGAGTCAGAGAGTGAGTGAGAGAGAGAGAGTGGGTGAGTGGATGGGTGAGGGTGAGTGAGTGAGTGGGTGAGTGGATGGGTGAGGGTGAGTGAGTGAGTGGGTGAGTGAGTGAGTGAGTGGATGGGTGAGGGTAAGTGAGTGAGTGGGTGAGTGAGTGGATGGGTGAGGGTGAGTGAGTGAGTGGATGGGTGAGGGTGAGTGAGTGAGTGGGTGAGTGAGTGAGTGGGTGGGTGAGGGTGAGTGAGTGAGTGGGTAGGTGAGGGTGAGTGAGTGAGTGGATGGGTGAGGGTGAGTGAGGGTGAGTGAGAGTCAGAGAGTGAGTGAGAGAGTGAGTGGGTGAGTGAGTGGATAGGTGAGGGTGAGTGAGTGAGGGTGAGTGAGTGAGGGTGAGTGAGTGGGTGGATGGGTGAGGGTGAGTGAATGAGTGGGTGAGTGAGTGAGTGGATGGGTGAGGGTGAGTGAGTGAATGGGTGAGTGAGTGAGTGGGTGAGGGTGAGTGAGTGAGTGGGTTGGTGAGGGTGAGTGAGTGAGTGGATGGGTGAGGGTGAGTGAGGGTGAGTGAGAGTCAGAGAGTGAGTGAGAGAGTGAGTGGGTGAGTGAGAGAGTGAGTGGGTGAGTGAGTGGATGGGTGAGGGTGAGTGAGTGAGGGTGAGTGAGTGGGTGGATGGGTGAGGGTGAGTGAGTGAGTGGGTGAGTGAGTGAGTGGATGGGTGAGGGTGAGTGAGTGAGTGGGTGAGTGAGTGAGTGGATGGGTGAGGGTGAGTGAGTGAGTGGGTGAGTGAGTGAGTGGATGGGTGAGGGTGAGTGAGTGAGTGGGTGAGTGAGTGAGTGGGTGAGGGTGAGTGAGTGAGTGGGTAGGTGAGGGTGAGTGAGTGAGTGGATGGGTGAGGGTGAGTGAGGGTGAGTGAGAGTCAGAGAGTGAGTGAGAGAGTGAGTGAGAGAGTGAGTGAGAGAGTGAGTGGGTGAGTGAGTGGGTGAGTGGGTGAGTGAGTGGGTGGATGGGTGAGGGTGAGTGAGTGAGTGGGTGAGTGAGTGAGTGAGTGGATGGGTGAGTGAGAGAGTGAGTGGGTGGGTGAGTGGATGGGTGAGGGTGAGTGAGTGAGTGTGAGTGAGTGGGTGAGTGAGTGAGTGGGTGGGTGAGGGTGAGTGAGTGAGTGGGTAGGTGAGGGTGAGTGAGTGAGTGGGTGAGTGACTGAGTGGGTGGGTGAGGGTGAGTGAGTGAGTGGGTAGGTGAGGGTGAGTGAGTGAGTGGATAAGTGAGGGTGAGTGAGTGAGTGGGTAGGTGAGGGTGAGTGAGTGAGTGGATGGGTGAGGGTGAGTGAGTGAGTGGGTGAGTGACTGACTGGGTGGGTGAGGGTGAGTGAGTGAGTGGGTAGGTGAGGGTGAGTGAGTGAGTGGATGGGTGAGGGTGTGTGAGTGAGTGGATGGGTGAGGGTGAGTGAGTGAGTGGGTGAGTGAGTGGGTGGGTGAGGGTGAGGGAGTGAGTGAGTGGGTAGGTGAGGGTGAGTGAGTGAGTGGATGGGTGAGGGTGAGTGAGGGTGAGTGAGAGTCAGAGAGCGAGTGAGAGAGTGAGTGGGTGAGTGAGAGAGTGAGTGGGTGAGTGAGTGGGTGGGTGAGTGAGAGAGTGAGTGGGTGAGTGAGTGAGTGGGTGGGTGAGTGAGTGAGTGAGTGGGTGAGTGAGTGAGTGAGTGGGTGAGTGAGAGAGTGAGTGGGTGGATGAGTGAGAGAGTGAGTGGGTGAGTGAGTGAGTGAGTGGGTGAGTGAGTGAGTGAGTGGGTGAGTGAGTGAGTGAGTGGGTGGGTGAGGGTGAGTGAGTGGTGAGTGAGTGGGTGAGTGGGTGAGTGAGTGGGTGAGTGAGAGAGTGAGTGGGTGAGTGGGTGAGTGAGTGGGTGGGTGAGTGAGAGAGTGAGTGGGTGAGTGAGTGAGTGGGTGGGTGAGTGAGTGAGTGAGTGGGTGAGTGAGTGAGTGAGTGGGTGAGTGAGAGAGTGAGTGGGTGGATGAGTGAGAGAGTGAGTGGGTGAGTGAGTGAGTGAGTGGGTGAGTGAGTGAGTGGGTGAGTGAGTGAGTGGATGGGTGAGGGTGAGTGAGTGAGTGGGTGAGTGAGTGAGTGGATGGGTGAGGGTGAGTGAGTGAGTGGGTGAGTGAGTGAGTGGGTGAGGGTGAGTGAGTGAGTGGGTAGGTGAGGGTGAGTGAGTGAGTGGATGGGTGAGGGTGAGTGAGGGTGAGTGAGAGTCAGAGAGTGAGTGAGAGAGTGAGTGAGAGAGTGAGTGAGAGAGTGAGTGGGTGAGTGAGTGGGTGAGTGGGTGAGTGAGTGGGTGGATGGGTGAGGGTGAGTGAGTGAGTGGGTGAGTGAGTGAGTGAGTGGATGGGTGAGTGAGAGAGTGAGTGGGTGGGTGAGTGGATGGGTGAGGGTGAGTGAGTGAGTGTGAGTGAGTGGGTGAGTGAGTGAGTGGGTGGGTGAGGGTGAGTGAGTGAGTGGGTAGGTGAGGGTGAGTGAGTGAGTGGGTGAGTGACTGAGTGGGTGGGTGAGGGTGAGTGAGTGAGTGGGTAGGTGAGGGTGAGTGAGTGAGTGGATAAGTGAGGGTGAGTGAGTGAGTGGGTAGGTGAGGGTGAGTGAGTGAGTGGATGGGTGAGGGTGAGTGAGTGAGTGGGTGAGTGACTGACTGGGTGGGTGAGGGTGAGTGAGTGAGTGGGTAGGTGAGGGTGAGTGAGTGAGTGGATGGGTGAGGGTGTGTGAGTGAGTGGATGGGTGAGGGTGAGTGAGTGAGTGGGTGAGTGAGTGGGTGGGTGAGGGTGAGGGAGTGAGTGAGTGGGTAGGTGAGGGTGAGTGAGTGAGTGGATGGGTGAGGGTGAGTGAGGGTGAGTGAGAGTCAGAGAGCGAGTGAGAGAGTGAGTGGGTGAGTGAGAGAGTGAGTGGGTGAGTGAGTGGGTGGGTGAGTGAGAGAGTGAGTGGGTGAGTGAGTGAGTGGGTGGGTGAGTGAGTGAGTGAGTGGGTGAGTGAGTGAGTGAGTGGGTGAGTGAGAGAGTGAGTGGGTGGATGAGTGAGAGAGTGAGTGGGTGAGTGAGTGAGTGAGTGGGTGAGTGAGTGAGTGAGTGGGTGAGTGAGTGAGTGAGTGGGTGGGTGAGGGTGAGTGAGTGGTGAGTGAGTGGGTGAGTGGGTGAGTGAGTGGGTGAGTGAGAGAGTGAGTGGGTGAGTGGGTGAGTGAGTGGGTGGGTGAGTGAGAGAGTGAGTGGGTGAGTGAGTGAGTGGGTGGGTGAGTGAGTGAGTGAGTGGGTGAGTGAGTGAGTGAGTGGGTGAGTGAGAGAGTGAGTGGGTGGATGAGTGAGAGAGTGAGTGGGTGAGTGAGTGAGTGAGTGGGTGAGTGAGTGAGTGGGTGAGTGAGTGAGTGGGTGGGTGAGGGTGAGTGAGTGGGTGGGTGATGGTGAGTGAGTGAGGGCGAATATCCACGATAGACGAGGGGTCTGCATGGGCATAGAGATATCTGTGGTGGTGATGGGTAGTCATGGCGATGATGGTGATGATATTGATGATGATGATGAAGATGATGATGATAATGCTTCTAATACTCTTCGGTGTTTTCGGTAAAGTCACGTGGGTAGAAAAATAGAACGTTATTTTTTATTCTGTTTTATTTTTCTACCCACGTGACTTTACCGAAAGAACCAACGAGTATGGATTCCTGCAGTTACGAAAGATTCAAATCACGATTGGATGCTTCTAATGTCAGCGATGTCAGGGCTAGGGTTGAGTCAGGGCTCGGGTTGAGTCAGGGCTAGGGTTGAGTCAGGGCTAGGGCTGTGCTAGGGCTAGGGCTGTGTCAGGGCTAGGGTTGTGTCAGGGCTAGGGTTGTGTCAGGGCTAGGGTTGTGTCAGGGCTAGGGTTGAGTCAGGGCTAGGGTTGAGTCAGGGCTAGGGTTGTGTCAGGGCTAGGGTTGAGTCAGGGCTAGGGCTGTGTCAGGGCTCGGGCTGTGTCAGGGCTAGGGTTGAGTCAGGGCTAGGGCTGTGTCAGGGCTAGGGTTGTGTCAGGGCTAGGGTTGTGTCAGGGCTAGGGTTGTGTCAGGGCTAGGGTTGAGTCAGGGCTAGGGTTGAGTCAGGGCTAGGGTTGAGTCAGGGCTAGGGTTGAGTCAGGGTTGTGTCAGGGCTAGGATTGTGTCAGGGCTAGGGTTGTGTCAGGGCTAGGGTTGTGTCAGGGCTCGGGTTGAGTCAGGGCTAGGGTTGAGTCAGGGCTAGGGTTGTGTCAGGGCTAGGGTTGAGTCAGGGCTGTGTCAGGGCTAGGGTTGTGTCAGGGCTAGGGTTGAGTCAGGGCTAGGGTTGAGTCAGGGCTAGGGTTGAGTCAGGGCTAGGGTTGTGTCAGGGCTAGGGTTGAGTCAGGGCTAGGGTTGTGTCAGGGCTAGGGTTGAGTCAGGGCTAGGGTTGAGTCAGGGCTAGGGTTGAGTCAGGGCTAGGGTTGTGTCAGGGCTAGGGTTGAGTCAGGGCTAGGGTTGTGTCAGGGTTGTGTCAGGGCTAGGGTTGAGTCAGGGCTAGGGTTGAGTCAGGGCTGTGTCAGGGCTAGGGTTGAATCAGGGCTAGGGTTGTGTAGTGTCTGTTGTGTAGGTGTGTGTAGTGTGTGTTGTGTAGGGGTGTATAGTGTGTTGTGTAGGTGTGTGTAGTGTGTGTTGTGTAGGTCTGTGTAGTGTGTTGTGTAGGTGTGTGTAGTGTGTGTTGTGTAGGTGTGTATAGTGTGTTGTGTAGGGGTGTGTTGTTGTGTAGGTGTGTGGAGGTCGACTCAGCCTTAAATGAGTACCTTGTGCGGTGTGTAAACATCACCACTGGGGAGACAAAGGCGGCCGGGCGTGGGGCTGGCCACCCACCCTCTCGTGTGCCATTCTGGCCTTCATAGGTGCTCGCTAACAGCACTTGCCCCTACAGTCTGTTAAGGCTACACGGGGGATCTTTGTCTCTGAGTGGGTGAATGGGTGAGTAGGTGAGTGAACGAGTGGATGGGTAGATGGGTGAGTGGGTGAGTGAGTGAGTGGATGGATAGGTGAGGGTGAGTGAGAGTAAGTGAGAGTGAGTGGGTGAGTGGGTGAGTGTGAGTGAGTGGATGGGTGAGGGTGAGTGAGTGAGGGTGAGTGAGAGTCAGAGAGTGAGTGGGTGAGTGATTGAGTGGATGGGTGAGTGAGAGTCAGAGAGTTAGTGAGTGGGTGAGTGAGTGAGTGAGTGGATGAATAGGTGAGGGTGAGTGAGTGAGTGGATGGGTGAGGGTGAGTGAGTGAGGGTGAGTGAGAGTCAGAGAGTGAGTGAGTGGGTGAGTGAGTGTATGAATAGGTGAGGGTGAGTGAGTGAGTGGGTGAGTGAGTGAGTGGATGGGTGAGGGTGAGTGAGTGAGTGAGGGTGAGTGAGAGTCAGTGAGTGAGTGGGTGAGTGAGTGGATGAATAGGTGAGGGTGAGTGAGAGTCAGTGATTGAGTGAGTGAGTGGGTGAGTGAGTGAGGGTGAGTGAGTGAGTGGGTGAGTGAGTGAGTGAGAGTAAGTGAGAGTGAGAGTCAGAGAGTGAGTGAGTGGGTGAGTGAGTGAGTGGATGGGTGAGGGTGAGTGAGTGAGTGGGTGAGTGAGAGTAAGTGAGAGTCAGAGAGTGAGTGAGAGAGTGAGTGGGTGAGTGGATGGGTGAGTGGATGGGTGAGGGTGAGTGAGTGAGTGGGTGAGTGAGTGAGTGAGTGGATGGGTGAGGGTAAGTGAGTGAGTGGGTGAGTGAGTGAGTGGATGGGTGAGGGTGAGTGAGTGAGTGGATGGGTGAGGGTGAGTGAGTGAGTGGGTGAGTGAGTGAGTGGGTGGGTGAGGGTGAGTGAGTGAGTGGGTAGGTGAGGGTGAGTGAGTGAGTGGATGGGTGAGGGTGAGTGAGTGTGAGTGAGAGTCAGAGAGTGAGTGAGAGAGTGAGTGGGTGAGTGAGTGGATGGGTGAGGGTGAGTGAGTGAGGGTGAGTGAGTGGGTGGATGGGTGAGGGTGAGTGAATGAGTGGGTGAGTGAGTGAGTGGATGGGTGAGGGTGAGTGAGTGAATGGGTGAGTGAGTGAGTGGGTGGGTGAGGGTGAGTGAGTGAGTGGGTAGGTGAGGGTGAGTGAGTGAGTGGATGGGTGAGGGTGAGTGAGGGTGAGTGAGAGTCAGAGAGTGAGTGAGAGAGTGAGTGGGTGAGTGAGTGGATGGGTGAGGGTGAGTGAGTGAGGGTGAGTGAGTGGGTGGATGGGTGAGGGTGAGTGAGTGAGTGGGTGAGTGAGTGAGTGGGTGAGTGAGAGAGTGAGTGAGAGAGTGAGTGAGAGAGTGAGTGGGTGAGTGAGAGTGTGAGTGGGTGAGTGAGTGGATGGGTGAGGGTGAGTGAGTGAGGGTGAGTGAGTGGGTAGGTGAGGGTGAGTGAGTGAGTGGATGGGTGAGGGTGAGTGAGGGTGAGTGAGTGGATGGGTGAGGGTGAGTGAGGGTGAGTGAGTGAGAGAGTGGGTGGGTGAGGGTGAGTGAGTGAATGGGTGAGTGAGTGAGTGAGTGGATGGGTGAGGGTGAGTGAGTGAGTGAGTGGGTGACTGAGTGAGTGGGTAGGTGAGGGTGAGTGAGTGAGTGGGTGAGTGAGAGAGTGAGTGAGAGAGTGAGTGGGTGAGTGAGAGAGTGAGTGGGTGAGTGAGTGGATGGGTGAGGGTGAGTGAGTGAGTGGGTAGGTGAGGGTGAGTGAGTGAGTGGATGGGTGAGGGTGAGTGAGGGAGTGAGAGAGTGGGTGGGTGAGTGAGAGAGTGAGTGAGTGGGTGGATGAGTGAGAGAGTGAGAGAGTGAGTGGGTGAGTGAGTGGATGGGTGAGGGTGAGTGAGTGAATGGGTGAGTGAGTGAGTGAGTGGATGGGTGAGGGTGAGTGAGTGAGTGGGTGACTGAGTGAGTGGGTAGGTGAGGGTGAGTGAGTGAGTGGATGGGTGAGGGTGAGTGAGGGTGAGTGAGAGTCAGAGAGTGAGTGAGAGAGTGAGTGGGTGAGTGAGTGGGTGAGGGTGAGTGAGTGAGTGGGTGAGTGAGTGAGTGAGTGGATGGGTGAGGGTGAGTGAGTGAGAGAGTGAGTGGGTGAGTGAGAGAGTGAGTGAGAGAGTGAGTGAGAGAGTGAGTGGGTGAGTGAGTGGATGGGTGAGGGTGAGTGAGTGAGTGGGTGAGTGAGTGAGTGGGTGAGTGAGAGAGTGAGTGAGAGAGTGAGTGGGTGAGTGAGAGAGTGAGTGGGTGAGTGAGTGTATGGGTGAGGGTGAGTGGGTGAGTGAGTGGGTGAGTGAGTGGATGGATGAGTGAGTGAGTGGGTGAGTTAGTGGGTGAGTGAGTGAGTGGGTGAGTGAGTGAGTGGGTAAGTGAGTGAGTGGGTGAGTGAGTGAGTGGGTGAGTGAGTGAGTGGGTGGGTGAGTGGGTGAGTGAGTGAGTGAGTGGGTGAGTGAGAGAGTGAGTGGGTGAGTGAGTGGATGGATGAGGGTGAGTGAGTGAGGGCGAATATCTACGATAGACGAGGGGTCTGCATGGGCATAGAGATATCTGTGGTGGTAATGGGTAGTCATGGCGATGATGGTGATGATATTGATGATGATGATAATGCTTCTAATACTCTTCGGTGTTTTCGGTAAAGTCACGTGGGTAGAAAAATAGAACGTTATTTTTTTATTCTGTTTTATTTTTCTACCCACGTGACTTTGCCGAAAGAACCAACGAGTATGGATTCCTGCAGTTACGAAAGATTCAAATCACGATTGGATGCTTCTAATGTCAGCGATGTCAGGGCTAGGGTTGTGTCAGGGCTAGGGTTGTGTCAGGGCTAGGGTTGAGTCAGGGCTAGGGCTGTGCTAGGGCTGTGTCAGGGCTAGGGCTGTGTCAGGGCTAGGGTTGTGTCAGGGCTAGGGTTGTGTCAGGGCTAGGGTTGTGTCAGGGCTAGGGTTGAGTCAGGGCTAGGGTTGTGTCAGGGCTAGGGTTGTGTCAGGGCTAGGGTTGTGTCAGGGCTAGGGTTGTGTCAGGGCTAGGGTTGTGTCAGGGCTAGGGTTGTGTCAGGGCTAGGGTTGTGTGAGGGCTAGGGTTGTGTCAGGGCTAGGGTTGTGTCAGGGCTAGGGTTGAGTCAGGGCTAGGGTTGTGTCAGGGCTAGGGTTGAGTCAGGGCTAGGGTTGTGTCAGGGCTAGGGTTGTGTCAGGGCTAGGGTTGAGTCAGGGCTAGGGTTGAGTCAGGGCTAGGGTTGAGTCAGGGCTCGGGTTGTGTCAGGGCTAGGGTTGAGTCAGGGCTAGGGTTGAGTCAGGGCTGTGTCAGGGCTAGGGTTGAGTCAGGGCTAGGGTTGAGTCAGGGCTAGGGTTGAGTCAGGGCTAGGGTTGAGTCAGGGCTAGGGTTGTGTCAGGGCTAGGGCTGTGTCAGGGCTAGGGTTGTGTCAGGGCTAGGGTTGTGTCAGGGCTAGGGTTGAGTCAGGGCTAGGGTTGAGTCAGGGCTAGGGTTGAGTCAGGGCTCGGGCTGTGTCAGGGCTAGGGTTGTGTCAGGGCTAGGGTTGTGTCAGGGCTAGGGTTGTGTCAGGGCAAGGGTTGAGTCAGGGCTAGGGTTATGTCAGGGCTAGGGTTGTGTCAGGGCAAGGGTTGAGTCAGGGCTAGGGTTGTGTCAGGGCTAGGGCTGTGTCAGGGCTAGGGTTGTGTCAGGGCTAGGGTTGTGTCAGGGCTAGGGTTGTGTCAGGGCTAGGGTTTTGTCAGGGCTAGGGTTGAGTCAGGGCTAGGGTTGTGTCAGGGCTAGGGTTGTGTCAGGGCTAGGGTTGTGTCAGGGCTAGGGTTGAGTCAGGGCTAGGGTTGAGTCAGGGCTAGGGTTGTGTCAGGGCTAGGGTTGAGTCAGGGCTAGGGTTGTGTCAGGGCTAGGGTTGTGTCAGGGCTAGGGTTGAGTCAGGGCTAGGGTTGAGTCAGGGCTAGGGTTGTGTCAGGGCTAGGGTTGTGTCAGGGCTAGGGTTGTGTCAGGGCTAGGGTTGAGTCAGGGCTAGGGTTGTGTCAGGGCTAGGGTTGAGTCAGGGCTAGGGTTGAGTCAGGGCTGTGTCAGGGCTAGGATTGTGTCAGGGCTAGGGTTGAGTCAGGGCTAGGGTTGAGTCAGGGCTAGGGTTGTGTCAGGGCTAGGGTTGAGTCAGGGCTAGGGTTGAGTCAGGGCTAGGGTTGTGTCAGGGCTAGGGTTGTGTCAGGGCTAGGGTTGAGTCAGGGCTAGGATTGTGTCAGGGCTAGGGTTGTGTCAGGGCTAGGGTTGAGTCAGGGCTAGGATTGTGTCAGGGCTAGGGTTGTGTCAGGGCTAGGGTTGAGTCAGGGCTAGGGTTGTGTCAGGGCTAGGGTTGTGTCAGGGCTAGGGTTGAGTCAGGGCTAGGGTTGTGTCAGGGCTAGGGTTGTGTCAGGGCTAGGGTTGTGTCAGGGCTAGGGCTGTGTCAGGGCTAGGGTTGAGTCAGGGCTAGGGTTGAGTCAGGGCTAGGGTTGAGTCAGGGCTAGGGTTGTGTCAGGGCTAGGGTTGAGTCAGGGCTAGGGTTGAGTCAGGGCTAGGGTTGAGTCAGGGCTAGGGTTGTGTCAGGGCTAGGGCTGAGTCAGGGCTAGGGTTGAGTCAGGGCTAGGGTTGAGTCAGGGCTAGGGTTGTGTCAGGGCTAGGGTTGTGTCAGGGCTAGGGTTGAGTCAGGGCTAGGGTTGAGTCAGGGCTAGGGTTGTGTCAGGGCTAGGGTTGTGTCAGGGCTAGGGCTGTGTCAGGGCTAGGGCTGAGTCAGGGCTAGGGTTGAGTCAGGGCTAGGGTTGAGTCAGGGCTAGGGTTGAGTCAGGGCTAGGGTTGTGTCAGGGCTAGGGTTGTGTCAGGGCTAGGGTTGAGTCAGGGCTAGGGTTGTGTCATAGCTAGGGTTGAGTCAGGGCTAGGGTTGAGTCAGGGCTAGGGTTGTGTCAGGGCTAGGGTTGAGTCAGGGCTAGGGTTGAGTCAGGGCTAGGGTTGTGTCAGGGCTAGGGTTGTGTCAGTGCTAGGGTTGAGTCAGGGCTGTGTCAGGGCTAGGGTTGAGTCAGGGCTGTGTCAGGGCTAGGGTTGTGTCATAGCTAGGGTTGAGTCAGGGCTAGGGTTGAGTCAGGGCTAGGGTTGTGTCAGGGCTAGGGTTGTGTCAGGGCTAGGGTTGTGTCAGGGCTAGGGTTGTGTCAGGGCTAGGGTTGAGTCAGGGCTAGGGTTGAGTCAGGGCTAGGGTTGAGTCAGGGCTAGGGTTGTGTCAGGGCTAGGGTTGTGTCAGGGCTAGGGTTGTGTGAGGGCTAGGGCTGTGTCAGGGCTAGGGTTGAGTCAGGGCTAGGGTTGAGTCAGGGCTAGGGTTGTGTCAGGGCTAGGGTTGAGTCAGGGCTAGGGTTGTGTCAGGGCTAGGGTTGTGTCAGGGCTAGGGTTGAGTCAGGGCTAGGGTTGAGTCAGGGCTAGGGTTGAGTCAGGGCTAGGGTTGTGTCAGGGCTAGGGTTGTGTCAGGGCTCGGGTTGAGTCAGGGCTAGGGTTGTGTCAGGGCTAGGGTTGTGTCAGGGCTAGGGTTGAGTCAGGGCTAGGGTTGTGTCTGGGCTAGGGTTGAGTCAGGGCTAGGGTTGTGTCAGGGCTCGGGTTGAGTCAGGGCTAGGGTTGTGTCAGGGCTCGGGTTGAGTCAGGGCTAGGGTTGAGTCAGGGTTGTGTCAGGGCTAGGGTTGAGTCAGGGCTAGGGTTGAGTCAGGGCTAGGGTTGAGTCAGGGCTAGGGTTGATTCAGGGCTAGGGTTGTGTCAGGGCTAGGGTTGTGTCAGGGCTAGGGTTGTGTCAGGGCTAGGGTTGTGTCAGGGCTAGGGTTGTGTCAGGGCTAGGGTTGTGTCAGGGCTAGGGTTGAGTCAGGGCTAGGGTTGAGTCAGGGTTGTGTCAGGGCTAGGGTTGTGTCAGGGCTAGGGTTGTGTCAGGGCTGTGTCAGGGCTAGGGTTGAGTCAGGGCTAGGGTTGAGTCAGGGCTAGGGTTGAGTCAGGGCTAGGGTTGTGTCAGGGCTAGGGTTGTGTCAGGGCTAGGGTTGTGTGAGGGCTAGGGCTGTGTCAGGGCTAGGGTTGAGTCAGGGCTAGGGTTGAGTCAGGGCTAGGGTTGTGTCAGGGCTAGGGTTGAGTCAGGGCTAGGGTTGAGTCAGGGTTGTGTCAGGGCTAGGGTTGTGTCAGGGCTAGGGTTGTGTCAGGGCTAGGGTTGTGTCAGGGCTAGGGCTGTGTCAGGGCTAGGGTTGAGTCAGGGCTAGGGTTGAGTCAGGGTTGTGTCAGGGCTAGGGTTGTGTCAGGGCTAGGGTTGTGTCAGGGCTAGGGCTGTGTCAGGGCTAGGGTTGAGTCAGGGCTAGGGTTGAGTCAGGGTTGTGTCAGGGCTAGGGTTGTGTCAGGGCTAGGGTTGTGTCAGGGCTAGGGTTGTGTCAGGGCTGTGTCAGGGCTAGGGTTGAGTCAGGGCTAGGGCTGTGTCAGGGCTAGGGCTGTGTCAGGGCTAGGGTTGAGTCAGGGCTAGGGTTGAGTCAGGGCTAGGGTTGAGTCAGGGCTAGGGTTGAGTCAGGGCTAGGGTTGAGTCAGGGCTAGGGTTGAGTCAGGGCTAGGGTTGAGTCAGGGCTAGGGCTGTGTCAGGGCTAGGGTTGTGTCAGGGCTAGGGTTGAGTCAGGGCTAGGGTTGAGTCAGGGCTAGGGTTGAGTCAGGGCTAGGGTTGTGTCAGGGCTAGGGTTGAGTCAGGGCTAGGGTTGAGTCAGGGCTAGGGTTGAGTCAGGGCTAGGGCTGTGTCAGGCATCGGGCTGTGTCAGATTGTAGGAGGCATGGAGGAGGGATGGAGGGATGGAGGAGGGGAGGAGGGAGAGGGGAGGAGGAAGAGGGATGGAGGAGGAGGAGGAGGAGGCATGGAGGAGGGGTGGAGGAGGGATGGAGGAGGGATAGAGGGATGGAGGAGGGATGGAGGAGGAGGGATGGAGGAGGGGAGGAGGAAGAAGGATGGAGGAGGAGGAGGAGGGATGGAGGAGGGATGGAGGGATGGAGGAGGGATGGAGGAGGAGGGATGGAGGAGGGGAGGAGGAAGAGGGATGGAGGAGGAGGAGGGATGGAGGGATGGAGGAGGGATGGAGGAGGGGAGGAGGAAGAGGGATGGAGGAGGAGGAGGCATGGAGGAGGGATGGAGGGGGAGGAGGAGGAGGGATGGAGGGGGAGGAGAAGGGATGGAGGGGGAGGAGGGGGGATGGTTCCCCAGGGAGCTGGTGGTTTCCTGTTGGAGTTTCACGGCTCTTTGAGAAAAGCACGCGGAGGAGACACGGGACGTGGGGAGGGGAAACACCGACACGGTGAGAGACACAGACAGAGAAACACAGACAGAGAGACACAGACAGAGACACAGACAGAGACACAGACAGACAGAGAGAGAGACACACAGACAGAGACAGAGATAGAGAGACAGAGAGACACAGACAGAGAGAGAGTGAGACACAGACAGACAGAGAGAGTGAGACACAGAGACACAGACAGACAGACAGAGTGAGACACGGACAGAGAGACACAGACAGAGACAGACAGAGAGACACAGACAGAGAGACACGGACAGAGAGACACAGACAGACAGAGAGACACAGACAGAGACACAGACAGAGACACAGACAGAGACACAGACAGACAGAGAGACACACAGAGACACAGACAGACAGAGAGAGAGTGAGACACAGACAGAGACACAGACAGACAGAGAGACACACACAGAGACACAGACAGAGAGACAGAGACACAGACAGACAGAGAGAGTGAGACACAGACAGAGACACAGACAGACAGAGAGAGACACAGACAGAGAGACACAGACAGAGAGACACAGACAGAGACACAGACAGACAGACAGAGAGACACACACAGAGACACAGACAGAGAGAGAGAGTGAGACACAGAGACACAGACAGAGAGAGAGAGTGAGACACAGACAGAGAGACACAGACAGAGAGACACAGACAGAGAGCCACGGACAGAGAGACACAGACAGAGACACAGACAGACAGAGAGAGAGTGAGACACAGACAGAGAGACACAGACAGAGAGTGAGACACAGACAGAGACACAGACAGACAGAGAGACACACACAGAGACACAGACAGACAGAGAGAGAGACACAGAGAGACACAGACAGAGAGACACAGACAGAGAGCCACGGACAGAGAGACACGGACAGAGAGGCACAGACAGAGACACAGCCAGAGACACAGACAGACAGAGAGAGAGTGAGACACAGACAGAGAGAGACACAGACAGAGAGCCACGGACAGAGAGACACAGACAGACAGAGAGAGAGTGAGACACCGAGAGACACAGACAGACAGAGAGAGAGTGAGACACAGAGAGACACAGACAGAGAGACACAGACAGAGAGACACGGACAGAGAGGCACAGACAGAGACACAGACAGACAGAGAGAGAGTGAGACACAGACAGAGAGAGACACAGACAGAGAGCCACGGACAGAGAGACACAGACAGAGAGAGAGTGAGACACAGACAGAGTGAGACACAGAGAGAGTGAGACACAGACAGAGTGAGAGACAGACAGAGAGAGTGAGACACAGACAGAGAGACAGAGACAGAGAGACATAGACAAAGAGACAGAGAGAGACACACAGACAGAGAGACACAGAGACAGAGAGACAGAGAGACACAGACAGAGAGACAGAGACAGAGAGACAGAGACACAGAGAGACAGACAGAGAGACACAGACACAGACAGAGAGACAGAGAGACAAAGAGACAGAGAGACAGAGACACAGACAGAGAGACAGAGACAGAGAGACACAGACAGAGAGACACAGACACAGACAGAGAGACAGAGACAGAGAGACAGAGAGACACAGACAGAGACACAGACAGAGAGACAGACAGAGAGACAGAGAGACAGAGACACAGACAGAGACACAGAGAGACAGAGACCGAGAGACAGATAGAGAGACAGAGCGACAGAGACACAGACAGAGAGACAGAGACCGAGAGACAGACAGAGAGACACAGACAGAGAGACAGACAGAGAGACACAGACAGAGAGACAGACAGAGAGACAGAGACACAGACAGAGAGACAGAGACAGAGACACAGACAGAGAGACACAGACAGAGAGACAGAGACAGAGACACAGACAGAGAGACAGAGAGACAGACAGAGACACAGACAGAGAGACAGACAGAGAGACAGAGAGACAGAGAGACAGACAGAGACACACAGAGACACAGACACAGACAGACAGAGTAAGGACACAGACAGAGAGTGTGGAGAGAGGAGACTGCGGAAGACAAAGAGATTGAGAGACAGAGACACACAAAGATCCCCCGTGTAGCCTTAACGGACTGTAGGGGCAAGTGCTGTTAGCGAGCACCTATGAAGGCCGGAACGGTACACGAGGGGGTGGGTGACCAGCACCACGCCCGACCGCCTTTGTCTCCCCAGTGGCGATGTTTACTACACACCGCACCAGGTACTCATTTGAGGCTGAGTCGCTCTAGGGGATGACCAGGACCGGTTCAGATGATCGCTATCAGCGGCGGTGTTGGTGGTCGTGAGCGGAAATCGAACTTCGTAGCGCTAACCACTACACTATCACTCCCCCATATACACACATTTACACACACACATATACACACACACATATACACACACAGTGAGTGGGTGGGTGAGTGGGTGAGCGAGTGGGTGGGTGGGTGAGCGAGTGGGTGGGTGAGTGGTTGAGCGAGTGGGTGAGCGAGTGGGTGGGTGGCTGAGTGGGTGGGTGAGTGGGTGAGCGAGTGGGTGGGCGAGTGGTTGAGCGAGTGGGTGAGCGAGTGGGTGAGCGAGTGGGTGAGCGAGTGGGTGAGTGAGTAGGTGAGCGAGTGAGTGGGTGGGTGAGTGGGTGAGCGAGTGGGTGAGTGAGTGGGTGAGCGAGTGGGTGGGTGATGGTTGAGCGAGTGAGTGAGTGAGTGGGTGAGCGAGTGGGTGGGTGGGTGAGTGGTTGAGCGAGTGGGTGAGCGAGTGGGTGGGTGGGTGAGTGGGTGAGCGAGTGGTTGAGCGAGCGAGTGAGTGGGTGAGCGAGTGGGTGGGTGAGTGGGTGAGCGAGTGGGTGAGTGAGTAGGTGAGCGAGTGGGTGGGTGGGTGAGCGAGTGGGTGGGTGGGTGAGCGAGTGGTTGAGCGAGTGAGTGAGTGGGTGAGCGAGTGGGTGGGTGGGTGGGTGAGCGAGTGAGTGAGTGGGTGAGCGAGTGGTTGAGCGAGTGAGTGAGTGGGTGAGCGAGTGGGTGGGTGAGTGGGTGAGCGAGTGGGTGAGCGAGTAGGTGGGTGGGTGAGTGGTTGAGCGAGTGGGTGAGCGAGTGAGCGAGTGGGTGGTTGGGTGAGTGGGTGAGCGAGTGGGTGAGTGGGTGAGCGAGTGGGTGGGTGAGCGAGTGGGTGAGTGAGTGGGTGGGTGGGTGAGTGGGCGAGCGAGTGGGTGAGCGAGTGGATGGGCGAGTGGTTGAGCGAGTGGTTGAGCGAGTGAGTGAGTGGGTGAGCGAGTGGGTGGGTGGGTGAGAGACGCACAGAGGGACACAGACAGACAGCGAGAGACACGTACACAGAGACAGGTACATAGAGCCACGGACGCACATAATGATACAGACAGATTGCCTCCAATCACTCGCTCACTCACCGATTCACTCAACCATCCACTCAACTCACTCACCCACCCACCCGCTCGCTCACTCACCCATTCACTCACCCATCCGCCCACTCGCTCGCTCACTCACTCACCAATTCAACCACTCATTCACTCATTCACCAAATCACTCACTCACCCAATCGCTCACCCACTCACTCACCCAATCGCTCACCCACCCATCCACCCAGTCAGTCGCTCACCCACTCATCCGCCCACTCACTCGCTCACCCACTCGCTCATCCACTCGCTCACCCACTCACTCACTCACCCACCCATCCACCCACTCAGTCGCTCACCCACCCATCCACCCACTCACTCACCCACCCATCCGCCCAATCACCCACTCACCCGCTCGCTCACTCACTCACTCACCCGCTCACTTACTCACCCACTCACTCACCCACTCACTCACCCACTCACTCACTTACTCACCCAACCACCCACTCACTCACTCACTCACCCACTCACTCACTCACCCACTCACTCACTCACCCACTCACTCACTCACCCACTCACTCACTCACTCACCCACTCACTCACTCACCAACTCACTCACTCACTCACCCACTCACTCACTCACTCACCCACTCACTCACTCACTCACCCACTCACTCACTTACTCACCCAACCACCCACTCACTCACTCACCCACTCACTCACTCACTCACCCACTCACTCACTCACCCACTCACTCACTCACCCACTCACTCACTCACCCACTCACTCACTCACCCGCTCATCCACTCACTCACCCGCTCACTCACCCGCTCACCCACCCGCTCACCCACTCACTCACCCGCTCACTCACTCACCCGCTCACTCACTCACTCACCCACTCACTCACTTACTCACCCAACCACCCACTCACTCACTCACTCACCCACTCACTCACTCACTCACCCACTCACTCACTTACCCACTCACTCACTCACCCACTCACTCACCCACTCACCCACCCGCTCACCCACTCACTCACTCACCCGCTCACTCACTCACCCGCTCACGCACTCACCCGCTCACTCACTCACCCGCTCACTCACTCACCCGCTCGCTCGCTCACTCACTCACCCGCTCACTCACCCGCTCACCCACCCACTCACTCACCCGCTCGCTCGCTCACTCACCCGCTCACTCACCCGCTCACCCACTCACTCACTCACCCACTCACTCACTCACACACCTACTCACCCACCCACTCACTCACCCACTCACTCACCCACTCACTCACTCACCCGCTCACTCACTCACTCACCCGCTCACTCACTCACTCAGTCGCTCACTCACCCGCTCACTCACTCACTCAGTCGCTCACTCAGTCGCTCACTCACCCACTCACTCACTCACTCACCCACTCACTCGCTCACTCACCCACTCACTCACCCACTCACTGACTCACCCGCTCACTCACCCGCTCACTCACTCACTCACCCGCTCACTCACTCACTCACCCGCTCACTCACCCAGTCACTCACTAACTCACTCACTCACTCACCCGCTCACTCACCCACTCACTCACTCACTAACTCACTCACTCACCCGCTCACTCACTCACTCACCCGCTCACTCACTCACTTACCCGCTCACTCACTCACTCACCCGCTCACCCACGCACTCACTCGCTCACTCACTCACCCACTCACTCACTCACCCGCCCACTCACGCACTCACTCACCCACTCACTCACCCGCTCACTCACTCACTCACCCACTCACTCACCCGCTCAATCACTCACTTACCCGCTCACTCACTCACTCACCCGCTCACCCACGCACTCACTCGCTCACTCACTCACCCACTCACTCACTCACCCGCCCACTCACGCACTCACTCACCCACTCACTCACCCGCTCACCCACTCACTCACTCACCCACTCACCCACTCACTCACTCACCTACTCACTCACTCACTCACCCGCCCACTCACTCACCCGCCCACTCACTCACCCGCCCACTCACTCACCCGCCCACTCACTCACCCGCTCACTCACTCACCCGCTCACTCACTCACTTATCCACTCACTCACTCACTCACCCGCCCACTCACTCACTCACTCACCCACTCACCCACTCACTCACTCACTCGCTCGCTCACTCGCTCGCTCACTCACCCACTCACTCACTCACCTACTCACTCACTCACTCACCCGCCCACTCACTCACCCGCTCACTCACTCACCCGCTCACTCACTCACTTATCCACTCACTCACTCACTCACCCGCCTGCTCACTCACTCACTCACCCGCTCACTCACTCACCCGCCCACTCACTCACTCACCCACTCACTCACTCACTCACCCGCTCACTCACCCGCTCACCCACTCACTCACCCGCCTGCTCACTCACTCACTCACCCGCTCACTCACTCACCCGCCCACTCACTCACTCACCCGCCCACTCACTCACTCACCCACTCACTCACTCACCCGCTCGTTCGCTCACTCACTCACTCACCCACTCACTCACTCACTCACCCACTCACTCACCCACTCACCCACTCACTCAATCACTCACCCACTCACCCGCTCGCTCACTCACTCACTCACCCACTCACCCACTCACTCACCCGCTCAGAGACAAAGACAAAGATCCTCCCCCCCACGGCATAGCCTTTAACAGGCTGTCGGGGCAAGTGCTGTTAGCGCCTATGAGAGTCGGGACGGAACACGAGGGGGTGGGTGGCCAGGAGCACCCCCACCCGACCGCCTTTGTCTCCCTCGTGTCGATGTTTTGCTACGCAGAACCAGGTACTCATTTGAGGTTGAGTCGACCCAGGGGAGAACCAGCAGACCGGTTCAGGTATCATCGGTGGTGGTGGCGGGAGTTGAACTCGAGTTGCCGGGTTCGCAGCGCAGGGCACTAACCACTACACTACCGTAGACTCGCATAGAGACTCACTCACACTCATAGAGAATAACACACACACTCACATAGAGACACACACACACATAGAGACTCACTCATAGAGCCTCACTCACACATAGAGACTCACTCATAGAGAATAACACACACATAGAGACTCACACACACTCATAGAGAATAACACACACACATAGAGACTCATAGAGACTCACTCACACACATAGAGACTCACTCACACACATAGAGACTAACACACACACATAGATACTCACTCATAGAGACTCACACACACACACAGAGAATAACACACTCATAGAGACTCACTCACACACACTCATAGAGACTCACTCACACACACATAGAGAATAACACACACACATAAAGAATAACACACACTCATAGAGACTCACTCATAGAGACTCACTCACACACACACTCATAGAGACTCACACATAGAGACTCACTCCCACACACACATAGAGAATAACACACACTCATAGACACAGACTCACACTCACTCATAGAGAATAACACACACATAGAGATTCACTCACACACACACATAGAGAATAACACACTCATAGAGACTCACACACACATAGAGACTCACACACTCATAGAGACTAACACACTCATAGAGACTCACTCACACATAGAGACTCACACACACATAGAGACTCACACACACATAGAGACTCACACACACACACTCATAAAGAATAACACACACTCATAGAGACTCACACACACACACATAGAGAATAACACACACACTCATAGAGACTCACACACACACTCATAGAGACTCACACACACACTCATAGAGACTCACACACACACTCACATAGAGAGACTCACTCATAGAGACTCACACACACACATAGAGACTAACACACACACTCATAGAGACTAACACACTCATAGAGACTCACTCACACACTCATAGAGAATAACACACACTCATAGAGACTCACTCATAGAGACTCACTCACACACACATAGAGAATAACACACACATAGAGACTCACACACACAGAGAGAATAACACATAGAGAATAACACACACATAGAGACTCACTCACACACACATAGAGACTAACACACACACAGAGAATAACACACACACACTCATAGAGACTCACTCACACACACACATAGAGACTCACACACACATAGAGACTCACTCACACATATAGAGAATAACACACACACTCATAGAGACTCACTCACACATAGAGACTCACTCACACATAGAGACTCACACATAGAGACTCACTCACACATAGAGACTCACTCACACACATAGAGACTCACTCACACATAGAGACTCACTCACACATAGAGACTCACTCATAGAGACTCACTCACACACACATAGAGAATAACACACACACACATAGAGACTCACTCATAGAGACTCACTCACACACACATAGAGAATAACACACACACATAGAGACTCACACACACTCATAGAGACTCACTCACACATAGAGACTCACTCACACATAGAGACTCACTCATAGAGACTCTCTCACACACACTCATAGAGACTCACTCACACATAGAGACTCACACACACACACATAGAGACTCACACACACACATAGAGACTCACACACTCATAGAGACTCACACACACTCATAGAGACTCACTCACACACACATAGAGACTCACACACACACACATAGAGACTCACACACACACATAGAGACTCACTCACACACACACATAGACACTAACACACACACATAGAGACTCACTCACGCACACACATAGAGACTCACTCACACACACATATAGACTCACTCACACACACACATAGAGACTCAGACACACTCATAGAGACTCACTCACACACACACATAGAGACTCACTCACACACACACACATATAGACACAGACTCACTCACACACACACATAGAGACTCACACACACATAAAGAATAACACACACTCATAGAGACTCACACACACATAGAGACTCACTCACACACACATAAAGACTAGCACACACACACACTCATAGAGACTCACTCACACACATAGAGACTCACTCACACACACACTCATAGAGACTAACATACACACACACACACTCATAGAGACTCACACACATAGAGACTCACTCACACACACATAGAGACTCACTCACACACATAGAGACTCACTCACACACACACACATAGAGACTCACTCACACACACATAGAGACTCACTCACACACACACATAGAGACTCACACACACTCATAGAGACTCACTCACACACACATAAAGAATAACACACACTCATAGAGACTCACTCACACACACACATATAGACTCACTCACACACACATAAAGAATAACACACACACATAGAGACTCACTCACACACACACATAGAGACTCACTCACACACACAAAGAATAACACACACACAGACATAGAGACTCACTCACACACACACACATAGACAGACTCACACACACACATAGAGACTCACTCACACACACACATAGACACAGACTCACACACACACATAGAGACTCACTCACACACACACATAAAGACTAACACACACACACTCATAGAGACTCACTCACACACACATAGACACAGACTCACACACACACAGACACACAGACTCACACACATAGACACACACACAGACTCACACACACAGACACACACAGACTCACACACACTCACATAGACACAGACTCACACTCATAGAGACTCACTCACAAACACATAAAGAATAACACACACACACTCATAGAGACTAACACACACATAGAGACTAACACACACACACACTCATAGAGACTCACTCACACACACACATAGACACAGACTCACTCACACACACACATAGAGACTCACACACACATAAAGAATAACACACACACTCATAGAGACTCACTCACACACACACATCAAGAATAACACACACACACATAGACAGACTCACACACACACATAGAGACTCACACACACACACACATAGACACAGACTCACACACACACATAGAGACTCACTCACACACACATAGAGACTCACTCACACACACACATAAAGAATAACACACACACACTCATAGAGACTCACTCACACACACATAGAGACTTACACACACATAGAGACTAACACACACACACACTCATAGAGACTCACTCACACACACATAGAGACTCACTCACACACACATAGAGACTCACTCACACACATAGAGACTAACACACACATAGAGACTAACACACACACTCACAGACACACACTCACACACACTCACACACGCAGACACACACGCTCACATAGACACAAACACACACAGACACACACACTCACTTATACACTCACACTCACACATAGACTAACACACTCACAGACACACACACTCACATATAGACTCACACTCACAGACACACACTCACATAGACACACACACACAGACACACACACTTATAGACTCACACTCACACATATAGACTAACACACTCACAGACACACACACTCACATTTGGACTCACATAGACACACACACTCACACACAGAGACTTACACATCCACATAGACACAAAGACTCACAGACACACACACTCACATATAGACTCACATAGACACAAAGACAAACACTCACAGACACACACACTCACACACACACAGACACACACACTCACATAGACACAAACACTCACATAGACACAAACACTCACATATAGACTCACATAGACACAAAGACAAACACTCACACACACACAGACACACACACTCACACTCACATAGACACAAACACTCGCGTAAATATATACTCACAAGCACACACAGACAGACATACTCACACACACAGACAGACTCCTCAGGCACACTCACATAGACACAAAGACAAAGACTCACAGACACACACACTCACAGACACAGACACTCACACACTCACATAGACACACGCTCACACGCTCACACTTATAGACTCACATAGACACAAAGACAAAGACTCACAGACACACACTCACATAGACACACACTCACATAGACACACACTCACATAGACACACACTCACATAGACACACACTCACATAGACACACACTCACATAGACACACACACTCACAGACAAAGATCCCCCGTATAGCCTTAACAGACTGTAGGGGCAAGTGCTGTTAGCGAGCACCTATGAAGGCCGGAACGGTACACGAGGGGGTGGGTGGCCAGCACCACGCCCGACCGCCTTTGTCTCCCTAGTGGCAATGTTTACACACCGCACCAGGTACTCATTTGAGGCTGAGTCGACCTAGGGGAGGCCCGGGACCGGTTCAGATAATCGTCACTGGTGTTGGCCGTGAGCGGGAATTGAACCCGGGTCGCCAGGTTCATAGCGCAGCGTAGCGCTAACCACTACACTATCGCTCCCCACACAGACACACACACAGTGACACACACAGTGACACACACACTCACATATAGACTCACATAGACACATAGACACAAAGACTCACAGACACACACACTCACATATAGACTCACATAGACACATAGACACACACACAGACACTCACATATAGACTCACATAGACACAAATACAAACACTCACAGACACACACACTCACATATAGACTCACACACATATAGACTCACACACTCACAGACACACACTCACACACGCAGAGACTTACACACTCACAGACACACACACTCACAGACACACACTCACACACTCACACACACTCACAGACACACACACTCACAGACACACACTCACATAGACACAAAGACAAACACTCAGACACACACACTCACATAGACACAAAGACTCACAGACACACACACACACGCAGAGACACACACACTCACATAGACACAAACACTCGCGTAAATATATACTCACAGGCACACACACACACAGACAGACATACTCACACACAGACAGACTCAGGCACACTCACATAGACACAAAGACTCACAGACACACAGACTCACACACACAGACACACACACAGACACACACTCACATAGACACAAAGACAAAGACTCACAGACACACAGACTCACACACACAGACACACACACTCACATAGACACAAAGACTCACAGACACACACACACGCAGAGACACACACACACTCACATAGACACAAAGACTCACAGACACACACACACATACTCGCAGAGACACACACACACTCACATAGAAACAAAGACTCACAGACACACACACACATACTCGCAGAGACACACACACACACTCACATAGACACAACCACTCGCGTAAATATATACTCACAGGCACACACACACACAGACACACACACAGACACACACACTCACATAGACACAAAGACTCACAGACACACACAGACTCACACACACACAGACACACACACTCACATAGACACACAGCCTCACAGACACACACACACACAGACATACTCACCCACAGACAGACTACTCAGGCACAATCCACTACACCCCTATCTGAGTCGGGGCGTGGTGCAGGCCAGCCAGCCAGCCACCCACCCACCCACTCTGCGTATACCACAGCTGCCTTTCGGTCAAGAGACCTCGCTTGCTACTGCCGCTGCTGCTGCTGCTACTCGCGACTGACAGCACTTGCCCCCGGCTGTCTGTTAGAGGCTACACGGGGGATCTTTGTCTCGTGGTGAGTAACACTGTGGTGTAGGCACGGGGGGGTTGGGGTGAGTGGTTAGTGTGAGCAGGCGGGATACAACGCAGCATCACGCGCACAGATAATGCCGAGCACGTGGTCATTAGATATGGGCTAAAAATACCGCAGCATCATAGCCATCGTCATCACCATCACGGATGTCATTGTCATCACGGTCACAACCACCGTCATTATCATCATCATCATCACAACCATTATCATCATCAGCATCACCATCACGGATGTCATTATCATTACCATCGCAACCACCGTCATTATCATCATCATCATCACAACCATTATCATCACCATCACGGATATCATTATCATCACCATCACAACCACCGTCATTATCATCATCACAACCACCATCATCATCATCACAATCATCATTACGGATAACATCATCATCATCACCAACATCACCACCATCATCATCACCATCAGAGTCACCATCATCATCACAGTTAATATCATCATCACAGCCACCACCATCATCATCACCACAGTCATCATCACCACCATCACAGCCATCATCATCACGGATATAATTATCATCAGAGCCACCATCACCACCACCATCATCATCACCATCAGAGCCATCATCATCACCACAACCATCACCATCATCGCGGATATCATCACCACCATCATCACCATCACAGCCATCATCACCATCACAGCCATCATCACCATCACAGCCATCATCACCATCAGAGCCATCATCATCACCACAACCATCACCATCATCGCGGATATCATCACCACCATCATCACCATCACAGCCATCATCACCATCACAGCCATCATCACCACCATCAGAGCCATCATCACCATCACGGTTATCATTATCATCATCACAACCACCACCATCATCATTACCACAATCATCATCACCATTATCACAACCACCATCATCACCACCATCATCACCACCATCATCACCATCACACCCACTATAATCATCATATCCATCATCACGAAGATCATTATCATCACCACAACTACCATCATCACAATCACCATCACCATCACAGCCATCATCATCACCTTATATCATCACAGATATCACCACCATCACTACCATCACGATCATCAGCACAGCTATTATCACCGCCATCACAACCATCATCATCACAGCCATCATCACCACCATCACAACCATCACCACCACCTTATATCAGCACGGATATCATCATCACTACCATCACGATCATCATCACAGCTATCATCAACACCATCACAATCTCCATCATCACCATCACAACCATCATAATCATCACAGCTGTCATCATCACCACCATCACAGCCATTATCAATGCAGCGATCATCGCCACCACAATCATCATCACGGATACCATCATCACCACCACCATTTCAAGCGTCATCATGGCTAGCATTATCACGGCTATCATCACCATCACAGCCATCATCATTACGGATATCATCACCATCAGCACAACCATCATTATCACAGCTAGCATCATCATGATAGTAGTGGCTGTAGTGATGATGGTAGTGGGTGTAGTGGTGATGGTAGTGGGTGTAGTGATGATGGTAGTGGGTGTAGTGGTGATGGTAGTGGGTGTAGTGATGATGGTAGTGGGTGTAGTGGTGATGGTAGTGTGTGTAGTGGTGATGGTAGTGGGTGTAGTGGTGATGGTAGTGGGTGTGGTGATGATGGTAGTGGGTGTAGTGGTGATTGTAGTGGGTGTAGTGGTGATGGTGGTTGGTGTAGTGATGATGGTAGTGGTGATGGTGGTGATGGTAGTGGGTGTAATGATGATGGTAGTGGGTGTAGTGGTGATTGTACTGGGTGTAGTGGTGATGGTACTGGGTGTAGTGGTGATGGTACTGGGTGTAGTGATGATGGTAGTGGGTGTAATGGTGATGGTGGTGGGTGTAGTGGTGATGATAGTGGTGATGGTGGTGGGTGTAGTGGTGATGGTAGTGGGTGTAGTGATGATGGTAGTGGGTGTAGTGGTGATGGTGGTGGGTGTAGTGGTGATGGTAGTGGGTGTAGTGGTGATGGTAGTGGGTGTAGTGGTGATGGTAGTGAGTGTAGTGGTGATGGTAGTGGGTGTAGTGGTGATGGTAGTGGGTGTAGTGGTGATGGTAGTGAGTGTAGTGGTGATGGTAGTGGGTGTAGTGATGATGGTAGTGGGTGTAGTGATGTTGGTAGTGGGTGTAGTGGTGATGGTAGTGGGTGTAGTGGTGATGGTAGTGGGTGTAGTGGTGATGGTAGTGAGTGTAGTGGTGATGGTAGTGAGTGTAGTGGTGATGGTAGTGGTTGTAGTGGTGATGGTAGTGGGTGTAGTGATGATGGTAGTGGGTGTAGTGGTGATGGTAGTGGGTGTAGTGGTGATGGTACTGGGTGTAGTGATGATGGTACTGGGTGTAATGGTGATGGTGGTGGGTGTAGTGGTGATGGTAGTGAGTGTAGTGGTGATGGTAGTGGGTGTAGTGGTGATGGTACTGGGTGTAGTGGTGATGGTACTGGGTGTAGTGATGATGGTAGTGGGTGTAGTGGTGATGGTACTGGGTGTAATGGTGATGGTGGTGGGTGTAGTGGTGATGGTAGTGGGTGTAGTGGTGATGGTGGTGGGTGTAGTGGTGATGGTAGTGGTGATGGTGGTGGGTGTAGTGATGATGGTAGTGGGTGTAGTGGTGATGGTAGTGGGTGTAGTGGTGATGGTGGTGGGTGTAGTGATGATGGTAGTGGGTGTAGTGGTGATGGTAGTGGGTGTAGTGGTGATGGTAGTGGGTGTAGTGATGATGGTAGTGATGGGTGTAGTGATGATGGTAGTGATGGGTTTGTGGTGATGGTAGTGGGTGTAGTGATGATGTTAGTGGGTGTCGTGATGATGGTAGTGATGGGTGTAGTGATGGGTGTAGTGATTATCGTAATGGTAAATACTCACACTAACACTCAGACACTCACACTAACACTCAAGACACTCACTCACACTAACACTGATAGACTCACACTAGCACTCACACATTAACTCACACTGACACACACACTCTCACTCATACACTCACTCATACACTCACTCACTCACTCATACACTCACTCACTCATACACTCACTCACTCATACTCTCACTCACTCATACACTCACTCATACACTCACTCATACACTCACTCATACACTCACTCATACACTCACTCATACACTCACTCACTTACTCATACACTCACTCAATCATACACTCACTCATACACTCACTCACTCATACACTCACTCATTGACTCACTCACTCATACACTCACTCACTCATACACTCACTCACTCATACACTCACTCACTCATACACTCACTCGCTCATACACATACTCGCTCACTCACTCACTCATACACTCACTCACTCATACACTCACTCATTCACTAACTCACTCATACACTCACTCACTCATACACTCACTCACTCATTCACTCACTCATACACTCACTCATACACTCACTCATACACTCACTCACTCATACACTCACTCGCTCACTCACTCACTCATACACTCACTCACTCATACACTCACTCACTCATACACTCCCTCACTCACTCATACACTCACTCACACACTCACTCACTCACCCACTCACTTCCTCATACACTCATACACTCACTCATACACTCACTCACTCATACACTCACTCATACTCTCACTCACTCATACACTCACTCACTTACTCATACACTCACTCACTCATACACTCACTCATTCACTCACTCATACACTCACTCATACACTCACTCACTCACTCATACACTCACTCATACACTCACTCACTCATACACTCACTCACTCATTCACTCACTCACTCATACACTCACTCACTCCTACACTCACTCACTCATACACTCACTCACTCATACACTCCCTCACTCATTCACTCACTCACTCATACACTCACTCACTCATACACTCACTCACTCATACACTCACTCACTCATACACTCACTCGCTCACTCACTCACTCATACACTCACTCACTCATACACTCACTCACTCATACACTCCCTCACTCACTCATACACTCACGCACACACTCACTCACTCACTTACTCATACACTCACTCACTCATACACTCACTCATACACTCACTCATATACTCACTCATACACTCATACACTCACTCATACACTCACTCACTCCTACACTCACTCACTCATACACTCACTCATACACTCACTCGCTCACTCACTCACTCATACACTCACTCATACACTCACTCACTCACTCCTACACTCACTCACTCATACACTCACTCACTCATACACTCACTCACTCATACACTCACTCGCTCACTCACTCACTCATACACTCACTCATACACTCACTCACTCACTCCTACACTCACTCACTCATACACTCACGCACACACTCACTCACTCATACACTCACTCACTCATACACTCACTCATACACTCACTCACTCATACACAACACTCATACACTCACTCATACACTCACTCACTCATACACTCACTCACTCATACACTCACTCACACATACACTCACTCACTCATACACTCACTCACTCATACACTCACTCACTCATACACTCACTCATACACTCACTCATACACTCACTCACTCATACACTCACTCACTCATACACTCACACATACACTCACTCATACACTCACTCACTCATACACTCACTCACTCATACACTCACTCACTCACTCATACACTCACTCACTCATACACTCACTCATACACTCACTCATACACTCACTCACTCATACACTCACTCACTCAAACACTCACTCACTCAAACACTCACTCATACACTCACTCATATACTCACTCACTCATACACAACACTCATACACTCACTCATACACTCACTCACTCATACGCTCACTCACTCATACACTCACTCACACATACACTCACTCACTCATACACTCACTCACTCATACACTCACTCATTCATACACTCACTCACTCATACACTCACTCATACACTCACTCACTCATACACTCACTCACTCATACACTCACTCACTCATACACTCACACATACACTCACTCATACACTCACTCACTCATACACAACACTCATACACTCACTCATACACTCACTCACTCATACACTCACTCACTCATACACTCACTCACTCATACACTCACTCACTCATACACTCACTCACTCACTCATACACTCACTCACACACTCACTCATACACTCACTCATACACTCACTCATACATTCACTCACTCATACACTCACTCATACACTCACTCATACATTCACTCACTCATACATACACTCACTCACTCATACACTCACTCACACACTCACAGAGTGAGGGAAAAAAAAAGTCATTGATCCTAGATTTGAAGCTTCCGTGACTGCAAGGAGATTCACAATCTTTGGGTTTATTTCGGCGAATCCACGTCGGTAAAAAAATAAAATAAAAACGAAATCAAACAAAACAATAAAAATCACGACGTTTCGGAGGCAAACACAAGCTCCCTTCTTCAGGTGGAACAGTCAAGGCGGGAACAATCTGCGTCCGGAGCCACAGTTCAGAGACGACCGGGGGTTTATATACCGGTTAAGGGGGCGGGAGGAGGAGGAGTAGGAGGAGGAGTCAGTAAGGGGGAGTGGCTTGGGTGGGAGTGCCGGGCTAAAGCAGCCCTTATGATAGGCCGCTGCGGGTAACAACTACTTCGCACTGCCCGAGAGTGGTTGAAAGGCACCGGTTGTTATGCCACGAGGGGCGTCACCGCGGAAAGGGGGAGAGACATTCCGCATGTGTACGTCTCCCAGTTCTATTTTTTTGTTTTGAAAAAAGCGGCGGCAAAACGGCTGTTTGGTAACTCTTCGGGCTGTATCCTTAGCCTCTTTCGTGTAAAGTCACCACGTCGAAGGGAAACAACAAAATAACAAAACACATTTCGATTTAAAGCTTTCGTGACTGCAACGGTTCGTCTTCTTTGGTTCTTTCGGTAAAGTCACCACCACCACCACCACGTAGAATGAGAATAAAACAATAAATTGATAAAATAAAATAACATAACACAATAATATTCTCACGACGTTTCGGCCACAACACAAGCGGGCCTTCATCAGGGTGAAGGGGACGAGGCTGTCTGGTAGGACAGCGCTGGAGTGAAAGAGGCCACGTTCAGATCGCGGCCTTTAAGCCTCAACTTTAGCAACAACAACAATAACAACAACAACAATAACAACAACAACAATAACAACAATAACAACAATAACAACAACAATAACAACAACAATAACAACAACAATAATAACAACAACAATAACAACAACAATAACAACAATAACAACAATAACAACAACAACAACGAAATTTCGATTTAAAGCTTTCGTGACTGCAAGGATTCATTCATCTTCGTTGGTTCTTTCGGTAAAGTCACCACCACCACCACCACCACGTAGAATGAGAATAAAATAATAAATTGATAAAATAACATAACACAACAATAATATTCTCACGACGTTTCGGCCACAACACAAGCGGGCCTTCATCAGGGTGAAGGGGACGAGACTGTCTGGTAGGACAGCGCTGGAGTGAAAGAGGCCACGGTCAGATCACGGCCTTGAGTTGAGGCCACGTTCAGATCACGGCCTTGAGTTGAGGCCACGTTCAGATCACGGCCTTGAGTTGAGGCCACGTTCAGATCACGGCCTTGAGTTGAGGCCACGTTCAGATCACGGCCTTGAGTTGAGGCCACGTTCAGATCACGGCCTTGAGTTGAGGCTTAAAGGCTGCGATCTGAGCGTGGCTTCTTTTCACTCCAGCGCTGTCCTACCAGACAGTCTCGTCCCCTTCACCCTGATGAAGGCCTGCTTGTGTTGTGTGGCCGAAACGTCGTGAGAATATTATTGTTGTGTTATTTTATTTCATCAATTTATTATTTTATTCTCATTCTACGTGGTGGTGGTGGTGGTGGTGGTGACTTTACCGAAAGAACCAACGAAGATGAATCCTTGCAGTCACGAAAGCTTTAAATCGAAATTTCGTTGTTATTGTTGTTGTTGTTATTGTTGTTGTTGTTATTGTTGTTATTGTTGTTGTTGTTATTGTTGTTATTGTTGTTGTTGTTATTGTTGTTGTTGTTATTGTTGTTGTTGTTGCTAAAGTTGACGCTTAAAGGCCGCGATCTGAACGTGGCTTCTTTTCACTCCAGCGCTGTCCTACCAGACAGTCTCGTCCCCTTCACCCTGATGAAGGCCCGCTTGTGTTGTGTTGCCGAAACGTCGTGAGAATATTATTGTTGTGTTATGTTATTTTATTTTATCAATTTATTGTTTTATTCTCATTCTACGTGGTGGTGGTGACTTTACCGAAAGAACCAAAGAAGATAAAACACATATATATAAAACAGTAAAAAAATAAAAAATTCTCACGACGTTTCGACCGTAACACAAACGGTCGTCATCAGGTGCGCCGGTTTGCATAAATTTATTTATTTTTAAATGGTGCATCTATTTATTTATTTGTTTATAATGAAAAAAAAACGTCAGGTCTTCATTGATTGTTCACGCTTACGGTGGCTTTCAGACAGCACGCATTAATTTTTCGTCTCCCTCCCCCTCCTCTTTTCAGAACATAGATGGACTAATATTCATATTCTTAGTTTTTTCGGTAAAGTCACCACGTTGAAGGGAAACAACAAAATAATAAAATATATATATATAACAATAAAAACCTCAAACGACTGTTTGTGTTATGGTCGAAACGTCGTGAGAATTTTTTTTTATTGTTTTATATATATATTTTTTATTATTTCGTTGTTTCCCTTCAACGTGGTGACTTTACCGAAAAAAACTAAGAATATGATGAATTACTGCAGTCACGAAAGCTTTAAATAAAAAAAATAGATGGACTGAATTTCGATTTAAAGCTTTCGTGACTGCAACGATTCATCTTCTTTGGTTCTTTCGGTAGAGTCACCACCACGTAGAATGAGAATAAAATAATACATTCATCAATTTATTATAGAATAAAATAATAAATTGATAAATGTATTATTTTGTTCTCATTCTACGTGGTGGTGACTTTACCGAAAGAACCAAAGACGATAGATGGACTAGTCCTTCTAAATAAACTGACCAATCGCTGCGCGTGGCGCTGATGGTTTTTATAAATAAATAAGTACACCGTTTAATAAAATAAATAAATAAATGCTTGCTAAACGACACACCTGATGACGACCGTTTGTGTTACGGTCGAAACGTCGTGAGGATTTTTTAAAATTGTTTTATATATATGTGTGTGTTTTGTTATTTTATTGTTTCCCTTCAACGTGGCGACTTTACCGAGAGAGCTAACAATGTGAATTACTGAAAGCTTTCAATCAAAACTCTTTGGTTCTATTCGGTTAAAGTCACCACGTAGGTAGGAAAACAATTTAAACAACCCAAAAAAAATCGCACGACGTTTCGGCCACAACACAAGCGGCCTTCATCAGGTGAAGGGACGAGACTGTCTGGTAGGACAGCGTTGGAGTTGTCCGCTGAGGCAGTCTCGTCCCTTCACCTGATGAAGGCCGCTTGTGTTGTGGCCGAAACGTCGTGCGATTTTTGGTTGTTTAAAATTTTTGTTCTACCTACGTGGTGACTTTACCGAATAGATCCAAAGAGTGTGGATCCTTGCAGTCACGAAAGCTTCCAATCTAGAATAGGCCGTTTCATTATCAGGTAGTTAAGGTTTGATATGCAACTACTAAGGAAAGGAAATGGCTGTGCCGATAAATTGAAAGGCATCTAACCTTTAGACTTGATTGAAAGCATCTTTCCAGTGATTGCTCAATTTGAAACCATCCTCTCGGTGGAAGTTGTGTCTGTAAATCTGGATGGCCTCGTGCACGAATCTCTGATGATAACCGGTAGGTTTGCAGGGAACCTTGGCATCGGAGAAAACAATATCGTGATCACCCACAGCGTTTGTAACAGTGGTCAGCCACGGCTGAGGAAGAATTAGTTCTGCCGTGTTTCAAATCTGATTTGTGCTCGCGAATTCGGTCAGAGGCGTGTCGCTTCGTCTCCCCGATGTAGCACTCCCCGCAGGTACAACTGAGTTTGTAAACCCCGGGGTACTGCAAGTCAGGGATAACATCCTTTACTGACGGGATCAGATCACGGATTTTGTGCACTGTGTTGAACCGGACCTGGATCTTGTGTCTGTTTAGAATTTTGGAAATCTTTTTGGTAACGCCTGCTATGCACGGCAACGTGATGATTTTGACCGGAGTGTCGGGTGGTTGTTTCTGTGTGGTGGGAGAAACAGCTTGGCGGATGGTACGGTCAGAATAACCGTTCATCTTGAGGGCCAGGCGTACGTGTTTTAATTCACTGGCCAGGTGGTGTTTGTCAGAGATGGGAAAGGGCCCTATGGATGAACGTTTTGATGAGAGAATTCTTCCGAGTCGGGTGGTGGTTGGAATTCAGGTTTCAAGTTGGAGTCTGTGTGGGTGGGCTTCCTGTGAACGGAATGTCCCAAAGAGCCATCAGGCCTCCTCTCAAACAGGACAACATCCAGGAATGGCAGCTTGCCATCTTTTCTCCACTTCCATGGTGAATTTGATTGGCGGGGTGTCTGCAATTGATGTGGTGTAGGAAAAGGTTCAGAGCCGGGAGGCCATGTGGCCAAATGACGAAAGTGTCATCCACGTATCTCTTAACGCTACAGGGAAGTTGCTGAGGGTGGATGTCTGGATGGCGTCTGATTCAAATTTCCCCATGAAAACTTCGGCTATCGCTGGTGGTGACAAGGCGCCGTTCCAGGTAAAGTAGGTGTTGGTCAGGCAGTGCCAAACCAGCGCTGGTACATCGGGGTCGAGTCCACGTTGGGACCAACTCTTCGATTGTTGTGATGGTATTTTGATTTAAAGCTTTCGTGACTGCAGTAATTCATATTCTTAGTTTTTTCGGTAAAGTCACCACGTTGAAGGGAAACAACAAAATAATATAATATATATAAAACAATAAAAACATTCTCACGACGTTTCGACCATAACTCAAACGGTCACCTGAAGATGACCGTTTGAGTTATGGTCGAAACGTCGTGAGAATTTTTATTGTTTTATATATTATATTATTTTGTTGTTTCTCTTCAACGTGACTTTACCGAAAAAACTAAGAATATGTTGTGATGGTGTCAGGCACTGGGACCTTGGTGAACAGAGAGACCACATCAAAGCTGAGGAGGATGTCGTCGGGAGACGGTACACAATGTCCTTGACCATAGAGACCAACTGGGCTGAGTTGAGTGCTGCTGAGCTGGTCTTGCCAGTGAAGACGCCAGAGTATCTGACAGCAAACGGGCCAGCTTGTACGTAGGTGAGTTGACAGTGGACACGATGGGTAGTAGTGGGGGTACCTTCTTTTTATGGATCTTGGGAAGACCACAGAATCTGGGAGGTCTTGCAGCGGAGGTGTTTTGGGAAGTCGAACCCGTGATGGTCTCGTTGGTTTTCATCGTTAGGCTGTTAGTAGGGTCATTTTTTTTTTAATTCCTGAGTAACTCCCATCATTGAGTAGGCCCTACCCACGAGGCCATCCAGATTTACAGACACAGCTTCCACCGAGAGGATGGTTTCAAATTGAGCAATCACTTGAAAGATGCCTTCAATCAAGTCTAAGGGTTAGATGCCTTTCAATTTTTTGGCACAGCCACTTCCTTTGCTTAGTAGCTGCATATCAAACTTTAACTACCTGATAATTAAGCAGCCGTTTGCAGCCGCTTTCATGTACCGTCAAATCTTAGGTGAGAAACCTCCTTCCCTCAGCCAGGGCATTGAAAATGGGTGGTGGATGGGTATTCCAGCATGACAATGACCCAAAACACACGGCCAAGGCAACAAAGGAGTGGCTCAAGATGAAGCACATTAAGGTCCTGGAGTGGCCTAGCCAGTCTCCAGACCTTAATCCCGTAGAAAATCTGTGGAGGGAGCTGAAGGTTCGAGTTGCCAAACGTCAGCCTCGAAACCTTAATGACTTGGAGAAGATCTGCAAAGAGGAGTGGGACAAAATCCCTCCTGAGATGCGTGCAAACCTGGTGGCCAACTACAAGAAACGTCTGACCTCTGTGATTGCCAACAAGGGTTTTGCCACCAAGTACTAAGTCATGTTTTGCAGAGGTGTCAAATACTTATTTCCCTCATTAAAATGTAAAATCAATTTATAACATTTTTGACATGCGTTTTTCTGGATTTTTTTGTTGTTATTCTGTCTCTCACTGTTCAAATAAACCTACCATTTAAATTATAGACTGATCATTTCTTTGTCAGTGGGCAAACGTACGAAATCAGCAGGGGATCAAATACTTTTTCTCCTCTCTGTATATTTGGTCAAACATTTAAACTGCTTCTCTTTGGTGAGGCGTGGTGATGATGTTAGCTGGTATTGATGATGTTAGCTGGTGTTGATGATGTTAGCTGGTGTTGATGATGTTAGCTAGTGTTGATGATGTTAGCTGGTGTTGATGACGTTAGCTGGTATTGATGATGTTAGCTGGTGTTGATGATGTTAGCTGGTATTGGTGATGTTAGCTGGTGTTGATGATGTTAGCTGGTATTGATGATGTTAGCTGGTATTGGTGATGTTAGCTGGTGTTGATGATGTTAGCTGGTATTGATTATGTTAGCTGGTGTTGATGATGTTAGCTGGTATTGATGATGTTAGCTGGTGTTGATGATGTTAGCTGGTGTTGATGATGTTAGCTAGTATTGATGATGTTAGCTGGTGATGATGTTAGCTGGTGTTGATGATGTTAGCTGGTGTTGACGATGTTAGCTGGTGTTGATGATGTTAGCTGGTATTGGTGATGTTAGCTGGTGTTGATGATGTTAGCTGGTGTTGGTGATGTTAGCTGGTGTTGATGATGTTAGCTGGTATTGATGATGTTAGCTGGTGTTGGTGATGTTAGCTGGTATTGATGATGTTAGCTGGTGTTGATGATGTTAGCTGGTATTGGTGATGTTAGCTGGTATTGATGATGTTAGCTGGTGTTGATGATGTTAGCTGGTATTGATGATGTTAGCTGGTGTTGATGATGTTAGCTGGTATTGGTGATGTTAGCTGGTGTTGATGATGTTAGCTGGTGTTGATGATGTTAGCTGGTATTGGTGATGTTAGCTGGTATTGATGATGTTAGCTGGTGTTGGTGATGTTAGCTGGTATTGATGTTAGCTGGTGTTGATGATGTTAGCTGGTGTTGATGATGTTAGCTGGTGTTGGTGATGTTAGCTGGTATTGATGATGTTAGCTGGTGATGATGTTAGCTGGTGTTGATGATGTTAGCTGGTATTGATGTTAGCTGGTGTTGATGATGTTAGCTAGTGTTGATGATGTTAGCTGGTGTTGATGATGTTAGCTGGTGTTGATGATGTTAGCTGGTGTTGATGATGTTAGCTAGTATTGACGATGTTAGCTGGTGTTGATGATGTTAGCTGGTATTGGTGATGTTAGCTGGTATTGGTGATGTTAGCTGGTATTGATGATGTTAGCTGGTATTGGTGATGTTAGCTGGTATTGACGATGTTAGCTAGTATTGACGATGTTAGCTGGTGTTGATGATGTTAGCCGGTGTTGATGATGTTAGCTGGTGTTGATGATGTTAGCTGGTATTGATGATGTTAGCTGGTATTGATGATGTTAGCTGGTGTTGATGATGTTAGCTGGTATTGATGTTAGCTGGTGTTGATGATGTTAGCTGGTATTGATGATGTTAGCTGGTATTGGTGATGTTAGCTGGTATTGGTGATGTTAGCTGGTGTTGATGATGTTAGCTGGTGTTGGTGATGTTAGCTGGTATTGGTGATGTTAGCTGGTGTTGATGATGTTAGCTGGTATTGATGATGTTAGCTGGTATTGACGATGTTAGCTGGTGTTGATGTTAGCTGGTATTGACGATGTTAGCTAGTATTGACGATGTTAGCTGGTGTTGATGATGTTAGCTGGTGTTGATGATGTTAGCTGGTGATGATGTTAGCTGGTGTTGATGATGTTAGCTGGTATTGATGATGTTAGCTGGTATTGATGATGTTAGCTGGTGTTGATGATGTTAGCTGGTGTTGATGATGTTAGCTGGTGTTGATGATGTTAGCTGGTATTGATGATGTTAGCTAGTATTGACGATGTTAGCTGGTGTTGATGATGTTAGCTGGTATTGATGATGTTAGCTGGTGTTGATGATGTTAGCTGGTGTTGATTATGTTAGCTGGTATTGGTGATGTTAGCTAGTATTGACGATGTTAGCTGGTGTTGATGATGTTAGCTGGTGTTGATGATGTTAGCTGGTGTTGATGATGTTAGCTGGTATTGATGATGTTAGCTGGTGTTGATGATGTTAGCTGGTGTTGGTGATGTTAGCTAGTATTGATGATGTTAGCTGGTATTGATGATGTTAGCTGGTGTTGATGATGTTAGCTGGTGTTGGTGATGTTAGCTGGTATTGATGATGTTAGCTGGTATTGATGATGTTAGCTGGTGTTGATGATGTTAGCTGGTATTGGTGATGTTAGCTAGTATTGATGATGTTAGCTGGTGATGATGTTAGCTGGTGTTGATGATGTTAGCTGGTGTTGGTGATGATGTTAGCTGGTGTTGATGATGTTAGCTGGTATTGGTGATGTTAGCTGGTGTTGGTGATGTTAGCTGGTATTGGTGATGTTAGCTGGTATTGATGATGTTAGCTGGTATTGATGATGTTAGCTGGTATTGGTGATGTTAGCTAGTATTGACGATGTTAGCTGGTATTGGTGATGTTAGCTGGTGTCGATGATGTTAGCTAGTATTGACGATGTTAGCTGGTATTGATGATGTTAGCTGGTGTTGACGATGTTAGCTGGTGATGATGTTAGCTGGTGTTGATGATGTTAGCTGGTATTGATGATGTTAGCTGGTATTGATGATGTTAGCTGGTGTTGATGATGTTAGCTGGTGTTGATGATGTTAGCTGGTGTTGATGATGTTAGCTGGTATTGATGATGTTAGCTAGTATTGACGATGTTAGCTGGTGTTGATGATGTTAGCTGGTATTGATGATGTTAGCTGGTGTTGATGATGTTAGCTGGTGTTGATGATGTTAGCTGGTATTGGTGATGTTAGCTAGTATTGACGATGTTAGCTGGTGTTGATGATGTTAGCTGGTGTTGATGATGTTAGCTGGTGTTGATGATGTTAGCTGGTATTGATGATGTTAGCTGGTGTTGATGATGTTAGCTGGTGTTGGTGATGTTAGCTAGTATTGATGATGTTAGCTGGTATTGATGATGTTAGCTGGTGTTGATGATGTTAGCTGGTGTTGGTGATGTTAGCTGGTATTGATGATGTTAGCTGGTATTGATGATGTTAGCTGGTGTTGATGATGTTAGCTGGTATTGGTGATGTTAGCTAGTATTGATGATGTTAGCTGGTGATGATGTTAGCTGGTGTTGATGATGTTAGCTGGTGTTGGTGATGATGTTAGCTGGTGTTGATGATGTTAGCTGGTGTTGATGATGTTAGCTGGTGTTGATGATGTTAGCTGGTGTTGATGATGTTAGCTGGTATTGACGATGTTAGCTGGTGTTGATGATGTTAGCTGGTGTTGATGATGTTAGCTGGTATTGATGATGTTAGCTGGTATTGATGATGTTAGCTGGTGTTGATGATGTTAGCTGGTATTGATGTTAGCTGGTGTTGATGATGTTAGCTGGTATTGATGATGTTAGCTGGTATTGGTGATGTTAGCTGGTATTGGTGATGTTAGCTGGTGTTGATGATGTTAGCTGGTGTTGGTGATGTTAGCTGGTATTGGTGATGTTAGCTGGTGTTGATGATGTTAGCTGGTATTGATGATGTTAGCTGGTATTGACGATGTTAGCTGGTGTTGATGTTAGCTGGTATTGACGATGTTAGCTGGTATTGATGATGTTAGCTAGTATTGACGATGTTAGCTGGTGTTGATGATGTTAGCTGGTGTTGATGATGTTAGCTGGTGATGATGTTAGCTGGTGTTGATGATGTTAGCTGGTATTGATGATGTTAGCTGGTGTTGATGATGTTAGCAGGTGTTGATGATGTTAGCTGGTGTTGATGATGTTAGCTGGTATTGATGATGTTAGCTAGTATTGACGATGTTAGCTGGTGTTGATGATGTTAGCTGGTGTTGATGATGTTAGCTGGTGTTGATGATGTTAGCTGGTATTGATGATGTTAGCTGGTGTTGATGATGTTAGCTGGTGTTGGTGATGTTAGCTAGTATTGATGATGTTAGCTGGTATTGATGATGTTAGCTGGTGTTGATGATGTTAGCTGGTGTTGGTGATGTTAGCTGGTATTGATGATGTTAGCTGATATTAACGTTAGCTGGTATTGGTGATGTTAGCTGGTGTTGATGATGTTAGCTAGTATTGACGATGTTAGCTGGTATTGGTGATGTTAGCTGGTATTGATGATGTTAGCTGGTATTGATGATGTTAGCTGGTATTGATGATGTTAGCTGGTGTTGATGATGTTAGCTGGTGTTGATGATGTTAGCTGGTGTTGATGATGTTAGCTGGTATTGATGATGTTAGCTGGTGTTGATGATGTTAGCTGGTGTTGGTGATGTTAGCTAGTATTGATGATGTTAGCTGGTATTGATGATGTTAGCTGGTGTTGATGATGTTAGCTGGTGTTGGTGATGTTAGCTGGTATTGATGATGTTAGCTGATATTAACGTTAGCTGGTATTGGTGATGTTAGCTGGTGTTGATGATGTTAGCTAGTATTGACGATGTTAGCTGGTATTGGTGATGTTAGCTGGTATTGATGATGTTAGCTGGTATTGATGATGTTAGCTGGTATTGATGATGTTAGCTGGTGTTGATGATGTTAGCTGGTATTGACGATGTTAGCTGGTATTGATGATGTTAGCTGGTGTTGGTGATGTTAGCTGGTATTGGTGATGTTAGCTGGTATTGATGATGTTAGCTGGTGTTGATGATGTTAGCTGGTATTGATGATGTTAGCTGGTGTTGATGATGTTAGCTGGTATTGACGATGTTAGCTGGTATTGATGATGTTAGCTGGTGTTGACGATGTTAGCTGGTATTGATGATGTTAGCTGGTGTTGACGATGTTGTTGCTACTCGCGACTGCTTTTCCAGGTTTGCTCCTACCTAGATTTATTGAACTTCGAGTCCTGCCTGCGGCTGCCTTGGCAGGGCCAGAGACCCAAATTATTTCGCGGGGCCTCGTACAGCCCGTGGGCCGGACGTTCCCCACCCCTGGTTGACGAACTCGCGTCTTGAGGACTGCTGTTTGTTGTTGTTGTGTTTAGTTTGTCCTCCTGCACCATTTGCACCTCCGATGGGCACGGTTGGCCACGTACGGCGCGAAAGAAGTTCCACACAGACGACTTGAGGATCACATTGATGATGGTGATGATGATGGTGGTGGTGGTGGTTGGCGGCGGTGGTGGTGTCGATGATCGTGGTGGTGGTGGTGATGGTGGTGATGGTTGCGGTGGTCCCGATCGTGATGATGACGATGATGACAGTGATGGTGATGATGGTGGTGTCAGTGACAGTGATGGTGATGTTGGTGGTCTCGATGATAGTGATGGTTATGGTTGTGGTGGTGTCGATGGTAGTGATGGCGATGATGACAGTGATGGTGATGATGGTGGTGTCAGTGACAGTGATGGTGATGTTGGTGGTCTCGATGATAGTGATGGTGATGGTTGTGGTGGTGTCGATGGTAGTGATGGCGATGATGGTAGTGATGGCGATGATGGTGTTGTCGATGATAGTGATGGTGATGTTGGCGGTGTCGATGATAGTGATGGTGATGGCTGTGGTGGTGTCGATGGTAGTGATGGCGATGATGGTAGTGATGGCGATGATGGTGTTGTCAATGATAGTGATGGTGATGGCTGTGGTGGTGTCGATGGTAGTGATGGCGATGATGGTAGTGATGGCGATGATGGTGTCGATGATAGTGATGGCGATGATGGTGGTGTTGATGATAGTGATGGCTGTGGTGGTGTCGATGGTAGTGATGGCGATGATGGTGTTGTCAATGATAGTGATGGTGATGTTGGCGGTGTCGATGATAGTGATGGTGATGGCTGTGGTGGTGTCGATGGTAGTGATGGCGATGATGGTAGTGATGGCGATGATGGTGTTGTCAATGATAATGATGGTGGTGTTGATGATAGTGATGGCTGTGGTGGTGTCGATGGTAGTGATGGCGATGATGGTAGTGATGGCGATGATGGTGTTGTCAATGATAGTGATGGCGATGTTGGTGTTGTCAATGATAGTGATGGCGATGTTGGTGATGTCGATAGGGATAGTGATGATGATGATGATGATAGTGATGGCGATGATGGTGATTATGAAGGTGTCAATGATAAATGATGGAGATGATGATGATGATGATGATGGTGACGTTGTTGATATTGACGACGGTGATGATGGTGTCGATGGCAGTGACGATAATGAGGACGGTGACATCGTCAATTTCTGACGATCGCGATGGCGGTGTCAATGATGGACACCTCCCCTCCTCCCCTCCTCCTCTCTCCTCGTCCTCTCTCCTCGTCCTCCGCTCATTCTCTCCCCCCAGCCAGGGCACCATGGCGACCCGTGCCTTAGCGACCGTCGCCGTGGCCTTCGCCGTCGCCGTGGCGACCACCTCCTGCTCCGCCGGAAGCGCCACGGCAACCGCTACGGGCGCGGAGAGAAATCGATCGGCGGCGGCGACGTCGCCGACGCCGTCGACGACGCCTGCCGCCGCCGCCGACGATGGAGGCACGAGAGGAGGGGGTGGCGGAGGGCTGCCGAAGCAGGCCGCGGCCGTGGCCGCGGCCGTGGCCGTGGCCGCGGCCGCGGCGGCTGCGGCCGCGGCCGCCGTGGCGCTGGCTTTGTCCCGCCGGGGCCGCCGGCTCCTCCTGCGGTGCCGCCGGCCCCACGCCGTCTCGGGCGGCCGCTACGTCGCCCCGGGCGGCGGGGCTTGCGGAGGCCGAGGGGTCGGCGAGCTCCTGAGCGGAGGCGACGGCGACGGAGACGACGGAGACGACGGAGACGACGACAGAGACGGAGACGCCGGAGCGCGAGGCGGCAAGGAACCGGCGTCGGCATCGGCGTCGGCATCGGCATCGTGTGCTTCTTCCCCTGGCGCCGTGGCCTCGTCCGCCCCTGATTATGGCTCCTCGCGGCCGCCCGCCGATCCGGGCAGGGTGGAGAACGGAGGCTGTCATGGCGGCGGCGGCGGCGGCGTCCCTGCCGCTCGGCAGCCGACGCCGGAGAAGCGTTCGGCGGCAGAGATGGCGAGGATGACGGAGATCATGGCGGCCGTGGCCAAGAAAGCCGCGCAACTGGCGGACAAGGACGAGGACGAGGGCGGCGGCGGTGTTGTTGTTGTTGTTGCCACGGAGATGGCGGCGGAGGCGGCGGAGGCGGCGGCGGCGACGACGGCCAAACCGCTGAAGCCCCAGAGGGAGATTGACATCACGCGCAACAAGATGGCCGAGTGCATGAAGATGGCGGCGACGAAGAAGAGGAAGGGAGGCGGGGCGGCGGGGCCGGCCGTGGGCGGCGGAGCGGCAGGCGGAGGAGGAGGAGGAGGCGGTGGTGAAGGCGGAGGAGGTGGTGGTGAAGGCGGAGGAGGAGGCGGTGAAGGCGGAGGAGGCGGTGGTGAAGGCGGAGGAGGAGGAGGCGGTGAAGGCGGAGGACGAGGCGGTGAAGGCGGCGGAGGTGGTGGTGAAGGCGGCGGAGCGGCAGGCGGAGGAGGAGGTGGTGAAGGCGGAGGAGGAGGCGGTGAAGGCGGAGGAGGAGGACGAGGCGGTGAAGGCGGAGGAGGAGGCGGTGAAGGCGGAGGAGGCGGTGGTGAAGGCGGAGGAGGAGGAGGTGGTGGTAAAGGCGGAGGAGGAGGAGGTGGTGGTGAAGGCGGAGGAGGTGGAGGAGGCGGTGAAGGCGGAGGAGGAGGAGGAGGCGGTGAAGGAGGAGGAGGCGGTGGAGAAGGCGGTGAAGGAGGAGGCGGTGAAGGAGGAGGAGGCGGTGAAGGAGGAGGAGGCGGCGGTGAAGGCGGAGGAGGAGGAGGCGGTGAAGGAGGAGGAGGCGGTGAAGGAGGAGGCGGAGCAGGAGGAGGAGGCGGTGAAGGAGGAGGAGGCGGTGAAGGAGGAGGCGGAGCAGGAGGAGGAGGCGGTGAAGGAGGAGGAGGCGGTGAAGGAGGAGGCGGAGCAGGAGGAGGAGGCGGTGAAGGAGGAGGAGGCGGTGGTGAAGGCGGTGAAGGAGGAGGCGGTGAAGGAGGAGGAGGAGCGATCGAGTCGATGACCCCCAAGGTGGCGGCCACGGTCGAGGAGGAGGAGAAAAATAAAATGGCGGAGGCGGGAAAGAAAATGGCCGCAGAGGAGGGAATGGAGATGGTGGTGGCGGGTGAGTCTGAAAACGTCAGCAAGATGGCCGTGGCTCCTGCAGCCGCAGCCGGGAGCTGTGCGGGAGGCCCGGCGGCCTCGCGAGCGGGGGCCGCCGGAGCGGCCGCCCAGGAGGGGATGGAGATGGGCCTCCTGGCGCTGGTGTCGTGAGCAACGGGACGCTTGGGGCCCTCGACGCTGACCCAACGTCGGGTGGCAACGTTGGCCCGACGTTGGGACGAACGGTTTTGGGGCAAAGCGTTACCACGTGGGCCGGAAATCGGAACGGGGGGGCCACGTGGAGCTCCTCAGGGCAGTGCGCTCGCAAAAAAAGAAAAAACCACTGCACCGCCTTACACTGGCTACCAAATCTGATGCTCATCCAGTCTACCAAAAATCCTTTAAGTGGCTTATCCGAGGCTCGTTCCGCCTATGCAGTCGACCAAAATCCGGCGGCAACGCTGATGCAATCTTACCGACTCTTTAAAGTGGCGTCTGGTCGCTTTGTTTTAACGAATGTAAGTGGTGTAACTCCATATATCCCCATATATCCCCATACCTCCTCCTCCACCTCCACCACCCCCAAAAATGCTTTTGCAATCTCCCAAGAGTCGCCGAGAGTAGAGACGACGTTTTTATTTTTTTATTTCTAAAAAAAAACAGAGTTTCCCCGCTCATATCCAGCGGCGCTTCCGACGACGACGCTTATCCGTTGCTCCAAATGCAATCGGTGTGCCGCTTATGCAGTCTACCAAGTGTGTGTGTGTAGCGTTGACCTCGCGCGCGCGCTTATCTGGTGTATCATTTCCAATCGGTGTATGCTACCCATTGCTTATGCAGTCTACGAAGTGTACAGTGTTGAAGGGTTTACCATTGTTATCTAGTGTAACAATTCTATAGGTTGTAGACCATAATGCTTATCCGGTGTACCAATAGCAATCTGTATAGCACCGTTTTTGCTGATGCAGTCTACACAATATACAATGTTACGTAAAAATTGTACAGTTCTTATTTAGTGTAGTAATTCTACAGACTAGGCCGTACACGCTTATCTGATGTACCAATTCCAATCAATCGAGGTATCACACTCATTGCTTATACAGTCTATCAAGTGTACACGATGTTAAAACGTTTACCGTTCTTATCGAGTGTAGCAATTCTACAGATTATAGACCATGTGCACTTATCCGGTGTACCAATTCCAATCTGTGTGGCACACTCATTGCTTATGCGGTGTACCAAGTGTACACGATGTTAAAACGTTTACCGTTCTTATCGAGTGTAGCAATTCTACAGATTATAGACCATGTGCACTTATCCGGTGTACCAATTCCAATCTGTGTGGCACACTCATTGCTTATGCAGTCTACCAAGTGTACACGATGTTAAAACGTTTACCGTTCTTATCGAGTGTAGCAATTTTACAGATTATAGACCATGCGCACTTATTCGGTGTACCAATTCCAATCTATAGCACCCTCATTGCTTATGCGGTCTAAAATATTTAAAAAGTGTAGTTCTTTTCTAGTGTAGCAATTCTACAGACTAAACCGTAAACGCTTATCTGGTGTATTAATTCCAATCGAGGTATCACACATTGCTTATACAGTCTACCAAGTGTACACGATGTTAAAACGTTTACCGTTCTTATCGAGTGTAGCAATTCTACAGGTTATGGACCTTGTGCACTTATCCGGTGTGCCAATTCCAATCTGTTGGACCCTCATTGCTTATTCGGTCAACACAATGTACAATGTTTATAAGTTTAGTTCTTATCTAGTGTAACAATTCTACAGACTAGACCGTACACGCTTATCTGGTGTACCAAATGCAATCGGGGTATCACACCCATTGCTTATGCAGTTTACCAAGTCTACGAAGTATATACAATGTTTAAAAGTGTTCCAATCTTATCTAGTGTAGAAATTGTACAGGCTGTCAGTCATACACGCGTATCCGGTATACCAAATATAATCCGTGTTACACTCGTTGCTAATGCAGTCTACCAACTGTACACAATGTTTAAAAGTTTACCGTTCTTATCTAGTGTAGCAATTGTACAAGTTGTAGACTGCGCTTATCCGGTATACCAAATACAATTTGTATGACACCTGTTGCTTATGCAGTCTACCAAGTGTACAATGTTAAAGAGTTTACTGTTCAATTCACAGGGTCTCTGTGTGAGTGGTGAGTCTGTGAGTCTCTGTGTGAGTGAGTCTGTGGGTCTCTGTGTGAGTGGTGAGTCTGTGAGTCTCTGTGTGAGTGAGTCTGTGGGTCTCTGTGTGAGTCTGTAGGTCTCTGTGTGAGTGAGTCTATGGGTCTGTGTGTGAGTGAGTCTGTGGGTCTCTGTGTGATGAGTCTGTGGGTCTCTGTGTGGTGAGTCTGTGGGTCTCTGTGTGAGTCTGTAGGTCTCTGTGTGAGTGAATCTGTGGGTCTCTGTGTGAGTCTGTGGGTCTCTGTGTGAGTGAGTCTGTGGGTCTCTGTGTGAGTGAGTCTGTGGGTCTCTGTGTGAGTGAGTCTGTGGGTCTCTGTGTGAGTGAGTCTGTGGGTCTCTGTGTGAGTGGTGAGTCTGTGGGTCTCTGTGTGAGTGGTGAGTCTGTGGGTCTCTGTTGTGAGTGGTGAGTCTGTGGGTCTCTGTGTGAGTGAGTCTGTGGGTCTCTATGTGGTGAGTCTGTGGGTCTCTGTGTGAGTGAGTCTGTGGGTCTCTGTGTGAGTGAGTCTGTGGGTCTTTGTGTGGTGAGTCTGTGGGTCTGTGTGTGAGTGGTGAGTCTGTGGGTCTCTGTGTGAGTGGTGAGTCTGTGGGTCTCTGTGTGAGTGAGTCTGTGGGTCTCTGTGTGAGTGAGTCTGTGGGTCTCTGTGTGAGCGAGTCTGTGGGTCTCTGTGTGAGTGAGTCTGTGGGTCTATGTGTGAGTGGTGAGTCTGTGGGTCTCTGTGTGAGTCTGTAGGTCTCTGTGTGAGTGAATCTGTGGGCCTCTGTGTGAATCTGTGGGTCTCTGTGTGGTGAGTCTGTGGGTCTCTGTGTGAGTGAGTCTGTAGGTCTCTGTGTGAGTGAGTCTGTGGGTCTCTGTGTGAGTGAGTCTGTGGGTCTCTGTGTGAGTGAGTCTGTGGGTCTCTGTGTGAGTGAGTCTGTGGGTCTCTGTGTGAGTCTGTAGGTCTCTGTGTGAGTGAGTCTGTGGGTCTCTGTGTGAGTGAGTCTGTGGGTCTCTGTGTGAGTGGTGAGTCTGTGAGTCTCTGTGTGAGTGAGTCTGTGGGGCTCTGTGTGAGTGAGTCTGTGGGTCTCTGTGTGAGTCTGTGGGTCTCTGTGTGAGTGAGTCTGTGGGTCTCTGTGTGAGTGGTGAGTCTGTGGGTCTCTGTGTGAGTGAGTCTGTGGGGCTCTGTGTGAGTCTGTAGGTCTCTGTGTGAGTGAGTCTGTGGGTCTCTGTGTGAGTGAGTCTGTGGGTCTCTGTGTGAGTGGTGAGTCTGTGGGTCTCTGTGTGATGAGTCTGTGGGTCTCTGTGTGGTGAGTCTGTGGGTCTCTGTGTGAGTCTGTGGGTCTCTGTGTGAGTGAGTCTGTAGGTCTCTGTGTGAGTGAGTCTGTGGGTCTCTGTGTGAGTGAGTCTGTGGGTCTCTGTGTGAGTCTGTAGGTCTCTGTGTGAGTGAGTCTGTAGGTCTTTGTGTGAGTGAGTCTGTGGGTCTCTGTGTGAGTCTGTGGGTCTCTGTGTGAGTGAGTCTGTGGGTCTCTGTGTGAGTCTGTGGGTCTCTGTGTGGTGAGTCTGTGGGTCTCTGTGTGAGTCTGTGGGTCTCTGTGTGAGTGAGTCTGTGGGTCTCTGTGTGAGTGAGTCTGTGGGTCTCTGTGTGGTGAGTCTGTGGGTCTCTGTGTGGTGAGTCTGTAGGTCTCTGTGTGAGTGAATCTGTGGGTCTCTGTGTGAGTCTGTAGGTCTCTGTGTGAGTGAGTCTGTGGGTCTCTGTGTGAGTCTGTAGGTCTCTGTGTGAGTGAATCTGTGGGTCTCTGTGTGAGTCTGTAGGTCTCTGTGTGAGTGAGTCTGTGGGTCTCTGTGTGAGTGAGTCTGTGGGTCTCTGTGTGAGTGAGTCTGTGGGTCTCTGTGTGAGTGAGTCTGTGGGTCTCTGTGTGGTGAGTCTGTGAGTCTCTGTGTGAGTGAGTCTGTGGGTCTCTGTGTGAGTGAGTCTGTGGGTCTCTGTGTGGTGAGTCTGTAGGTCTCTGTGTGGTGAGTCTGTGGGTCTCTGTGTGAGTCTGTAGGTCTCTGTGTGAGTGAGTCTGTGGGTCTCTGTGTGAGTGAGTCTGTAGGTCTCTGTGTGGTGAGTCTGTGGGTCTCTGTGTGAGTGAGTCTGTAGGTCTCTGTGTGAGTGAGTCTGTGGGTCTCTGTGTGAGTCTGTGGGTCTCTGTGTGAGTGAGTCTGTGGGTCTCTGTGTGAGTGAGTCTGTGGGTCTCTGTGTGGTGAGTCTGTGGGTCTCTGTGTGAGTCTGTGGGTCTCTGTGTGAGTGAGTCTGTGGGTCTCTGTGTGAGTCTGTGGGTCTCTGTGTGAGTGGTGAGTCTGTGGGTCTCTGTGTGAGTGAGTCTGTGGGTCTCTGTGTGAGTGAGTCTGTGGGTCTCTGTGTGAGTGAGTCTGTGGGTCTCTGTATGAGTGAGTCTGTGGGTCTCTGTGTGAGTGAGTCTATGGGTCTCTGTGTGAGTGAGTCTGTGGGTCTCTGTGTGAGTGAGTCTGTGGGTCTCTGTTGTGAGTGGTGAGTCTGTGGGTCTCTGTGTGAGTGAGTCTGTGGGTCTCTATGTGGTGAGTCTGTGGGTCTCTGTGTGAGTGAGTCTGTGGGTCTCTGTGTGAGTGAGTCTGTGGGTCTTTGTGTGGTGAGTCTGTGGGTCTGTGTGTGAGTGGTGAGTCTGTGGGTCTCTGTGTGAGTGGTGAGTCTGTGGGTCTCTGTGTGAGTGAGTCTGTGGGTCTCTGTGTGAGTGAGTCTGTGGGTCTCTGTGTGAGCGAGTCTGTGGGTCTCTGTGTGAGTGAGTCTGTGGGTCTATGTGTGAGTGGTGAGTCTGTGGGTCTCTGTGTGAGTCTGTAGGTCTCTGTGTGAGTGAATCTGTGGGCCTCTGTGTGAATCTGTGGGTCTCTGTGTGGTGAGTCTGTGGGTCTCTGTGTGAGTGAGTCTGTAGGTCTCTGTGTGAGTGAGTCTGTGGGTCTCTGTGTGAGTGAGTCTGTGGGTCTCTGTGTGAGTGAGTCTGTGGGTCTCTGTGTGAGTGAGTCTGTGGGTCTCTGTGTGAGTCTGTAGGTCTCTGTGTGAGTGAGTCTGTGGGTCTCTGTGTGAGTGAGTCTGTGGGTCTCTGTGTGAGTGGTGAGTCTGTGAGTCTCTGTGTGAGTGAGTCTGTGGGGCTCTGTGTGAGTGAGTCTGTGGGTCTCTGTGTGAGTCTGTGGGTCTCTGTGTGAGTGAGTCTGTGGGTCTCTGTGTGAGTGGTGAGTCTGTGGGTCTCTGTGTGAGTGAGTCTGTGGGGCTCTGTGTGAGTCTGTAGGTCTCTGTGTGAGTGAGTCTGTGGGTCTCTGTGTGAGTGAGTCTGTGGGTCTCTGTGTGAGTGGTGAGTCTGTGGGTCTCTGTGTGATGAGTCTGTGGGTCTCTGTGTGGTGAGTCTGTGGGTCTCTGTGTGAATCTGTGGGTCTCTGTGTGAGTGAGTCTGTAGGTCTCTGTGTGAGTGAGTCTGTGGGTCTCTGTGTGAGTGAGTCTGTGGGTCTCTGTGTGAGTCTGTAGGTCTCTGTGTGAGTGAGTCTGTAGATCTCTGTGTGAGTGAGTCTGTGGGTCTCTGTGTGAGTCTGTGGGTCTCTGTGTGAGTGAGTCTGTGGGTCTCTGTGTGAGTCTGTGGGTCTCTGTGTGGTGAGTCTGTGGGTCTCTGTGTGAGTCTGTGGGTCTCTGTGTGAGTGAGTCTGTGGGTCTCTGTGTGAGTGAGTCTGTGGGTCTCTGTGTGGTGAGTCTGTGGGTCTCTGTGTGGTGAGTCTGTAGGTCTCTGTGTGAGTGAATCTGTGGGTCTCTGTGTGAGTCTGTAGGTCTCTGTGTGAGTGAGTCTGTGGGTCTCTGTGTGAGTCTGTAGGTCTCTGTGTGAGTGAATCTGTGGGTCTCTGTGTGAGTCTGTAGGTCTCTGTGTGAGTGAGTCTGTGGGTCTCTGTGTGAGTGAGTCTGTGGGTCTCTGTGTGAGTGAGTCTGTGGGTCTCTGTGTGAGTGAGTCTGTGGGTCTCTGTGTGGTGAGTCTGTGAGTCTCTGTGTGAGTGAGTCTGTGGGTCTCTGTGTGAGTGAGTCTGTGGGTCTCTGTGTGGTGAGTCTGTAGGTCTCTGTGTGGTGAGTCTGTGGGTCTCTGTGTGAGTCTGTAGGTCTCTGTGTGAGTGAGTCTGTGGGTCTCTGTGTGAGTGAGTCTGTGGGTCTCTGTGTGGTGAGTCTGTAGGTCTCTGTGTGGTGAGTCTGTGGGTCTCTGTGTGAGTGAGTCTGTAGGTCTCTGTGTGAGTGAGTCTGTGGGTCTCTGTGTGAGTCTGTGGGTCTCTGTGTGAGTGAGTCTGTGGGTCTCTGTGTGAGTGAGTCTGTGGGTCTCTGTGTGGTGAGTCTGTGGGTCTCTGTGTGAGTCTGTGGGTCTCTGTGTGAGTGAGTCTGTGGGTCTCTGTGTGAGTCTGTGGGTCTCTGTGTGAGTGGTGAGTCTGTGGGTCTCTGTGTGAGTGAGTCTGTGGGTCTCTGTGTGAGTGAGTCTGTGGGTCTCTGTGTGAGTGAGTCTGTGGGTCTCTGTATGAGTGAGTCTGTGGGTCTCTGTGTGAGTGAGTCTATGGGTCTCTGTGTGAGTGAGTCTGTGGGTCTCTGTGTGAGTGAGTCTGTGGGTCTCTGTATGAGTGAGTCTGTGGGTCTCTGTGTGAGTGAGTCTGTGGGTCTCTGTGTGAGTGAGTCTGTGGGTCTCTGTATGAGTGAATCTGTGGGTCTCTGCGTGAGTGAGTCTGTAGGTATCTGTGTGAGTGAGTCTGTGATTCTCTGTGTGAGTGTGAGTCTCTGTGTGAGTGAGTCTGTGGGTCTCTGTGTGAGTGAGTCTGTGGGTCTCTGTGTGAGTGAGTCTGTGGGTCTCTGTGTGAGTGAGTCTGTGGGTCTCTGTGTGAGTGAGTCTGTGGGTCTCTGTGTGAGTCCGTGGGTCTCTGTTTGAGTGAGTCTGTGGGTCTCTGTGTGAGTGAGTCTGTGGGTCTCTGTGTGAGTGAGTCTGTGGGTCTCTGTGTGAGTGAGTCTATGGGTCTCTGTGTGAGTGAGTCTGTGGGTCTCTGTGTGAGTGAGTCTGTGGGTCTCTGTGTGAGTGAGTCTGTGGGTCTCTGTGTGAGTGAGTCTATGGGTCTCTGTGTGAGTGAGTCTGTGGGTCTCTGTGTGAGTGGTGAGTCTGTGGGTCTCTGTGTGAGTGAGTCTGTGGGTCTCTGTATGAGTGAGTCTGTGGGTCTCTGTGTGAGTGAGTCTGTGGGTCTCTGTGTGAGTGAGTCTGTGGGTCTCTGTGTGAGTGAGTCTGTGGGTCTCTGTGTGAGTGAGTCTGTGGGTCTCTGTGTGAGTGAGTCTGTGGGTCTCTGTGTGGTGAGTCTGTGAGTCTCTGTGTGAGCGAGTCTGTGGGTCTCTGTGTGAGTGAGTCTGTGGGTCTCTGTGTGAGTGGTGAGTCTGTGGGTCTCTGTGTGAGTGAGTCTGTGGGTCTCTGTGTGAGTGAGTCTGTAGGTATCTGTGTGAGTGAGTCTGTGCTTCTCTGTGTGAGTGTGAGTCTCTGTGTGAGTGAGTCTGTGGGTCTCTGTGTGAGTCTGTGGGTCTCTGTGTGAGTGAGTCTGTGGGTCTCTGTGTGAGTGAGTCTGTGGGTCTCTATGTGGTGAGTCTGTGGGTCTCTGTGTGAGTGAGTCTGTGGGTCTCTGTGTGAGTGAGTCTGTGGGTCTCTGTGTGAGTGAGTCTATGGGTCTCTGTGTGAGTGAGTCTGTGGGTCTCTGTGTGGTGAGTCTTAGAGGCTAAAGGGGGGATCTTTGGCTGTGTCTGTGTGTAGGTGCTGCTAGTCGCTACTAACAGCACTTGCCCCTACAGCCCTGTTAGAGGCTACACGGGACAGCTTTGTCTGTGTGTGTAGGTGCTGCTACTCGCTACTAACACAGCACTTGCCCCTACAGCCTGTTAGAGGCTACACGGGGGATCTTTGTCTGTGTGTGTATGTGCTGCTACTCGCTACTGACAGCACTTGCCCCTACAGCCCTGTTAGAGGCTACCTGGGGGACCTTTGTCTGTGTGTGTAGGTGCTGCTACTCGCTACTAACACAGCACTTGCCCCTACAGCCTGCTAGAGGCTAGACGGGGGATCTTTGTCTGTGTGTGTAGGTGCTTCCACTCGCTACTAACACAGCACTTGCCCCCACAGCCTGTTAGAGGCTACACGGGGGACCTTTGTCTGTCTGTGTAGGTGCTGCTACTCGCTACTGACAGCACTTGCCCCTACAGCCCTGTTAGAGGCTACACGGGGGATCTTTGTCTGTGTGTGTAGTTGCTGCTACTGACAGCACTTGCCCCTACAGTCCTGTTAGAGGCTACACGGGGGATCTTTGTCTGTGTGTGTGTAGGTGCTGCTACTCGCTACTGACACAGCACTTGCCCCTACAGCCCTGTTAGAGGCTACACGGGGGATCTTTGTCTTTGTTTGAGGAAATCCGTTTTGACCGCTCGGCGGATTGGGGTGGGTGGGTGGGGTGGTACAGAGGGGGTGGGTGGCCTGGCCCGGCCGCCTTTGTGTCCCCAGTGCCACGGACAGACACTCACTCACTCATACACTCACTGTTACACTCACTCACTCATACACTCACTCATACACTCACTCATACACTCACTCACTCATATACTCACTCATACACTCACTCACTCATACACTCACTCACTCATACACTCATACACTCACTCATACACTCACTCACTCACTCATACACTCACTCACTCATACACTCACTCACTCATACACTCACTCACTCACACACTCACACACTCACTCACTCATACACTCACTCACTCATACACTCACTCACTCATACACTCACTCACTCATACACTCATTCACTCATACACTCACTCGCTCATACACTCACTCACTCATACACTCATACACTCACTCATACACTCACTCATACACTCATACACTCACTCATACACTCACTCACTCACTCATACACTCATACACTCACTCACTCATACACTCACACACTCACTCACTCATACACTCACTCATACACTCACTCACTCATACACTCACTCATACACTCACTCACTCATACACTCACTCACTCATACACTCATACACTCACTCATACACTCACTCACTCACTCATACACTCATACACTCACTCATACACTCACTCACTCATACACTCACTCATACACTCACTCACTCATACACTCACTCATACACTCACTCACTCATACACTCACTCACTCATACACTCACTCACTCATACACTCACTCACTCATACACTCACTCATACACTCACTCACTCACTCATACACTCACTCATACACTCACTCACTCATACACTCACTCATACACTCACTCATACACTCACTCATACACTCACTCACTCATACACTCACTCACTCATACACTCACTCACTCATACACTCACTCATACACTCACTCACTCATACACTCACTCACTCATACACTCACTCATACACTCACTCACTTACTCACTCATACACTCACTCACTCATACACTCATTCACTCATACACTCACTCATACACTCACTCACTTACTCATACACTCACTCAATCATACACTCACTCATACACTCACTCACTCATACACTCACTCACTCATACGCTCACTCACTCATACACTCACTCATACACTCACTCACTCATACACGCACTCACTCTTACACTCACTCACTCATACACTCACTCATACACTCACTCATACACTCACTCATACACTCACTCACTTGCTCATACACTCATACACTCACTCATACACTCACTCACTCACTCATACACTCACTCACTCATACACTCACTCACTCATACACTCACTCATACACTCACTCACTCATACACTCACTCGCTCATACACTCACTCACTCATACACTCACTCGCTCATACACTCACTCACTCATACACTCATACACTCACTCATACACTCACTCACTCATACACTCATACACTCACTCATACACTCACTCACTCATACACTCACTCATACACTCACTCATACACTCACTCACTCATACACTCATACACTCACTCACTCATACACTCACTCACTCACTCATACACTCACTCACTCATACACTCACTCACTCACTCATAGACTCACTCATACACTCACTCACTCATACACTCACTCACTCATACACTCACTCACTCATACATACACTCACTCACTCACTCATACACTCACTCACTCATACACTCATACACTCACTCACACTCACTCACTCATACACTCACTCATACACTCACTCACTTACTCACTCATACACTCACTCACTCATACACTCACTCATACACTCACTCACTCATACACTCATACACTCACTCATACACTCACTCACTCATACACTCACTCACTCATACACTCATACACTCACTCACACACTCACTCACTCATACACTCACTCACTCATACACTCATACACTCACTCATACACTCACTCATACACTCACTCACTCATACACTCATACACTCACTCACTCATACACTCATACACTCACTCACACACTCACTCACTCATACACTCACTCACTCATACACTCACTCATACACTCACTCATACACTCACTCACTCATACACTCATACACTCACTCATACACTCACTCATACACTCACTCACTCATACACTCATACACTCACTCATACACTCACTCACTCATACACTCACTCACTCATACACTCATACACTCACTCACTCACTCATACACTGACTCACTCATACATAGTAAGGTGTTGTTAGTAAGCAAGGTGTTGTTTGCAAGGTGTTGTCAGTAAGGAGTTGTTAGTAAGGCGTTGTTAGCAAGGCGTTGTTAGTGAGTAAGGCGTGGTTAGTAAGGCGTTGTTGGTAAGTAAGGAGTTGTTACTAAGTAGTTAGTAAGTAAGGAGTTGTTAATAAGCGAGGAGTTGTTAGTAAGGCATTGTTAGTATGTAGTTAGTAAATAAGGAGTTGTTAGTAAGGTGTTGTTATTAGGTAAGGAGTTGTTAGTAAGGCGTTAGTAAGTAGCTGTTAGTTAGGAGTTGTTAGTAAGGCGTTGTTAGTAAGGATTTGTTAGTGGGGGGTTGTTAGTAAGGAGTTGTTGGTAAGGCGTTGTTGGTAAGGGGTTGTTAGTAAGGCGTTGTTAGTAAGTAAGGCGTTGCTAGTAAGTGGTTGTTAGTAAGTAGTTGTTAGTATGTAGTTGTTAGTATGTAGTTGTTAGTGAGGCGTTGTTAGTAAGGTGATGTTAGTAAGTAAGGCGTTGTTGGTAAGTAGTTGTTAGTAAGTCGTTGTTAGTAAGTAGTTGTTAGTATGTAGTTGTTAGTATGTAGTTGTTAGTGAGGTGTTGTTGATAAGGAGTTTTTAGTAAGGAGTTGTTAGTAAGTGGTTGTTAGTATGTAGTTGTTAGTGAGGCGTTGTTAATAAGGCGCTGTTAGTAAGGAGTTAGTAAGTAGTTAGTGAGGCGTTGTTAGTAAGTAGTTGTTAGTAAGGCGTTGTTGGCAAGGAGTTGTTAGTAAGGAGTTGTTAGTAAGGAGTTGTTGGTAAGGCGTTGTCAGTAAGGCATTGTTGGTAAGGCGTTGTTAGTAAGTAGTTGGTAAGTAGTTGTTGGTAATGAGTTGTTAGTGGGGCGTTGTTAGTAAGTAGTTTGTAAGTAGTTGTTAGTGAGGCATTGTTAGTGAGGCGTTGTTAGTGAGGAGTTGTTAGTTAGGTGTTGTTAGTAAATAGTTGGTAAGTAGTTGTTAGTAAGTAGTTGTTGGTAAGTAGTTGTTAGTGAGGCATTGTTAGTAAGTAGTTGTTAGTGAGGCGTTGTTGGTGAGGCGTTGTTAGTGAAGAGTTGTTAGTAAGGAGTTGTTAGTAAGACGTTAGTAAGACGTTGTTAGTAAGTAATTGTTAGTGAGGCATTGTTAGTGAGGAGTTGTTGGCGAGGAGTTTTTAGTAAGTAGTTGTTAGTAAGACGTTGTTAGTGAGGCGTTGTCGGTGAGGCATTGTTAGTGAGGAGTTAGTAAGTAATTGTTGGTAAGACGTTGTTAGTAAGACGTTGTTAGTAAGTAGTTGTTAGTGAGGAGTTGTTAGTAAGTAATTGTTGGTAAGACGTTGTTAGCAAGACGTTGTTATTAAGTAGTTGTTAGTGAGGCATTGTTAGTGAGGCATTGTTAGTGAGTAGTTGTTAGTAAGTAGTTGTTGGTAGGTAGTTGTTAGTAAGTAGTTGTTGGTAAGTAGTTGTTGGTAGGTAGGTTAGTAAGTAGTTGTTAGTAAGATGTTGTTAGTAAGTAGTTGTTAGTAAGTTGTTAGTAAGTCGTTGTTAGTAAGTAGTTGTTAGTAAGGAGTTGTTAGTAAGTAGTTGTTGGTAAGCAGTTGTTGGTAGGTAGTTGTTAGTAAGTAGTTGTTAGTAGGTGGTTGTTAGTAAGTTGTTGGCAAGGAGTTGTTGGTAAGTAGTTGTTAGTAAGTAGTTGTTGGTAGGTAGTTGTTAGCAAGTAGTTGTTAGTAAGATGTTGTTAGTAAGTAGTTGTTAGTAAGTTGTTAGTAAATAGTTGTTAGTAAGTTGTTAGTAAGTAGTTGTTAGTAAGTAGTTGTTAGGAAGTAGTTGTTAGTAAGGAGTTGTTAGTAAGGAGTTGTTAGTAATGAGTTGTTAGTATGTAGTTAGTAATAAGTTGTTAGTATGTAGTTGTTAGTAAGGAGTTGTTAGCGAGTAGTTGTTAGTAAGTTGTTAGTAAGTAGTTGTTAGTAAGGAGTTGTTAGTAAGTAGTTGTTAGTAATGAGTTGTTAGTGAGTAGTTGTTAGTAAGGACTTGCTAGTAAGTTGTTAGTAAGGAGTTGTTAGTGAGTGGTTGTTAGTAAGTTGTTGTTAGTAATGAGTTGTTAGTGAGTAGTTGTTAGTAAGTTGTTGTTAGTAATGAGTTGTTAGTGAGTAGTTGTTAGTAATGAGTTGTTAGTGAGTAGTTGTTAGTAATGAGTTGTTAGTGAGTAGTTGTTAGTAAGGAGTTGTTAGTAAGGAGTTGTTAGTGAGTGGTTGTTAGTAAGTTGTTGTTAGTAATGAGTTGTTAGTGAGTAGTTGTTAGTAAGTAGTTGTTAGTAATGAGTTGTTAGTGAGTAGTTGTTAGTAAGGAGTTGTTATCGAGTAGTTAGTAAGTAGTTGTTAGTAAGTAGTTGTTAGTAAGTGGTTGTTAGTAATGAGTTGTTAGTAGGTAGTTGTTAGTAAGTTGTTAGTAAGTTGTTAGTAAGTTGTTGTTAGTAAGTTGTTCGTAAGTTGTCGGTAAGGAGTTGTTAGTGAGTAGTTGTTAGTAAGTTGTTAGTAAGGAGTTGTTAGTGAGTAGTTGTTAGTAAGTTGTTAGTAAGGAGTTGTTAGTAGTAAGTTGTTAGTGAGTTGTTAGTAAGTAGTTGTTAGTAAGTGGTTGTTAGTAAGTTGTTAGTAAGTAGTTGTTAGTAAGTAGTTGTTAGTAAGTGGTTGTTAGTAAGTTGTTAGTAAGGAGTTGTTAGTGAGTAGTTGTTAGTAATGAGTTGTTAGTGAGTAGTTGTTAGTAATGAGTTGTTAGTGAGTAGTTGTTAGTAATGAGTTGTTAGTGAGTAGTTGTTAGTAAGGAGTTGTTAGTAAGGAGTTGTTAGTAAGTAGTTGTTAGTAAGTAGTTGTCAGTAAGTTGTTAGTAAGTTGTTGGTAAGTTGTTGGTAAGTTGTTAGTAAGTTGTTAGTAACGAGTTGTTAGTAAGGAGTTGTTAGTAAGTTGTTAGTAAGTAGTTGTTAGTAAGTTGTTAGTAATGAGTTGTTAGTGAGTAGTTGTTAGTAAGTAGTTGTTAGTAAGTTGTTAGTAATGAGTTGTTAGTGAGTAGTTGTCCCACCGCGTGTCTGCGCTCGATCGAGGTTCGTGTGAGAACCTCGTTGTGTCACCTCCAGTGATCCCTCCTCCTCCTCTGCCACCACCACCACCCGCAACATTGAAGCCACGTTTACTGACTCACGCGGCCTGGAAAACATTCGTGACCCTACGCCTAAATGTCGCCCAGGGTCGTTACAGTGAGCGGCCTGCAATGATCCTTACAGTGAGCGGCCCTGCAATGGAAAGTTTGGCCCGAAAGGGTCACGTTAGGGTCATCACATCACGACCACCATCATCATCACCACCATCATCATCATCATCACCACCATCATCACCACCACCATCGTCATCACCACCATCATCATCATCATCACCACCACCATCATCACCAGCAACACCACCATCATCATCACCACCATCATCATCATCACCACCACCACCATCGTCATCACCACCATCATCACCAGCACCATCATCATCACCACCACCACCATCGTCACCACCATCACCACCATCATCACCACCATCATCACCATCATCACCACCATCATCACCATCATCATCGTCACCAGCAACACCACCATCATCATCATCACCATCATCATCATCACCACCACCATCATCATCACTATCATCACCACCATCATCATCATCACCATCATCATCACCACCATCATCACCACCACCATCATCACCACCACCATCATCATCATCATTACTATCATCACCACCACCATCATCACCATCACCACCATCATCACCAGCAACACCATCATCATCATCACCATCATCATCACCACCACCACCATCATCACCACCACCATCATCACCACCATCATCACCAGCAACACCACAATCATCATCACCACCATCATCACCAGCACCACCTCCATCGTCACCAGCAACACCACCATCGTCATCACCACCATCACCATCATCACCAGCAACACCATCATCACCATCATCACCACCACCATCATCATCACCACCATCATCATCATCATCACCATTATCACCATCATCACCAGCAACACCACCATCATCATCACCACCATCATCACCATCATCATCACCATCATCATCACCATCATCACCACCACCATCATCATCATCACCACCATCATCATCACCATCATCATCATCACCATCATCACCACCACCATCATCATCACCAGCAACACCCTCATCACCACCATCATCATCATCACCATCATCATCACCACCACCATCACCATCATCACCACCATCATCACCACCATCATCACCACCATCATCATCACCATCATCACCACCATCATCATCATCACCATCATCACCACCACCATCATCATCATCACCACCATCATCATCACCATCATCACCACCATCATCATCACCAGCAACACCATCATCACCACCACCATCACCACCAGCAACACCACAATCATCATCACCACCATCATCACCAACACCATTATCACCACCATCATCACCACCATGATCATCACCATCATCACCATCATCATCACCACCATCATCACCAGCACCACCTCCATCGTCACCAGCAACACCACCATCGTCATCACCACCATCACCATCATCACCAGCAACACCATCATCACCACCACCATCATCACCAGCAACACCATCATCACCATCACCACCACCATCATCATCATCATCACCACCATCATCATCATCACCATTATCACCACCACCATCATCACCAGCAACACCACCATCATCATCACCACCATCATCACCACCATCATCACCATCATCATCACCATCATCATCACCATCATCACCACCACCATCATCATCACCACCATCATCATCATCACCATCATCATCATCACCATCATCACCACCACCATCATCATCATCATCACCACCATCATCATCACCATCATCATCATCACCATCATCACCACCACCATCATCATCACCAGCAACACCCTCATCACCACCATCATCATCATCACCATCATCATCACCACCACCATCACCATCATCACCACCATCATCACCACCATCATCACCACCATCATCATCACCATCATCACCACCATCAACCTGTAAACCGTTTTACTCGCCTCGCGAGTTCGCGTCGCTCATTTTGGTCGGAGTTTATTTGCCGCCTTGTCCTCAGGTTAAAGAAGCCCAACGCATGCTCGCCGATCAGATTCTGAGTGTGGAGCGAGCAAATCCAGATTCGTTGGTTATCGTACTTGGCGACTTTAACAAAGGTAATCTCAGCCACGAACTCCCCAAATACATACAATTCATTAAATGCCCAACCAGAGAAGGGAACACTCTGGATCACTGCTACACTACAGTCAGTAGAGCCTACCATGCCGTCCCCCGAGCAGCACTAGGACACTCTGACCATGCCATGGTCCACCTGATTCCTGCATACAGGCAGAAACTAAAACTCTGTAAACCTGCTGTGAGGACATCTAAACAGTGGACCAGTGAGGCTGTGGAAGATTTGCGGGCGTGCTTAGACTGTACTGACTGGGATATGTTCACGACTGCTACCAATAGTCTGGATGAACTCACAGAGGCTGTGACGTCCTACATCAGCTTCTGTGAGGACTGCTGTATCCCAACACGTACCAGGGTGAACTTTAACAACAATAAGCCCTGGTTCTCAGCAAAGCTCAGAAGGTTGAGGTTGGAGAAGGAGGAAGCGTTTAGGAGTGGAGATAGAGACAGATTCAAGGAGTCGAAGAACAGGTTTAGCAAAGCGGTGAGAGAGGCTAAACGACTGTACTCAGAGAGACTAAAACACCAGTTCTCTACAAACGACGCTGCTTCTGTCTGGAGAGGGCTCAGGCAGATCACCAACTACAAACCCAGAGCCCCCCACACCACTAACGACTCCCGCCTAGCCAACGACCTGAACGAGTTCTACTGTAGATTTGAAAGACAATTGGACTGTCCTGAACCACCCCTTCCAACCCAAGAGGCCCCATCCCCCACCAATACTACAGAGACGACTATCTCCTTTCAGGAGGAAGAAGTTAATAGACTTTTCAAGAGGCAGAATCCACGCAAAGCAGCCGGGCCGGACTCTGTCTCTCCAGCCACCCTCAGGCACTGCGCTGACCAGCTGTCTCCGGTGTTCACCAACATCTTTAACACCTCCCTGGAGACATGCCATGTACCAGCCTGTCTCAAGTCCTCCACCATCATCCCTGTGCCCAAAAAGCTAAGGCCAACAGGACTAAATGATTACAGACCGGTCGCCCTTACATCTGTGGTAATGAAGTCTTTTGAGCGCCTGGTCCTGGCACACCTCAAAGCCATCACAGACCCTCTCCTGGACCCCCTTCAGTTTGCCTACAGAGCCAACAGGTCTGTGGACGATGCAGTTAACATGGCCCTCCACTTCACCCTACAGCATCTGGACGCCCCAGCATCCTACGCCAGGATCCTGTTTGTGGACTTCAGCTCTGCCTTCAACACCATCATCCCTGCCCTGCTTCAGGACAAGCTCTTCCAGCTGAACGTGCCATACACCACCTGTAAATGGATCACAGACTTCCTGTCTGACAGGAAGCAGTGCGTTAAGCTGGGAACACAAGTCTCTGGCTCCAGGTCCATCAGCACCGGAACTCCTCAGGGCTGCGTCCTTTCCCCTCTGCTCTTCTCCCTGTATACCAACAGCTGCACCTCCAATCATCTGTTCGTCAAACTATTGAAGTTTGCGGATGACACCACCCTCATTGGGCTGATCTCTGGTGGGGATGAGTCTGACTATAGGTGGGAAGCTGACAATCTGGTGACCTGGTGTAGCCAGAACAACTTAGAGCTAAATGCTCTAAAGACAGTTGAGATGGTTGTGGACTTCAGGAAGAATACAGCACCACTCACCCCCATCACCCTGTTAGACTCCCCAGTAAAAATTGTAGAGTCCTTCCGCTTCCTGGGCACTATTCTCTCCCGGGACCTCAAGTGGGAATTGAACATCAGCTCCCTCACCAAGAAAGCTCAACAGAGGATGTACTTTCTACGGCAGCTGAAGAAATTCAACCTGCCAAAGACAATGATGGTGCAATTCTATACAGCGATCATTGAATCCATCCTCACCTCCTCCATAACCGTCTGGTACGCTGCTGCCACTGCCAAGGACAAGAGCAGACTGCAGCGTATCATCCACACTGCTGAGAAGGTAATTGCCTGCAATCTACCGACCCTCGAGGACCTGCACACGACAAGGTCTATGAGGCGAGCGAGGAAGATTATGGCCGATTTCTCCCACCCTGGACACTCTCTGTTTCAGCTACTCCCCTCCGGCAGAAGGCTTCGGTCCATCAGGACCAAAACCTCACGCCATAAAAACAGTTTCTTCCCATCTGCTGCTGGCCTGTTAAACAAGGCCAAGGGCTAACACTGTTTTTAACATTTGATCTACATAACGACACGTTGCTGATATTAACTATGTTTCCCTATTTGTATTTTTAAATTATATCTTAAAGCTATTTTATATTCGATATTTATTTAATTTTATATAATTCAGCCCCTTAGTGTTAGACTTTTAACCCTTATTATAGTAAGACTTGTTTAAAACTTATTTAAGATTTTAGATTCCTATATGTTGAATGTATGCACCATCCTGCCAAAGTAAATTCCGTGTCGGTGTGAACTTACATGGCGAATAAAACCCTTTCTGATTCTGATTCTGATCATCATCACCATCATCACCACCACCATCATCATCATCACCACCATCATCATCACCATCATCACCACCATCATCATCACCAGCAACACCATCATCACCACCACCATCATCACCAGCAACACCACAATCATCATCACCACCATCATCACCAACACCATTATCACCACCATCATCACCACCATGATCATCACCATCATCACCATCATCATCACCACCATCATCACCAGCACCACCTCCATCGTCACCAGCAACACCACCATCGTCATCACCACCATCACCATCATCACCAGCAACACCATCATCACCACCACCATCATCACCAGCAACACCATCATCACCATCACCACCACCATCATCATCATCATCACCACCATCATCATCATCACCATTATCACCACCACTATCATCACCAGCAACACCACCATCATCATCACCACCATCATCACCACCATCATCACCATCATCATCACCATCATCATCACCATCATCACCACCACCATCATCATCACCACCATCATCATCATCATCACCATCATCACCACCACCATCATCATCACCAGCAACACCCTCATCACCACCATCATCATCATCATCACCATCATCATCACCACCACCATCACCATCATCACCACCATCATCACCACCATCATCATCACCATCATCACCACCATCATCATCACCATCATCACCACCACCATCATCATCATCATCACCATCATCATCATCACCATCATCATCACCATCATCACCACCACCATCATCATCACCAGCAACACCATCATCACCACCATTATCACCAGCAATACCACCATCATCATCACCACCATCATCATCACCATCATCATCACCATCATCACCATCATCATCACAATCATCACCACCATCATCATCACCATCATCACCACCACCATCATCATCACCAGCAACACCACCATCATCATCACCACCATCATTACCACCATCATCATCACCATCATCATCATCACCACCATCATCATCATCACCACCACCACCACCATCATCACCACCACCACCATCATCACCACCACCATCATCATCACCACCATCATCACAATCACCATCATCACCATGATCATCATCACCACCACCATCATCATCATCACCATCATCATAATCACCACCATCATCATCACCATCATCACCACCATCATCATCACCACCACCATCATCACCACCACCATCATCATCATCACCATCATCATAATCACCACCATCATCATCACCACCATCACCACCATCATCATCATCACCACCATCATCATCACCACCACCATCATCATCATCACCACCACCACCACCATCATCATCAACACCACCATCATCATCACCACCACCATCATCACTACCATCATAATCATTATCATCATCACCACCATCATCACCATCATCATCACCACCATCATCACCACCATCATCATCACTACCACCATCATCACCACCACCACCGTCATCACCACCACCACCATCGTCATCACCATCATCATCACCCCCACCATCATCATCATCACCACCATCATCACCACCACCATCATCACCACCATCATCATCATCATCACCACCACCATCATCATCATCACCATCATCACCACCATCATCATCACCATCATCATCCACCATCATCATCACCACCACCATCACCAACACCACCATCATTATCACCACCATCACCACCACCATCATCATCACCATCATCATCATCACCACCATCATCATCATCACCACCATCATCATCACCATCATCACCACCATCATCATCACCATCATCAGCATCATCACCACCACCATCACCACCACCATCATCATCACCACCACCATCACCACCACCATCATTATCACCACCACCATCACCACCACCATCATTATCACCACCATCACCACCACCATCATTATCACCACCATGACCATCATCACCACCATCATCATCACCATCATCACCACCATCATCATCACCATCATCAGCATCATCATCACCACCATCACCACCATCATCATCACCACCATCATCACCACCACCACCACCATTATCACCACCATCATAATTATCACCACCACCATTATCACCACCATCATCAATACACACACACTTACAAAGATCCCCCGTGTAGCCTTAACAGACTGTAGGGGCAAGTGCTGTTAGCGAGCACCTATGAAGGCCGGTAACGGCACACGAGGGGGTGGGTGGCCAGCACCACGCCCGACCGCCTTTGTCTCCCCAGTGGCGATGTTTACTACACACCGCACCAGGTACTCATTTGAGGCTGAGTCGACCTAGGGGGGACCCATGACCGGTTCAGCGAATCGTCACCGGGAATCGAACCCGGTTCGCCGGGTTCGTAGCACAGCGTAGCGCTGACCACTACACCCACCGCTCCCTCATATACACATATACACATATATACACATATACACACACATATATATACACATATATACACACATATATATACACATATACACACATATATATACACATATATACACACATATATACACATACACACATATACACACACATACATACACACATATATATACACACACATACACAGTGAGTGGGTGAGTGAGTGGGTGGGTGAGTGAGTGAGTGGATGAGTGAGTGGGTGAGTGGGTGAATGAGTGAGTGAGTGGGTGAGTGAGTGGGTGGGTGAGTGGGTGAGTGAGTGGGTGAGTGAGTGAGTGGTTGAGTGAGTGGGTTAGTGAGTGGGTGAATGAGTGAGTGGGTGAGTGGGTGAGTGAGTGAGTGGGTGAGTGAGTGAGTGGGTGAGTGAGTGAGTGGTTGAGTGAGTGGGTGAGTGAGTGGGTGAATGAGTGAGTGGGTGCGTGAGTGGGTGAGTGAGTGAGTGGGTGAGTGAGTGAGTGGGTGAGTGGGTGAGTGAGTGGGTGAGTGGGTGAGTGAGTGAGTGGGTGAGTGAGTGGGTGAGTGGGTGAGTGAGTGGGTGAGTGAGTGGGTGAGTGGGTGAGTGGGTGGGTGAGTGAGTGAGTGGGTTAATGAGTGAGTGGGTGAGTGAGTGGGTGAGTGTGTGAGTGAGTGGGTGAGTGGGTGGGTGAGTGAGTGAGTGGGTTAATGAGTGAGTGGGTGAGTGAGTGAGTGGGTGAGTGGGTGAGTGAGTGGGTGAGTGAGTGAGTGGGTGAGTGAGTGGGTGAGTGAGTAACGAGGCCACTGGGCTATCGTGAGGGTTCTAAGCGACTAATTTATTCACACAACGCTGATTAAAGTTCATACAAAGTAAAAATTATTTAAAAAAAAACGTCCCACCCCCTCCCTCCCTCCTTCGGTATTTATCCACAAAACTCTCCGCCTGGTTACGCACAACGCTCTGGAGAAGGCCCGTTGCCTGGAACGTCTGCTGTGTGTGTAGAGTCTCAGCCTTGAGGGCTTTAAGAGGCCGTTTAAGGGCGGGGGGGGGGGGCAAGTGGTGGGGGGTGGCTGTCTCTGGCGGATTCGTAGCGCTAACCACAACACCCACCGCTCCTCTCACTCACTCACCCACCAACTCACTCATTCACCAACTCACCTACCCACTCACTCACCCACCCACTCACCCCTCACCCACTCACTCACCAAATCACTCACCCACCCACCCACTCACTCACCCAATCACTCACCCACTCACTCACCCACCCACTCACCCACTCACCCACCCACTCACTCACCCCTCACCCACTCACCCACCCACCCACTCACCCACCCACTCACCCACCCACCCACTCACCCACCCACCCACTCACCCACCCCCTCACCCACCCCCTCAGCCACCCACTCACCCACCCACTCACCCACCCCCTCACCCACCCACTCACCCACCCCCTCACCCACCCACTCACCCACCCACTCACCCACCCACTCATTCACTCACCCACTCACCCACCCACTCACCTACTCACCCACCCACCCCCTCCCTCACCCACCCACTCACTCACCCACCCACCCACTCACCCACCCACTCACCCACTCACCCACTCACTCATTCACTCACCCACTCACCCACCCACTCACCTACTCACCCACCCATTCACCCACCCACGCCCTCCCTCACCCACCCACTCACTCACCCACCCACCCACTCACCCACCCACTCACTCACCCACCCACTCACTCACCCCTCACCCACTCACCCCTCACCCACTCACTCACTCACCCACTCACTCATCCACCCACTCACCCACTCACCCACCCACTCACCCACTCACCCACTCACCCACCCACTCACCCACTCACCCACTCACTCACCCATTCACTCACTCATTCACTCACTCATTCAATCACCCACTCACCTACTCACCCACCCACCCCCTAACCCACCCACCCCTTCACCCACCCACTCACCCACCCACTCACCCCTCACCCACTCACTCACCAAATCACTCACCCACCCACCCACTCACCCACTCACTCACCCAATCACTCACTCATCCAATCACCCACTCACTCACCCAATCACTCACCCACTCACTCACCCACCCACTCACCCACTCACTCACCCCCACTCACCCACTCACCCACCCACCCACTCACTCACTCACTCACCCCTCACCCACTCACCCACCCACCCACCCACTCACTCACCTACTCACCCACTCACCCACCCACCCACTCACCCACCCACCCACTCACCCACCCACCCACTCACCCACCCACCCACCCACTCACCCACCCACCCACCCACTCACCAACCCACCCACTCACCCACCCACCCACTCACCCACCCCCTCACCCACCCCCTCAGCCACCCACTCACCCACCCCCTCACCCACTCACCTACTCACCCACCCCCTCACCCACCCACTCACCCACCCCGTCACCCACCCACTCACCCACCCACTCATTCACTCACCCACTCACCCACCCACTCACCTACTCACCCACCCACCCACCCCCTCCCTCACCCACCCACTCACTCACCCACCCACCCACTCACCCACCCACTCACCCACTCACTCACCCACCCACTCACTCACTCACCCCTCACCCACTCACCCCTCACCCACTCACTCACTCACCCACTCACTCATCCACCCACTCACCCACCCACTCACCCACTCACCCACCCACTTACCCACTCACCCACTCACTCACCCATTCACTCACTCATTCAATCACCCACTCACCTACTCACCCCACCCACCCCCCTAACCCACCCACCCCTTCACCCACCCACTCACCGACCCACTCACCCACCCACTCACTCACCCACCCACTCACTCACCCACTCACCCACCACTCACTCACCCACTCATTCACTCACCCACTCATTCACTCACCCACCCACTCACCTACTCACCCACCCACTCACCCACCCACCCACCCCCTCCCTCACCCACTCACTCACTACTCACCCACCCACTCACTCACCCACCCACTCACTCACTCACCCACTCACTTAACAACTCACCCACTCACTCACCAACTCACCCACTCACTCACTCACCCACCCACCCACTCACCTACCCACTCACCCACCCACCCACCTACTCACCCACTCACTCACTCACCCACCCACTCACCCATTCACTCACTCATTCACTCATTCAATCACCCACTCACCTACTCACCCACCCACCCCCTAACCCACCCACCCTTCACCCACCCACTCACCGACCCACTCACTCACTCACCCACTCACCCACCCACTCACTCACCCACTCATTCACTCACCCACTCATTCACTCACCCACCCACTCACCTACTCACCCACCCACTCACCTACTCACCCACCCACTCACCTACTCACCCACCCACTCACCCACCCACCCACCCCCTCCCTCACCCACCCACTCACTCACTCACCCACCCACCCACTCACTCACTCACCCACTCACTTAACAACTCACCCACTCACTCACCAACTCACACACTCACTCACCCACCCACTCACCCACCCACTCACCCACCCACCCACCTACTCACCCACTCACTCACCCACCCACTCACTCACCCACCCACTCACTCACCCACCCACTCACTCACTCACTCACCCACTCACTTAACAACTCACCCACTCACTCACCAACTCACCCACTCACTCACTCACCCACCCACCCACTCACCCACCCACCCACTCACCCACCCACTCACCCACCCACCCACCTACTCACCCACTCACTCACTCACCCACCCACTCACCCACCCACCCACTCACCCATTCACTCACTCATTCAATCACTCATTCAATCACCCACTCACCTACTCACCCACCCACCCCCTAACCCACCCACCCCTTCACCCACCCACTCACCGACCCACTCACTCACCCACCCACTCACTCACCCACTCACCCACCCACTCACTCACCCACTCATTCCACTCACCCACTCATTCACTCACCCACCCACTCACCTACTCACCCACCCACTCACCTACTCACCCACCCACTCACCCCCACCCCTCCCTCACCCACCCACTCACTCACTCACCCACCCACTCACTCACTCACCCACTCACTTAACAACTCACCCACTCACTCACCAACTCACTCACTCACACACTCACTCACCCACCCACTCACCCACCCACTCACCCACCCACTCACCTACTCACCCACTCACTCACTCACCCACCCACCCACTCACCCACCCACCCACTCACCCCTCACCCACTCACTCATCCACCCACTCACCCACTCACTCACCCACTCACCCACTCACCCACTCACTCACTCACTCACCCACCCACCCACCCACTCACCCACCCACTCACTCACTCACTCACCCACCCACCCACCCACTCACTCACCCACCCACTCAACCCACCCACTCACCCACCCACTCACTCACTCACCCACCCACCCACTCACCCACTCACTCACTCACCCACTCACTCACCCACTCACCCACTCACTCACCCACCCACCCATCTACTCACTCACTCACTCACCCACCCACCCACTCACCCACCCACCCACCCACTCACTCACCCACTCACCCACCACTCACTCACTCACTCACCCACTCACTCACTCACCCACTCACCCACTCACCACTCACTCACCCACTCACTCACTCACCCACCCACTCACTCACCCACCCACTCACTCACCCACCCACTCACTCACCCACCCACTCACCCACCCCACTCACTCACCCACCCACCCACCCACTCACTCACCCACTCACCCACCCACTCACTCACCCACTCACCCACCCACTCACTCACACTACTCACCCACCCCTCACCTACTCACCCACCCACTCACCCACCCACCCACCCCCTCCCTCACCCACCCACCCACCCCCTCCCTCACCCACCCACTCACTCACTCACCCACTCACTCACTCACCCACTCACTCACTCACCCACTCACTTAACAACTCACCCACTCACTCACCAACTCCACGCACTCACACACTCACACACTCACTCACACACTCACTCACCCACCCACTCACCCACCCACTCACCCACCCACCCACCTACTCACCCACTCACTCACTCACCCACCCACCCACTCACCCCTCACCCACTCACTCATCCACCCACTCACCCACTCACTCACCCACTCACTCACTCACTCACCCACCCACCCACCCACTCACTCACTCACCCACTCACCCACCCACTCACCCACTCACCCACTCACTCACCCACCCACTCACTCACTCACCCACCCACTCACTCACTCACCCACCCACTCACTCACCCAGTCACCCACTCACCCACCCACTCACCCACCCACTCACTCACTCACCCACCCACTCACTCACTCACCCACCCACCCACCCACTCACTCACCACCCACTCACTCACCCACCCACTCACTCACTCACCCACCCACCCACTCACCCACTCACTCACTCACCCACTCACTCACCCACTCACCCACTCACTCACTCACCCACCCACCCACTCACTCACCCACCCACCCACCTACTCACTCACTCACTCACCCACCCACCCACTCACCCACTCACCCACTCACTCACTCACTCACCCACCCACCCACTCACTCACTCACCCACCCACTCACCCCACCCACTCACCCACTCACCCACCCACTCACCCACCCACTCACTCACTCACTCACCCACCCACTCACTCACTCACCCACCCACCCACCCACTCACTCACCCACCCACTCACCCACCCACTCACTCACTCACCCACCCACCCACTCACCCACTCACTCACTCACCCACTCACTCACCCACTCACCCACTCACTCACTCACCCACCCACCCACTCACTCACCCACCCACCCACCTACTCACTCACTCACTCACCCACCCACCCACTCACCCACCCACCCACCCACTCACTCACCCACTCACCCACTCACTCACTCACCCACCCACCCACTCACCCACTCACTCACTCACCCACTCACTCACCCACTCACCCACCCACTCACTCACTCACTCACCCACCCACTCGCCCACCCACCCACTCAACCCACCCACTCACCCACCCACCCACTCACCCACCCACCCGCCCACCCACCCACTCACCCACCCACCCACTCACCCACTCACCCACTCACTCACCCACCCACTCACTCACTCACCCACCCACTCACTCACCCACTCACCCACTCACCCACCCACTCACTCACTCACTCACCCACCCACCCACTCACTCACTCACCCACCCACCCACTCACTCACCCACCCACTCACCCACCCACTCACCCACCCACTCACTCACTCACCCACCCACCCACTCACCCACTCACTCACTCACCCACTCACTCACCCACTCACCCCTCACTCACTCACTCACCCACCCACCCACTCACTCACCCACCCACCCACCTACTCACTCACTCACTCACCCACCCACCCACTCACCCACCCACCCACCCACTCACTCACCCACTCACCCACCCACTCACTCACTCACCCACCCACCCACTCACCCACTCACTCACTCACCCACTCACTCACCCACTCACCCACTCACCCACCCACTCACTCACTCACTCACCCACCCACTCACCCACCCACTCACTCACTCACCCACCCACCCACTCACCCACTCACTCGCTCACCCACTCACTCACCCACCACTCACTCACCCACTCACTCACCCACTCACCCACTCACCCACTCACTCACTCACTCACCCACTCACTCACTCACCCACCCACCCACCCACTCACCCACTCACCCACCCACTCACTCACTCACCCACCCACCCACCCACTCACTCACTCACCCACTCACTCACCCACTCACCCACTCACCCACCCACTCACTCACTCACCCACCCACTCACCCACCCACTCACTCACTCACCCACCCACCCACTCACCCCACTCACTCACTCACCCACTCACTCACTCACCCACTCACTCACCCACCCACCCACTCACTCACCCACTCACTCACTCACTCACCCACCCACTCACCCACCCACTCACTCACTCACCCACCCACCCACTCACCCACTCACTCACCCACCCACCCACTCACTCACCCACTCACTCACCCACTCACCCACCCACTCACTCACTCACTCACCCACACCACTCACTCACCCACCCACCCACTCACCCACTCACTCACTCACCCACTCACTCACCCACTCACCCACTCACCCACCCACTCACTCACTCACCCACCCACTCACCCACCCACTCACTCACTCCACCCCACCCACTCACCCACTCACTCACTCACCCACTCACTCACCCACCCACCCACTCACTCACCCACTCACTCACCCACTCACCCACTCACTCACTCACCCACTCACTCACTCACCCACCCACCCACTCACCCACTCACTCACCCACTCACTCACCCACTCACCCACTCACTCACTCACTCACCCACTCACTCACTCACCCACCCACCCACTCACTCACCCACTCACCCACTCACTCACTCACTCACCCACCCACTCACCCACCCACTCACCCACCCACTCACCCACTCACTCACTCACCCACTCACTCACCCACCCACCCACTCACTCACCCACTCACTCACCCACTCACCCACTCACCCACCCACTCACTCACTCACCCACCCACTCACCCACCCACTCACGCACCTCACCCACCCACCCACTCACCCACTCACTCACTCACCCACTCACTCACTCACCCACTCACTCACCCACCCACCCACTCACTCACCCACTCACTCACTCACTCACCCACCCACTCACCCACCCACTCACTCACTCACCCACCCACCCACTCACCCACTCACTCACCCACCCACCCACTCACTCACCCCCACTCACTCACCCACTCACCCACCCACTCACTCACTCACTCACCCACTCACTCACTCACCCACCCACTCACTCACCCAACTCACCCACTCACCCACCCACTCACTCACTCACCCACCCACTCACCCACCCACTCACTCACTCACCCACCCACCCACCCACTCACCCACTCACTCACTCACCCCACTCACGCACCCACCCACCCACTCACTCACCCACTCACTCACCCACTCACCCACTCACTCACTCACCCACTCACTCACTCACCCACCCACCCACTCACCCACTCACTCACCCACTCACTCACCCACTCACCCACTCACTCACTCACTCACCCACTCACTCACTCACCCACCCACCCACTCACTCACCCACTCACCCACTCACTCACTCACTCACCCACCCACTCACCCACCCACTCACCCACCCACTCACCCACTCACTCACTCACCCACTCACTCACCCACCCACCCACTCACTCACCCACTCACTCACCCACTCACCCACTCACTCACTCACTCACCCACTCACTCACTCACCCACCCACCCACCCACTCACCCACTCACTCACTCACCCACTCACTCACCCACCCACCCACTCACTCACCCACTCACTCACCCACTCACCCACTCACTCACTCACCCACTCACTCACTCACCCACCCACCCACTCACCCACTCACTCACCCACTCACTCACCCACTCACCCACTCACTCACTCACTCACCCACTCCCACTCACCCACCCACCCACTCACTCACCCACTCACCCACTCACTCACTCACTCACCCACCCACTCACCCACCCACTCACCCACCCACTCACCCACTCACTCACTCACCCACTCACTCACCCACCCACCCACTCACTCACCCACCCCCTCACTCACCCACCCACTCACACCCACCCACACTCACCCACACTCCACCCACTCACCCACTCACCCACCCACTCACTCACTCACCACCCACTCACACCACCCACTCACCTCACTCACTCACCCACTCACTCCATCCTCTCACACCCACTCCACTCACTCACTCATCACTCACCCACTCACTCACCCACCCACTCACCACCCTCTCACTCACCCACCCACTCACCCACCCACTCACTCACCCCACCCACCACTCACCCACTCACTCACCCACTCACTCACTCACCCCACTCACCACTCACTCACCCACTCACTCACCCTCACCCACCCACTCACCCACTCACTCACTCACCACTCACTCACCCTACTCACACCCACTCACCCACCCCTCACCCACTCCACCACTCACCCACCCACTCACTCACTCACCCACCCACCCACTCCCCACTCACTCACTCACCCACTCACTCACCCACCCACCCACTCACTCACCCACTCACTCACCCACTCACCCACTCACTCACTCACCCACTCACTCACTCACCCACCCACCCACTCACCCACTCACTCACCCACTCACTCACCCACTCACCCACTCACTCACTCACTCACCCACTCACTCACTCACCCACCCACCCACTCACTCACCCACTCACCCACTCACTCACTCACTCACCCACCCACTCACCCACCCACTCACCCACCCACTCACCCACTCACTCACTCACCCACTCACTCACCCACCCACCCACTCACTCACCCACTCACTCACCCACTCACCCACTCACTCACTCACTCACCCACTCACTCACTCACCCACCCACCCACCCACTCACCCACTCACTCACTCACCCACTCACTCACCCACTCACCCACTCACCCACCCACTCACTCACTCACCCACCCACTCACCCACCCACTCACTCACTCACTCACCCACCCACCCACTCACTCACTCACTCACCCACCCACTCACCCACCCACTCACTTACTCACCCACTCACTCACCCACCCACTCACTCACCCACTCACTCACCCACTCACCCACTCACCCACCCACTCACTCACCCACTCACTCACTCACCCACCCACCCACTCACCCACTCACTCACTCACCCACCCACCCACTCACCAACCCACCCAACCCATCACCACCGACGCTGCTGCTGCTGCTGCTGCCGTGATTGTGGTGGTGGTTGTTGTTGTGGTGGTTGTTGTTGTTGTTGTGCCGGTGGTTGTTGTTGTTGTGGTAGTGACACTGTCACCACCGCTGCCGTGGTGGTTGTTGTGCCGGTTGTTGTTGTAGTGCCGGTTGTTGTTGTAGTGCCGGTGGTTGTTGTTGTTGTTGTGCCGGTGGTGGTTGCCGTCAATCTCTCCGGCCGTGCGTTCCCCAGCGACGCCGATCGGTGCAGCAGTGGAGCGAGACTGACGCGCACCAGCAGCTGCCCCTGCTGCTGCCCCTGCCCCTGCTGCTGCCCCTGCTGCCCAGCTACCCTGGGGCAGCGCGCGAAGGGCAGCAACGGAGGTGGCGTGGAGGGTTGCCCGGTGGTGGTGGTGGTGGTGGCGTGGTGGTGAATCAACCCGAGGTGGAGGTGGTGGTGGTTGTGGTGAGGAAGTGGTTGGTGGTGGTTGTGGTGGTTGTGGTTGAGTCTCGGAGTCTTGAGAGGAAGAGGAGGAGGAGGATGGTGGTGGTGGCGGAGGTGGTTGTGGTGGTTAAGGTGGAGGTGGTTAAGGTGGTGGTGGTGAAAGTGATGGATTCTAGGAGGGGTGTTCAGACTCCCTGACGTGGGAGTCGTGGGGTCACCTCTGGGGGTACCCCTGGGGTAGACCTTGTCGTTACCCCTGGGCTCGTGATCCCCTCTGGGGGTACCCCTGGGGTAGACCTTGTCGTTACCCCTGGGCTCGTGATCCCCTCTGGGGGTACCCCTGGGGTAGACCTTGTCGTTACCCCTGGGCTCGTGATCCCCTCTGGGGGTACCCCTGGGGTAGGCCTTGTCGTTACCCCTGGGCTCGTGATCCCCTCTGGGGGTACCCCTGGGGTCGTGATCCCCCCCAGGAGGAGCCCTGGGGTAGACCTTGTCGTTACCCCTGGGGTCCACCCCTGGCCTCCCCCCGGTGTCCCCCTTGAGACTCCCCCTGAGGCTCCCCCTGGGACTCCCCCTGAAGCTCCCCCTGAAGCTCCCCCCGGTGTCCCCCTTGAGACTCCCCCTGAGGCTCCCCCTGAGGCTCCCCCCGGTGTCCCCCTTGAGGCTCCCCCTGAGGCTCCCCCTGAGGCTCCCCACGGTGTCCCCCTTGAGACTCCCCCTGAGGCTCCCCCCGGTGTCCCCCTTGAGACTCCCCCTGAGGCTCCCCCCGGTGTCCCCCTTGAGACTCCCCCTGAGGCTCCCCCCGGTGTCCCCCTTGAGACTCCCCCTGAGGCTCCCCACGGTGTCCCCCTTGAGGCTCCCCCTGAGGCTCCCCCTGAGGCTCCCCGTCGCCGCCCCCGGCGAGCCACGGGGGAGGAGACGCCCCTGCGGTGAGCCGGAGAATCCAAATCCGCCGCAGCCGCCGCCACCGCCGTTGTTGTGGTTGTTGTGGTTGTTGTGGTTGTTGTGGTTGTTGTTGTGGCTGTGGGGGCCGCCGTTGTTGTTGTTGTTGTTGTTCCGGCACAGCCGGCCGGCCGACGTGGACGTGGTGAGGCTGCTGCAAGGGTGGGGGAGGGGGGAGGGTTTCGGAATCGGTGATCGGCCTAGTCCAGGGCCTAGTCCAGGGCCTAGTCCAGGGCTTAACCCAGTAGCCCAGGGCCTAGCCCAGGGCCTAGCCCAGGGCCTAGTCCAGGGCCTAGTCCAGGGCCTAGCCCAGGGCCTAGCCCAGGGCCTAGTCCAGGGCCTAGCCCAGGGCCTAGCCCAGGGCCTAGTCCAGGGCCTAGCCCAGGACCTAGCCCAGGGCCTAGTCCAGGGCCTAGTCCAGGGCCTAGCCCAGGGCCTAGCCCAGGTCATAGTCCAGGGCCTAGTCCAGGGCCTAGCCCAGGGCCTAGTCCAGGGCCAAGTCCAGGGCCTAGTCCAGGGCCTAGCCCAGGGCCTAGTCCAGGGCCTAAAGCCAGGGCCTAGTCCAGGGCCTAGCCCAGGGCCTAGTCCAGGGCCTAGTCCAGGGCCTAGTCCAGGGCCTAGTCCAGGGCCTAGTCCAGGGCCTAGCCCAGGGCCTAGCCCAGGGCCTAATCCAGGGCCTAGTCCAGGGCCTAGCCCAGGGCCTAGTCCAGGGCCTAGTCCAGGGCCTAGTCCAGGGCCTAAAGCCAGGGCCTAGTCCAGGGCCTAGTCCAGGGCCTAGTCCAGGGCCTAGCCCAGGGCCTAGTCCAGGGCCTAAAGCCAGGGCTAGTCCAGGGCCTAGCCCAGGGCCTAGTCCAGGACCTAGTCCAGGGCCTAGTCCAGGGCCTAGCCCAGGGCCTAGTCCAGGGCCTAGCCCAGGGCCTAGTCCAGGGCCTAGTCCAGGGCCTAGTCCAGGGCCTAAAGCCAGGGCCTAGTCCAGGGCCTAGTCCAGGGCCTAGCCCAGGGCCTAGCCCAGGGCCTAGTCCAGGGCCTAGTCCAGGGCCTAGCCCAGGGCCTAGTCCAGGGCCTAGTCCAGGGCCTAGTCCAGGGCCTAGTCCAGGGCCTAGCCCAGGGCCTAGTCCAGGGCCTAGCCCAGGGCCTAAAGCCAGGGCCTAGTCCAGGACCTAGCCCAGGGCCTAGTCCAGGGCCTAGCCCAGGGCCTAGCCCAGGGCCTAGTCCAGGGCCTAGCCCAGGGCCTAGTCCAGGGCCTAGTCCAGGGCCTAGCCCAGGGCCTAGTCCAGGGCCTAGTCCAGGGCATAGTCCAGGGCCTAAAGCCAGGGCCTAAAGCCAGGGCCTAGTCCAGGGCCTAGTCCAGGGCCTAGTCCAGGGCCTAGTCCAGGGCCTAAAGCCAGGGCCTAGTCCAGGACCTAGCCCAGGGCTTAGTCCAGGGCCTAGTCCAGGGCCTTGTCCAGGGCCTAGTCCAGGGCCTAGCCCAGGGCCTAGTCCAGCGCCTAGTCCAGGGCCTAGTCCAGGGCCTAGCCCAGGGCCTAGCCCAGGGCCTAGTTCAGGGCCTGGCCCAGGGCCTGGTCCAGGGTCTGGTCCAGGGCCTAGTCCAGGGTCTAGTCCAGGGCCTAGTCCAGGGCCTAGCCCAGGGCCTAGTCCAGGGCCTAAAGCCAGGGGCCTAGTCCAGGGCCTAAAGCCAGGGCCTAGTCCAGGGCCTAGTCCAGGGCCTAGTCCAGGGCCTAGCCCAGGGCCTAGTCCAGGGCCTAAAGCCAGGGCTTAGTCCAGGACCTAGCCCAGGGCCTAGTCCAGGGCCTAGTCCAGGGCCCAGTCCAGGGCCTAGCCCAGGGCCTAGCCCAGGGCCTAGTCCAGGGCCTAGTCCAGGGCCTAGTCCAGGGCCTAGTCCAGGGCCTAGTCCAGGGCCTAAAGCCAGGGCCTAGTCCAGGACCTAGCCCAGGGTCTAGTCCAGGGCCTAGTCCAGGGCCTAGTCCAGGGCCTAGTACAGGGCCTAGTCCAGGGCCTAGTCCAGGGCCTAGCCCAGGGCCTAAAGCCAGGGCCTATTCCAGGACCTAGCCCAGGTCCTAGTCCAGGGCCTAGTCCAGGGCCTAGTCCAGGGCCTAGCCCAGGGCCTAGCCCAGGGCCTAGCCCAGGGTCTAGCCCAGGGAGTAGCCCAGGGCCTAGTCCAGGGCCTAGTCCAGGGCCTAGCCCAGGGCCTAGCCCAGGGCCTAGTCCAGGGCCTAGTCCAGGGCCTAGCCCAGGGCCTAAAGCCAGGGCCTAGTCCAGGGCCTAGTCCAGGGCCTAGCCCAGGGCCTAGCCCAGGGCCTAAAGCCAGGGCCTAGTCCAGGGCCTAGTCCAGGGCCTAGTCCAGGGTCTAGCCCAGGGCCTAGTCCAGGGCCTAGCCCAGGGCCTAGCCAAGGGCCTAGCACATTGCCTAGTCCAGGGCCTAGCCCAGGGCCTAGCCCAGGGCCTAGCCCAGGGCCTAGTCCATGGCCTAGTCCAGGGCCTAGTCCAGGGCCTAGCCCAGGGCCTAGCCCAGGGCCTAGTCCAGGGCCTAGTCCAGGGCCTAAAGCCAGGGCCTAGTCCAGGGCCTAGTCCAGGGCCTAGCCCAGGGCCTAGTCCAGGGTCTAGCCCAGGGCCTAGCCCAGGGCCTAGCCCAGGGCCTAGTCCAGGGCCTAGCCCAGGGCCTAGCCCAGGGCCTAGCCCAGGGCCTAGTCCAGGGCCTAGCCCAGGGCCTAGCCCAGGGCCTAGTCCAGGGCCTAGCCCAGGGCCTAGCCTAGGGCCTAGTCCAGGGCCTAGCCCAGGGCCTAGTCCAGGGCCTAGCCCAGGGCCTAGTCCAGGGCCTAGCCCAGGGCCTAGTCCAGGGCCTAGTCCAGGGCCTAGCCCAGGGCCTAAAGCCAGGGCCCTAGTCCAGGGCCTAGTCCAGGGCCTAGTCCAGGGCCTAAAGCCAGGGCCTAGTCCAGGGCCTAGCCCAGGGCCTAGCCCAGGGCCTAACCCAGACCCTAACCCAGACCCTAACCCAGACACTAACCCAGGGCCTAACCCAGACACTAACCCAGACCCTAACCCAGACCCTAACCCAGACCCTAACCCAGACCCTAACCCAGACACTAACCCAGGGCCTAACCCAGACACTAACCCAGACACTAACCCAGGGCCTAACCCAGACACTAACCCAGACCCTAACCCAGGGACTAACCCAGACACTAACCCAGACCCTAACCCAGACCCTAACCCAGACCCTAACCCAGACCCTAACCCAGACACTAACCCAGACCCTAACCCAGACCCTAACCCAGACCCTAACTCAGACCCTAACTCAGACCCTAACCCAGACACTAACCCAGACACTAACCCAGACACTAACCCAGGGCCTAACCCAGACACTAACCCAGGGCCTAACCCAGACACTAAACCAGGGCCTAACCCAGGGCCTAACCCAGACACAAACCCAAACCCTAACCCAGACACTAACCCAGACCCTAACCCAGACCCTAACCCAGACACTAACCCAGACACTAACCCAGACACTAACCCAGACCGTAACCCAGACCCTAACCCAGACCCTAACCCAGACACTAACCCAGACCCTAACCCAGGGCTTAACCCAGTCCCTAACCCAGACACTAACCCAGACCCTAACCCAGACCCTAACCCAGACTCTAACCCAGACACTAACCCAGACCCTAACCCAGACCCTAACCCAGACACTAACCCAGACACTAACCCAGACCCTAACCCAGGGCCTAACCCAGACCCTAACCCAGACACTAACTCAGACACTAACCCAGGGCCTAACCCAGGGCCTAACCCAGACCCTAACCCAGGGCCTAACCCAGACACTAACCCAGACACTAACCCAGACTCTAACCAAGACACTAACCCAGACTCTAACCCAGACACTAACCCAGACTCTAACCCAGACACTAACCCAGACCCTAACCCAGACACTAACCCAGACACTAACCCAGACAGTAACCCAGACTCTAACCCAGACTCTAACCCAGACACTAACCCAGACTCTAACCCAGAACCTAACCCAGACCCTAACCCAGACACTAACCCAGACACTAACCCAGACTCTAACCCAGACCCTAACCCAGACCCTAACCCAGACCCTAACCCAGGGCCTAACCCAGACTCTAACCCAGACCCTAACCCAGACCCTAACCCAGGGCCTAACCCAGACCCTAACCCAGACCCTAACCCAGGGCCTAACCCAGACCCTAACCCAGACACTAACCCAGACACTAACCCAGACCCTAACCCAGACCCTAACCCAGACCCTAACCCAGGGCCTAACCCAGACCCTAACCCAGACCCTAACCCAGGGCCTAACCCAGACCCTAACCCAGGGCCTAACCCAGGGCCTAACCCAGACGCTAACCCAGACACTAACCCAGACACTAACCCAGACCCTAACCCAGACCCTAACCCAGACACTAACCCAGACTCTAACCCAGACCCTAACCCAGACCCTAACCCAGACCCTAACCCAGACACTAACCCAGGGCCTAACCCAGACCCTAACCCAGGGCCTAACCCAGACCCTAACCCAGGGCCTAACCCAGACCCTAACCCAGGGCCTAACCCAGGGCCTAACCCAGACCCTAACCCAGACCCTAACCCAGACCCTAACCCAGACCCTAACCCAGACCCTAACCCAGGGCCTAACCCAGACCCTAACCCAGACACTAACCCAGACCCTAACCCAGGGCCTAACCCAGACCCTAACCCAGGGCCTAACCCAGACCCTAACCCAGACACTAACCCTGACCCTAACCCAGACCCTAACCCAGACCCTAACCCAGACCCTAACCCAGACACTAACCCAGACCCTAACCCAGACCCTAACCCAGACACTAACCCAGACTCTAACCCAGACACTAACCCAGACACTAACCCAGACCCTAACCCAGACTCTAACCCAGACACTAACCCAGACTCTAACCCAGAACCTAACCCAGACACTAACCCAGACCCTAACCCAGACACTAACCCAGACCCTAACCCAGGGCCTAACCCAGACACTAACCCAGACCCTAACTCAGACCCTAACCCAGACCCTAACCCAGACACTAACCCAGACCCTAACCCAGGGCCTAACCCAGACCCTAACCCAGGGCCTAACCCAGACCCTAACCCAGACCCTAACCCAGACCCTAACCCAGACACTAACCCAGACCCTAACCCAGACACTAACCCAGACCCTAACCCAGACCCTAACCCAGACCCTAACCCAGACCCTAACCCAGACCCTAACCCAGACCCTAACCCAGACCCTAACCCAGGGCCTAACCCAGACCCTAACCCAGACCCTAACCCAGGGCCTAACCCAGACCCTAACCCAGGGCCTAACCCAGGGCCTAACCCAGACGCTAACCCAGACACTAACCCAGACACTAACCCAGACCCTAACCCAGACCCTAACCCAGACACTAACCCAGACTCTAACCCAGACCCTAACCCAGACCCTAACCCAGACCCTAACCCAGACACTAACCCAGGGCCTAACCCAGACCCTAACCCAGGGCCTAACCCAGACCCTAACCCAGGGCCTAACCCAGACCCTAACCCAGGGCCTAACCCAGGGCCTAACCCAGACCCTAACCCAGACCCTAACCCAGACCCTAACCCAGACCCTAACCCAGACCCTAACCCAGACCCTTACCCAGGGCCTAACCCAGACCCTAACCCAGACACTAACCCAGACCCTAACCCAGACCCTAACCCAGACCCTAACCCAGACACTAACCCAGACCCTAACCCAGACCCTAACCCAGACACTAACCCAGACTCTAACCCAGACACTAACCCAGACACTAACCCAGACCCTAACCCAGACTCTAACCCAGACACTAACCCAGACTCTAACCCAGAACCTAACCCAGACACTAACCCAGACCCTAACCCAGACACTAACCCAGACCCTAACCCAGGGCCTAACCCAGACACTAACCCAGACCCTAACTCAGACCCTAACCCAGACCCTAACCCAGACACTAACCCAGACACTAACCCAGACCCTAACTCAGACCCTAACCCAGACCCTAACCCAGACCCTAACCCAGGGCCTAACCCAGACCCTAACCCAGACCCTAACCCAGACCCTAACCCAGACACTAACCCAGACCCTAACCCAGACATTAACCCAGGGCTTAGCCCAGACACTAACCCAGACCCTAACCCAGACCCTAACCCAGACACTAACCCAGGGCCTAACCCAGGACCTAACCCAGACACTAACCCAGACCCTAACCCAGGGCCTAACCCAGACCCTAACCCAGGGCCTAACCCAGACACTAACCCAGACCCTAACCCAGACACTAACCCAGACACTAACCCAGGGCCTAACCCAGACCCTAACCCAGGGCCTAACCCAGACCCTAACCCAGACACTAACCCAGACACTAACCCAGACCCTAACCCAGGGCCTAACCCAGACACTAACCCAGACCCTAACCCAGACACTAACCCAGACACTAACCCAGGGCCTAACCCAGGGCCTAACCCAGACCCTAACCCAGACACTAACCCAGACACTAACCCAGACCCTAACCCAGACCCTAACCCAGACCCTAACCCAGACACTAACCCAGACCCTAACCCAGACCCTAACCCAGACCCTAACCCAGACCCTAACCCAGACCCTAACCCAGACTCTAACCCAGACACTAACCCAGACCCTAACCCAGGGCCTAACCCAGACACTAACCCAGACTCTAACCCAGACTCTAACCCAGACCCTAACCCAGACACTATCCCAGACCCTAACCCAGACCCTAACCCAGGGCCTAACCCAGACCCTAACCCAGACCCTAACCCAGGGCCTAACCCAGGGCCTAACCCAGACTCTAACCCAGACCCTAACCCAGACCCTAACCCAGACTCTAACCCAGACCCTAACCCAGACTCTAACCCAGACTCTAACCCAGACCCTAACCCAGACCCTAACCCAGGGCCTAACCCAGGGCTTAGCCCAGACCCTAACCCAGACCCTAACCCAGGGCCTAACCCAGGGCCTAACCCAGGGCCTAACCCAGGGCCTAACCCAGGGCTTGGCCCAGGGGGCTCCTCACCTGCTCTTGGCGGTGGGGTTGCCGGTGGGCCCTCCGGGCCCTCTGCGTGTGGCTGCCCCTGCCGCCGCCGCCGCCGCCGCCGGCCCCCTTACGTGGCCGCTGCCGAAACGCCCGGTGCGGAGTTGGTGTCGAACCCAGGCCCGGAGGCCCGCGAGGCCCCCGGCCTCCGCCAGCGACGTCCGGGGCCAAGGGTTCACTCCGGCCTGGTCCAGCACCGCCACGGCCAGAGCACGGCCCACCTGGAGGAGGGAGGTGGGGGGTGGTGAGAGTGAGAGAGTGAGAGTGAGTGAGTGTATGAGTGTGTGAGTGTATGCGTGAGTGTATGAGTGAGTGTATGAGTGAGTGAGTGTATGCGTGAGTGTATGAGTGAGTGTATGAGTGAGTGAGTGTATGAGTGAGTGTGTGAGTGAGTGTATGAGTGTGTGAGTGTATGCGTGAGTGTATGAGTGTGTGAGTGAGTGTACGAGTGAGTGTATGAGTGAGTGTATGAGTGAGTGAGTGTATGAGTGAGTGAGTGTATGAGTGAGTGAGTGTATGAGTGAGTGTATGAGTGAGTGTATGAGTGAGTGAGTGTATGAGTGTATGAGTGAGTGTACGAGTGTGAGAGTGTGTGAGTGAGTGTATGAGTGAGTAAGAAGGGGGACCGCACAGACTGTAACAACTACAGGGGCATCTCACTCCTCAGTGTGCCGGGAAAGGTCCTGGCAAGGATTATTCAGCATCGCCTTGCCAGGCACGCTGAGGAGAGGCTTGCGGAGCCCCAATGTGGTTTCAGGAAAGGGCGGTCCTGCACAGATGCCATATTTTCTGTCCGTCTGCTACAGCAGAGGTGTAGGGAATTCCAACAAGACCTACATCTCTGCTTTATTGACCTGGTCAAGGCCTATGATACCATCAGTAGGCCTGGGCTCTGGGTCGTTCTTCGTGCTTTTGGAGTACCTGACCCTCTGCTCACGATCATTAAGGACCTTCATGATGGTGAGCGGGCCCGGGTAAAACTACGTGGCCGGGAGTCAGAGCCATTCCCTGTACACCTTGGGGTGCGACAGGGATGTCCTCTGGCTCCCACATTATTTAACATCTATTTTGACCACGTAGTTCGTGAAGCCTTCAATAGCTGTACCGGGGGAATCTCCATATGGTACAGATATAATGGGAGGCTAATCGATGCCCGGGTGCGGTCAAGGGATGGCTCCCTATTGCTCAACCACGTTATGTATGCTGATGACTTGGTAATAGCTGCTCAGTCAGAGGAGGAGTTGGAGACGCTGCTGCTGAGACTGGAGCGTGCCACTAAGAGGTGGGGCCTTACCATCAGCCCCACCAAAACTAAGCACCTGCCTGGGTATTTTGTACCATCGGACACTCCACCCCCACAACTCCCAATCGGTGATGGGGCAGTTGTGGAGAGAGTGGAGAGTTTCCCATACCTGGGCAGTGTGCTTATGACTGGCTCCAGTTTAACAGCAGAGGTCTCACTCCGAATCAGTCGAGCGGCAATATCTTTTCATCGGTTGCGTAACGCTGTGTGGAAGCTACCTGGTCTGTCGCTCCGCACTAAGCTTCAGGTCTTCTCGGCCACGGTCATTCCCTCCCTTCTCTACGCTTGCGAAACGTGGACCCCCCTAATGGAACATCTTCGCCGGTTAGAAACATTTAGGCTGGCCTGCCTACGATCCATCCTGGGTTTAACCAGACTGGATTGTGTGAGGAGCTCAAAAATCCTTGAAAGATCTGGGCAGGGTCCCATCGGTGAGCTCCTCCGGCGGGCAAGGCTGCGTTGGCTGGGCCATGTAGCCCGCATGCCCAGCCAGTGTGTGAGAATGTGTGTGAGTTGTTTGAGAGTGGCAGTGTATGTGTGTGTGTAAGTGTGTGAGAGTGTGAGAGAGTGTGTGTGTGTGTGTAAGAGTGTGAGAGAGTGTGTCAGAGTGTGTGTGTGTAAGAGTGTGTGTGTGTGAGAGTGTGTAAGAGTGTGTGTGTGTGTACGTAAGAATGTGTGTGTGTGTGTGTGAGAGTGTGTGTGTGAGAGTGTGTGTGTGTAAGAGTGTGAGAGAGTGTGTGTGTGTAAGAGTGTGAGAGAGTGTGTGTGTCTAAGAGTGTGAGTGTGTGTGTGAGAGTGTGTAAGAGTGTGTGTGTGTGTAAGAGTGTGTGTGTGTGTAAGAGTGTGTGTGTGTGAGAGTGTGTAAGAGTGTGAGAGAGTGTGTGTGTGTAAGAGTGTGAGAGTGTGTGTGAGAGTGTGTGTGTGTAAGAGTGTGTGTGTGAGAGTGTGTAAGAGTGTGAGAGAGTGTGTGTGTGTAAGAGTGTGAGAGCATGTGTAAGAGTGTGTATGTGTGTGTGAGAGTGTGTAAGAGTGCGTGTGTGTGTGAGAGTGTGTAAGAGTGTGTGTGTGTGTACGTAAGAGTGTGTGTGTGTAAGAGTGTGAGAGTGTGTGTGTAAGAGTGTGTGTGAGAGTGTGTAAGAGTGTGTGTGTGTGTAAGAGTGTGTGTGTGTAAGAGTGTGAGAGTGTGTGTGTAAGAGTGTGTGTGTGTGAGAGTGTGTAAGAGTGTGTGTGTGTGTGTAAGAGTGTGTGTGTGTGTAAGAGTGTGTGTGTGTGTGTGAGAGTGTGAGAGAGCGTGAGAGAGTGAGCGAATGACGAGTGGCCAGCATCCCTCGCTCCCCTCACCTGCTCGTAGATGCTCGGCGTGTAGTGGGGGGGTGCCGATGGCCCCCCACCCTCCGTGGGCGAGTGGGCGGGGGGGGTAGCTCGCCCCCCATCGCCCACCACCGGAGCCAGCACCCCCACCTTACGCCCCGTGTTGTAGTTACACTCCAGCGTGTAGCTGTAGGGAGAGACCACGTGTTGTAGTTACACTCCAGCGTGTAGCTGTAGGGAGAGACCACGTGTTGTAGTTACACTCCAGCGTGTAGCTGTGGGGAGAGACCACGTGTTGTAGTTACACTCCAGCGTGTAGCTGTGTAGAGAGAGACCACGTGTTGTAGTTACACTCCAGCGTGTAGCTGTAGGGAGAGACCACGTGTTGTAGTTACACTCCAGTGTGTAGCTGTAGGGAGAGACCACGTGTTGTAGTTACACTCCAGCGTGTAGCTGTGTGGAGAGACCACGTGTTGTAGTTACACTCCAGCGTGTAGCTGTGGGGAGAGACCACGTGTTGTAGTTACACTCCAGCGTGTAGCTGTAGGGAGAGACCACGTGTTGGAGTTACACTCCAGCGTGTAGCTGTGGGGAGAGACCACGTGTTGTAGTTACACTCCAGCGTGTAGCTGTAGGGAGAGACCACGTGTTGTAGTTACACTCCAGCGTGTAGCTGTAGAGACCACGTGTTGTAGTTACACTCCAGCGTGTAGCTGTAGAGACCACGTGTTGTAGTTACACTCCAGTGTGTAGCTGTGGGGAGAGACCACGTGTTGTAGTTACACTCCAGCGTGTAGCTGTAGGGAGAGACCACGTGTTGTAGTTACACTCCAGCGTGTAGCTGTGGGGAGAGACCACGTGTTGTAGTTACACTCCAGCGTGTAGCTGTAGGGAGAGACCACGTGTTGTAGTTACACTCCAGCGTGTAGCTGTGGGGAGAGACCACGTGTTGTAGTTACACTCCAGTGTGTAGCTGTGTAGAGACCACGTGTTGTAGTTACACTCCAGCGTGTAGCTGTGGGGAGAGACCACGTGTTGTAGTTACACTCCAGCGTGTAGCTGTAGAGACCACGTGTTGTAGTTACACTCCAGCGTGTAGCTGTGGGGAGAGACCACGTGTTGTAGTTACACTCCAGCGTGTAGCTGTAGGGAGAGACCACGTGTTGTAGTTACACTCCAGCGTGTAGCTGTAGGGAGAGACCACGTGTTGTAGTTACACTCCAGCGTGTAGCTGTAGAGACCACGTGTTGTAGTTACACTCCAGCGTGTAGCTGTAGGGAGAGACCACGTGTTGTAGTTACACTCCAGCGTGTAGCTGTAGGGAGAGACCACGTGTTGTAGTTACACTCCAGCGTGTAGCTGTGGAGACCACGTGTTGTAGTTACACTCCAGCGTGTAGCTGTAGAGACCACGTGTTGTAGTTACACTCCAGCGTGTAGCTGTGTGGAGAGACCACGTGTTGTAGTTACACTCCAGCGTGTAGCTGTGGGGAGAGACCACGTGTTGTAGTTACACTCCAGCGTGTAGCTGTAGAGAGACCACGTGTTGTAGTTACACTCCAGCGTGTAGCTGTGTGGAGAGACCACGTGTTGTAGTTACACTCCAGCGTGTAGCTGTGGGGAGAGACCACGTGTTGTAGTTACACTCCAGCGTGTAGCTGTAGGGAGAGACCACGTGTTGTAGTTACACTCCAGCGTGTAGCTGTAGGGAGAGACCACGTGTTGTAGTTACACTCCAGCGTGTAGCTGTAGAGACCACGTGTTGTAGTTACACTCCAGCGTGTAGCTGTAGAGACCACGTGTTGTAGTTACACTCCAGCGTGTAGCTGTAGAGACCACGTGTTGTAGTTACACTCCAGCGTGTAGCTGTGTAAAGAGAGACCACGTGTTGTAGTTACACTCCAGCGTGTAGCTGTAGAGACCACGTGTTGTAGTTACACTCCAGCGTGTAGCTGTAGGGAGAGACCACGTGTTGTAGTTACACTCCAGCGTGTAGCTGTAGGGAGAGACCACGTGTTGTAGTTACACTCCAGCGTGTAGCTGTGGGGAGAGACCACGTGTTGTAGTTACACTCCAGCGTGTAGCTGTAGAGACCACGTGTTGTAGTTACACTCCAGTGTGTAGCTGTAGGGAGAGACCACGTGTTGTAGTTACACTCCAGCGTGTAGCTGGAGAGACCACGTGTTGTAGTTACACTCCAGCGTGTAGCTGTGTGGAGAGACCACGTGTTGTAGTTACACTCCAGCGTGTAGCTGTATAGAGAGACCACGTGTTGTAGTTACACTCCAGCGTGTAGCTGTGTAGGGAGAGACCACGTGTTGTAGTTACACTCCAGCGTGTAGCTGTAGAGACCACGTGTTGTAGTTACACTCCAGCGTGTAGCTGTAGGGAGAGACCACGTGTTGTAGTTACACTCCAGCGTGTAGCTGTAGGGAGAGACCACGTGTTGTAGTTACACTCCAGCGTGTAGCTGTAGGGAGAGACCACGTGTTGTAGTTACACTCCAGCGTGTAGCTGTGGGGAGAGACCACGTGTTGTAGTTACACTCCAGCGTGTAGCTGTAGGGAGAGACCACGTGTTGTAGTTACACTCCAGCGTGTAGCTGTAGGGAGAGACCACGTGTTGTAGTTACACTCCAGCGTGTAGCTGTAGAGACCACGTGTTGTAGTTACACTCCAGCGTGTAGCTGTGGGGAGAGACCACGTGTTGTAGTTACACTCCAGCGTGTAGCTGTAGAGACCACGTGTTGTAGTTACACTCCAGCGTGTAGCTGTAGGGAGAGACCACGTGTTGTAGTTACACTCCAGCGTGTAGCTGTGTAGAGACCACGTGTTGTAGTTACACTCCAGCGTGTAGCTGTAGGGAGAGACCACGTGTTGTAGTTACACTCCAGCGTGTAGCTGTAGAGACCACGTGTTGTAGTTACACTCCAGCGTGTAGCTGTAGAGACCACGTGTTGTAGTTACACTCCAGCGTGTAGCTGTGTGTAGAGACCACGTGTTGTAGTTACACTCCAGCGTGTAGCTGTAGGGAGAGACCACGTGTTGTAGTTACACTCCAGCGTGTAGCTGTAGAGACCACGTGTTGTAGTTACACTCCAGCGTGTAGCTGTGGGGAGAGACCACGTGTTGTAGTTACACTCCAGCGTGTAGCTGTGGGGAGAGACCACGTGTTGTAGTTACACTCCAGCGTGTAGCTGTAGAGACCACGTGTTGTAGTTACACTCCAGCGTGTAGCTGTGGGGAGAGACCACGTGTTGTAGTTACACTCCAGCGTGTAGCTGTGGGGAGAGACCACGTGTTGTAGTTACACTCCAGCGTGTAGCTGTAGAGACCACGTGTTGTAGTTACACTCCAGCGTGTAGCTGTGGAGAGAACACGGCGCCGCCCGGAGGACGGGTGTGTGTGTCTGTGTGGTGTGTGTGTGTGGTGTGTGTGTGTGTGGTGTGTACCAGTGTGTGGTGTGTGTGTGTGTGGTGTGTACCAGTGTGTGTGTCTGTGTGTGTGTGTCTGTGTGTGTGTACCACTGTGTGTGTGTACCAGTGTGTGTACCACTGTGTGTGTGTACCACTGTGTGTGTGTGTACCACTGTGTGTGTGTACCACTGTGTGTGTGTCTGTGTGTGTGTGTACCAGTGTGTGTGTGTGTACCAGTGTGTGTGTGTGGTGTGTGTGTGTGTATGTGTGTGTGTACCACTGTGTGTGTGTGTACCACTGTGTGTACCAGTGTGTGTACCAGTGTGTGTGTGTGGTGTGTACCAGTGTGTGTGTACCAGTGTGTGTACCAGTGTGTGTGTACCACTGTGTGTGTGTGTACCAGTGTGTGTACCACTGTGTGTGTGTACCAGTGTGTGTGTACCACTGTGTGTGTGTGTACCACTGTGTGTGTGTACCAGTGTGTGTGTACCACTGTGTGTACCAGTGTGTGTGTGTGTGTCTGTGTGTGTGTGTGTACCACTGTGTGTGTGTACCACTGTGTGTGTACCAGTGTGTGATGTGTACCAGTGTGTGGTGTGTGTGTGTACCACTGTGTGTATGTGGTGTGTACCAGTGTGTGGTGTGTGTGTGTACCAGTGTGTGTGTGTGTACCAGTGTGTGTACCACTGTGTGTGTGTACCAGTGTGTGTGGTGTGTACCACTGTGTGTGTACCAGTGTGTGTGTACCAGTGTGTGTGGTGTATACCACTGTGTGTGTACCACTGTGTGTGTACCAGTGTGTGTGTATGTGTGTGTGTGCGCATGTGTGTGTGTCTGTGTGTGTGTGTACCAGTGTGTGTGTACCACTGTGTGTGTGTGGTGTGTACCACTGTGTGTGTGTGTGTGTACCAGTGTGTGTGTACCAGTGTGTGTGTACCAGTGTGTGTGTACCAGTGTGTGTACCACTGTGTGTGTGTGTGTACCACTGTGTGTGTGTACCAGTGTGTGTGTACCACTGTGTGTGTGTACCAGTGTGTGATGCCCGTGGCTCTGTGCAGGGACACTCTCCCACTGCCCTCTTTGCTCTGCCCGTCGCGGCTGTCCACGGCGCTCATTCCCTTGTGTACCAGTGTGTGTGTGGTGTGTACCACTGTGTGTGTGTGTGTGTACCAGTGTGTGTGTGTACCACTGTGTGTGTACCACTGTGTGTGTGTGTCTGTGTGTACCAGTGTGTGTGTGGTGTGTGTGTGGTGTGTGTGTGTGGTGTGTACCAGTGTGTGTGTCTGTGTGTGTATGGTGTGTACCAGTGTGTGTGTACCACAGTGTGTGTACCAGTGTGTGTGTGTGGTGTGTACCACTGTGTGTACCACTGTGTGTGTGTGTACCAGTGTGTGTGTGTGTGTACCACTGTGTGTACCAGTGTGTGTGTGTGTACCAGTGTGTGTGTGTGTACCACTGTGTGTGTACCACTGTGTGTGTGTACACTGTGTGTGTACCACTGTGTGTGTGTACCAGTGTGTGTGTGTACCACAGTGTGTGTGTACCACTGTGTGTGTGTCTGTGTGTGTGTGTCTGTGTGTGTGTACCACTGTGTGTGTGTGTACCACTGTGTGTGTGTGGTGTGTACCACAGTGTGTGTGTACCAGTGAGTGATGCCCGTGGCTCTGTGCAGGGACACTCTCCCACTGCCCGCTTTGCTCTGCCCGTCGCGGCTGTCCACGGCGCTCATTCCCTTGTGTCTGTGTGTGTGTACCAGTGTGTGTGTGTACCAGTGTGTGTGTACCAGTGTGTGTGTGTACCAGTGTGTGTGTGTACCAGTGTGTGTGTGTACCAGTGTGTGTGTACCAGTGTGTGTGTGTACCAGTGTGTGTGTACCAGTGTGTGTGTGTACCACTGTGTGTGTGTACCAGTGTGTGTACCACTGTGTGTGTGTACCAGTGTGTGGTGTGTGTGTGTGTGTACCAGTGTGTGTACCACTGTGTGTGTACCACTGTGTGTGTACCACAGTGTGGTGTGTACCAGTGTGTGTACCACTGTGTGTGTGTACCACTGTGTGTGTACCACTGTGTGTGTACCACAGTGTGTGTGTGTGTGTACCAGTGAGTGATGCCCGTGGCTCTGTGCAGGGACACTCTCCCACTGCCCTCTTTGCTCTGCCCGTCGCGGCTGTCCACGGCGCTCATTCCCTTGTGTACCAGTGTGTGTGTGTACCACTGTGTGTGTGTGTGTGTACCACTGTGTGTGTACCACTGTGTGTGTGTGTACCACTGTGTGGTGTGTACCAGTGTGTGTACCACTGTGTGTGGTGTGTACCAGTGTGTGATGCCCGTGGCTCTGTGCAGGGACACTCTCCCACTGCCCTCTTTGCTCTGCCCGTCGCGGCTGTCCACGGCGCTCATTCCCTTGTGTCTGTGTGGTGTGTGTGTGTGTCTGTGTGTGTGTGTACCACTGTGTGTGTCTGTGTGTCTGTGTGTACCACTGTGTGTAGTGTGTGTGTGTGTACCAGTGTGTGTGGTGTGTGTGTACCACTGTGTGTGTACCACTGTGTGTGTGTACCACTGTGTGTGTGTACCACTGTGTGTGTCTGTGTGTCTGTGTGTGTGTACCACTGTGTGTACCACTGTGTGTACCAGTGAGTGATGCCCGTGGCTCTGTGCAGGGACACTCTCCCACTGCCCTCTTTGCTCTGCCCGTCGCGGCTGTCCACGGCGCTCATTCCCTTGTGTCTGTGTGTGTGTACCACTGTGTGTGTGTACCACTGTGTCTGTGTGTGTGTGTACCAGTGTGTGTGTGTGTACCAGTGAGTGATGCCCGTGGCTCTGTGCAGGGACACTCTCCCACTGCCCTCTTTGCTCTGCCCGTCGCGGCTGTCCACGGCGCTCATTCCCTTGTGTCTGTGTGTGTGTACCAGTGTGTGTGTGTGTGTACCAGTGTGTGTGTGTGTACCAGTGTGTGTGTGTGTACCAGTGTGTGTGTGTACCAGTGTGGTGTGTGTGTCTGTGTGTGTGTGTACCACTGTGTGTGTGTGTGGTGTCTGTGTGTGTATGGTGTGTACCACTGTGTGTGTACCACTGTGTGTGTGTGTACTACAGTGTGTGTGTACCAGTGAGTGATGCCCGTGGCTCTGTGCAGGGACACTCTCCCACTGCCCTCTTTGCTCTGCCCGTCGCGGCTGTCCACGGCGCTCATTCCCTTGTGTCTGTGTGTGTGTGGTGTGTACCACTGTGTGTACCACTGTGTGTGTACCAGTGTGTGATGTGTACCAGTGTGTGTGTGTGTACCACTGTGTGTGTACCACTGTGTGTGGTGTGTGTGTGTGTACCACTGTGTGTGTGTACCAGTGTGTTTGTGTGTACCAGTGAGTGATGCCCGTGGCTCTGTGCAGGGACACTCTCCCACTGCCCTCTTTGCTCTGCCCGTCGCGGCTGTCCACGGCGCTCATTCCCTTGTGTCTGTGTGTGTGTGTACCAGTGTGTGTGTACCAGTGAGTGGTGTGTGTGTGTACCACTGTGTGTGTACCAGTGTGTGATGCCCGTGGCTCTGTGCAGGGACACTCTCCCACTGCCCTCTTTGCTCTGCCCGTCGCGGCTGTCCACGGCGCTCATTCCCTTGTGTCTGTGTGTGTGTGGTGTGTGTGGTGTGTGTGTGTGGTGTATACCAGTGTGTGTGTGTGGTGTGTGTGTGTGTGTCTGTGTGTGTGTGTACCAGTGTGTGTACCAGTGTGTGTGTACCACAGTGTGGTGTGTACCAGTGTGTGTACCAGTGTGTGTGTACCACTGTGTGTGTGTGTGTACCAGTGTGTGTACCAGTGTGTGTGTGTGTGTGTACCAGTGTGTGTGTGTGTGTACCACTGTGTGTACCAGTGTGTGGTGTGTGTGTGTACCAGTGTGTGTACCAGTGAGTGATGCCCGTGGCTCTGTGCAGGGACACTCTCCCACTGCCCTCTTTGCTCTGCCCGTCGCGGCTGTCCACGGCGCTCATTCCCTTGTGTACCAGTGTGTGTGGTGTGTACCACTGTGTGTACCACTGTGTGTGTGTGTACCAGTGTGTGTGTGTACCACTGTGTGTGTGTGTACCAGTGTGTGTGTGTGGTGTGTGTGTGGTGTGTGTGTGTGTGTACCAGTGTGTGTGTGTGGTGTGTGTGTGGTGTGTGTGTGTGTGTACCACTGTGTGTGTGTGTGGTGTGTGTGTGTGGTGTGTGTACCACTGTGTGTGTGTGGTGTGTACCAGTGTGTGTGTGTGTGTACCAGTGTGTGTGTGGTGTGTGTGTGGTGTGTGTGTGGTGTGTACCACTGTGTGTGTGTGTACCAGTGTGTGTGTGTGTGTACCACTGTGTGTGTGTGTACCAGTGTGTGTCTGTGTGTGTGTACCACTGTGTGTGTACCAGTGTGTGTACCACAGTGTGTGTGTGTACCACTGTGTGTGTACCAGTGAGTGATGCCCGTGGCTCTGTGCAGGGACACTCTCCCACTGCCCGCTTTGCTCTGCCCGTCGCGGCTGTCCACGGCGCTCATTCCCTTGTGTCTGTGTGTGTGTACCAGTGTGTGTGTGTGTGTACCACAGTGTGTGTACCACAGTGTGTGTACCAGTGTGTACCAGTGAGTGATGCCCGTGGCTCTGTGCAGGGACACTCTCCCACTGCCCGCTTTGCTCTGCCCGTCGCGGCTGTCCACGGCGCTCATTCCCTTGTGTCTGTGTGTGGTGTGTGTGTGTGTACCAGTGTGTGTACCAGTGTGTGTGTGTGTGTGGTGTGTGTGTGTGGTGTGTGTGTGTGTGTGTGGTGTGTGTGTGTACCACTGTGTGTGTGTGTGTACCAGTGTGTGTGTACCACAGTGTGTGTGTACCAGTCTGTGTGTGTGTGTGTACCACAGTGTGTGTGTGTGTACCAGTGAGTGATGCCCGTGGCTCTGTGCAGGGACACTCTCCCACTGCCCTCTTTGCTCTGCCCGTCGCGGCTGTCCACGGCGCTCATTCCCTTGTGTACCAGTGTGTGTATGTGTGTGTACCACTGTGTGTGTGTACCAGTGTGTGTGTACCAGTGTGTGGTGTGTACCAGTGAGTGATGCCCGTGGCTCTGTGCAGGGACACTCTCCCACTGCCCTCTTTGCTCTGCCCGTCGTGGCTGTCCACGGCGCTCATTCCCTTGTGTCTGTGTGTGTGTACCACTGTGTGTGTGTACCACTGTGTCTGTGTGTGTGTGTACCAGTGTGTGTGTGTACCAGTGTGTGTGTGTGTGTACCACTGTGTGTGTGTACCAGTGTGTGTACCACAGTGTGTGTGTACCACTGTGTGTGTACCAGTGTGTGTACCAGTGAGTGATGCCCGTGGCTCTGTGCAGGGACACTCTCCCACTGCCCTCTTTGCTCTGCCCGTCGCGGCTGTCCACGGCGCTCATTCCCTTGGCCGAGAAGTTGCATGCAGACAGCTCAAAGTGGGGGCAGTTGAGCTCCAGCAGGCGGGCGTACAGCACGTTCTCTACCTGGTGGTGGTGAGGTGAGGTGGTGGTGAGGAGGTGAGGAGGTGAGGAGGAGGTGGTGAGGAGGTGGTGAGGAGGAGGTGGTAAGGAGGTGGTGGTGAGGAGGTGGTGGTGAGGAGGTGGTGGTGAGGAGGAGGTGAGGAGGTGGTGGTGAGGAGGTGGTGAGGAGGTGGTGGTGGTGGTGAGGAGGTGGTGGTGAGGTGGTGGTGAGGAGGTGGTGAGGAGGTGGTGGTGAGGAGGTGGAGGAGGAGGTGGTGAGGAGGTGGTGGTGGTGAGGAGGTGGTGGTGGTGAGGAGGTGGTGGTGAAGAGGTGGTGAGGAGGTGGTGGTGAGGAGGAGGAGGTGGTGAGGAGGTGGTGGTGAAGAGGTGGTGAGGAGGTGGTGAGGAGGTGGTGGTGAGGAGGTGGTGAGGAGGTTGTGGTGGTGAGGAGGTGGTGAGGAGGTGGTGGTGAGGAGGTGGTGAGGTGGTGGTGAGGAGGTGGTGGTGGTGAGGAGGTGGTGGTGAGGTGGTGGTGAGGAGGAGGTGGTGAGTAGTAGGTGGTGAGTAGTAGGTGGTGAGTAGTAGGTGGTGAGTAGTAGGTGGTGGTGAGTAGTAGGTGGTGAGTAGTAGTAGGTGGTGAGTAGAAGGTGGTGAGTAGGTGAGTAGTAGGTGGTGAGTAGTTGAGTAGTAGGTGGTGAGTAGTAGTAGGTGGTGAGTAGTAGGTGGTGAGTAGTAGTAGGTGGTGAGTAGGTGAGTAGTAGGTGGTGAGTAGGTGAGTAGTAGTAGGTGGTGAGTAGGTGAGTAGTAGTAGGTGGTGAGTAGTAGGTGGTGAGTAGTAGTAGTAGGTGGTGAGTAGTAGGTGGTGAGTAGTAGGTGGTGAGTAGGTGAGTAGTAGGTGGTGAGTAGTAGGTGGTGGTGAGTAGTAGGTGGTGAGTAGTAGGTGGTGAGTAGGTGAGTAGTAGGTGGTGAGTAGTAGGTGGTGAGTAGTAGGTGGTGAGTAGTAGGTGGTGAGTAGGTGAGTAGTAGGTGGTGAGTAGTAGGTGGTGAGTAGTAGGTGGTGAGTAGTAGTAGTAGGTGGTGAGTAGTAGGTGGTGAGTAGGTGAGTAGTAGGTGGTGAGTAGTAGGTGGTGAGTAGTAGGTGGTGAGTAGTAGGTGCTGAGTAGTAGGTGGTGAGTAGGTGAGTAGTAGGTGGTGAGTAGTAGGTGGTGAGTAGTAGGTGGTGAGTAGTAGGTGGTGAGTAGTAGGTGGTGAGTAGTAGGTGGTGAGTAGTAGGTGGTGAGTAGTAGCAGCAGCAGGAGCTGTACCTGCCGCTCCTCGTCACCCAGAGCGTTGCCGTAGTGAGTAGTAGGTGGTGAGTAGTAGGTGAGTAGTAGGTGGTGAGTAGTAGGTGGTGAGTAGGTGAGTAGTAGGTGGTGAGTAGTAGGTGGTGAGTAGTAGGTGGTGAGTAGGTGAGTAGTAGGTGGTGAGTAGTAGGTGGTGAGTAGGTGGTGAGTAGGTTGTGAGTAGGTGAGTAGTAGGTGGTGAGTAGTAGGTGGTGAGTAGGTGGTGAGTAGGTGGTGAGTAGTAGGTGGTGAGTAGTAGGTGGTGAGTAGTAGGTGGTGAGTAGTAGGTGGTGAGTAGTAGGTGAGTAGTAGGTGGTGAGTAGTAGGTGGTGAGTAGTAGTAGGTGGTGAGTAGGTGGTGAGTAGTAGGTGGTGAGTAGTAGGTGGTGAGTAGGTGGTGGTGAGTAGGTGAGTAGTAGGTGGTGAGTAGTAGGTGGTGAGTAGTAGGTGGTGAGTAGGTGGTGAGTAGTAGGTGGTGAGTAGTAGGTGGTGAGTAGTAGGTGGTGAGTAGGTGGTGAGTAGTAGGTGGTGAGTAGTAGGTGAGTAGTAGGTGGTGAGTAGTAGGTGGTGAGTAGTAGGTGGTGAGTAGGTGAGTAGTAGGTGGTGAGTAGTAGGTGGTGAGTAGGTGATGAGTAGGTGGTGAGTAGTAGGTGGTGAGTAGGTGAGTAGTAGGTGGTGAGTAGTAGGTGGTGAGTAGTAGGTGGTGAGTAGTAGGTGGTGAGTAGGTGAGTAGTAGGTGGTGAGTAGTTGTAGCAGCAGGAGCTGTACCTGCCGCTCCTCGTCACCCAGAGCGTTGCCGTAGACAAAGCAGCCTCGACGCGTCGCATGGCCGTGCAGGTCCACGTAGTAGGCCAGCCCACTGCTGTCGCCTCGCTGCTCCTGCAGGGTGAGTGGTGAAGGTGAGTGGTGGTGAGTGGTGGTGAGTGGGGGAGTGAGTGGGTGAGTGGGGGAGTGAGTGAGTGAGTGGGTGAGTGAGTGAGTGCGTGAGTGAGTGGGTGAGTGAGTGAGTGAGTGGGTGAGTGAGTGGGTGGGTGAGTGGGTGAGTGAGTGAGTGCGTGGGTGAGTGAGTGGGTGAGTGAGTGAGTGCGTGGGTGAGTGAGTGGGTGAGTGAGTGAGTGGGTGAGTGGGGGAGTGGGGGAGTGGGTGGGTGAGTGGGGGAGTGAGTGAGTGAGTGGGTGAGTGAGTGAGTGGGTGAGTGGGTGAGTGAGTGAGTGGGGGAGTGGGGGAGTGAGTGAGTGGGTGGGTGAGTGGGTGAGTGAGTGAGTGAGTCGGTGAGTGAGTGAGTGGGTGAGTGAGTGGGTGAGTGAGTGGGTGAGTGGGTGAGTGAGTGAGTGAGTGGGTGAGTGAGTGAGTGAGTGAGTGGGTGAGTGGGTGAGTGAGTGAGTGGGTGAGTGAGTGAGTGGGTGAGTGAGTGAGTGGGTGAGTGAGTGGGTGAGTGGGTGAGTAAGTGAGTGGGTGAGTGAGTGAGTGGGTGAGTGGGTGAGTGAGTGAGTGAGTGGGTGAGTGAGTGGGTGAGTGAGTGGGTGGGTGAGTGAGTGAGCAAGTGAGTGAGCGAGCAAGGGGACGAGTGAGTGAGTGGGTGGGTGAGTGAGTGGGTGGGTGAGTGGGGGAGTGAGTGAGTGGGTGGGTGAGTGGGGGAGTGAGTGAGTGGGTGGGTGAGTGAGTGATTGAGTGAGTGGGTGAGTGAGTGAGTGGGTGAGTGAGTGAGCGAGTGAGTGAGCAAGTGAGTGAGCGAGCGAGTGAGTGGGTGAGTGAGTGGGTGAGTGAGTGGGTGGGTGAGTGGGTGGGTGAGTGGGTGAGTGGGTGGGTGGGTGAGTGAGTGGGTGAGTGAGTGAGTGGGTGAGTGAGTGGGTGAGTGGGTGAGTGAGTGAGTGGGTGAGTGAGTGAGTGGGTGGGTGAGTGAGTGGGTGAGTGAGTGAGTAGGTGAGTGGGTGAGTGAGTGAGTGAGTGGGTGAGTGAGTGAGTGGGTGGGTGAGTGAGTGAGTGGGTGAGTGAGTGGGTGAGTGAGTGAGTGAGTGGGTGAGTGAGTGAGTGAGTGGGTGGGTGAGTGAGTGGGTGAGTGAGTGAGTGGGTGAGTGAGTGAGTGGGTGAGTGAGTGAGTGAGGGTGAGTGAGTGAGTGAGTGGGTGAGTGAGTGGGTGAGTGAGTGAGTGGTGAGTGGGTGAGTGAGTGAGTGAGTGGGTGAGTGAGTGAGTGGGTGAGTGAGTGAGTGAGTGGGTGAGTGAGTGTGGGTGAGTGAGTGAGTGAGTGGGTGAGTGAGTGAGTGGGTGAGTGAGTGAGTGAGTGGGTGAGTGAGTGAGTGAGTGGGTGAGTGAGTGGGTGAGTGAGTGAGTGGGTGAGTGGTGAGTGGGTGAGTGAGTGAGTGAGTGGGTGAGTGAGTGAGTGAGTGGGTGAGTGAGTGAGTGAGTGGGTGAGTGGTGAGTGAGTGGGTGAGTGAGTGAGTGGGTGAGTGGGTGAGTGAGTGGGTGAGTGAGTGAGTGGGTGGGTGAGTGAGTGAGTGGGTGAGTGAGTGAGTGGGTGAGTGAGTGAGTGGGTGAGTGAGTGAGTGGGTGAGTGAGTGAGTGAGTGGTGAGTGGGTGGGTGGGTGAGTGAGTGAGTGAGTGGGTGGGTGAGTGAGTGAGTGGGTGGAGTGGGTGAGTGAGTGAGTGGGTGAGTGAGTGGGTGGGTGGGTGGGTGAGTGAGTGGGTGAGTGAGTGAGTGAGTAGGTGGTGGGTGAGTGAGTGAGTGAGTGGGTGAGTGAGTGAGTGGGTGGGTGGGTGAGTGAGTGAGTGGTGAGGTGGTGAGTGAGTGGGGGGTGAGTGAGTGAGTGGGTGAGTGAGTGGGTGAGTGAGTGGGTGAGTGAGTGAGTGAGTGGGTGAGTGAGTGAGTGAGTGGGTGAGTGAGTGGTGAGTGGGTGAGTGAGTGAGTGGGTGAGTGAGTGGGTGAGTGAGCGAGTGAGTGGGTGAGTGGTGAGTGGGTGAGTGAGTGGGTGAGTGGGTGAGTGAGTGAGTGGGTGAGAGTGAGGTGGGGAGTGAGTGAGTGAGTGGGTGAGTGAGTGAGTGAGTGGGTGAGTGAGTGAGTGGGTGAGTGAGTGAGTGAGTGGGTGAGTGAGTGATGAGTGGGTGAGTGAGTGAGTGAGTGGGTGAGTGGGTGAGTGAGTGAGTGGGTGAGTGAGTGAGTGGGTGAGTGAGTGAGTGGGTGAGTGAGTGAGTGGGTGAGTGGGTGAGTGAGTGAGTGAGTGGGTGAGTGAGTGAGTGGGTGAGTGAGTGAGTGAGTGGGTGAGTGAGTGGGTGGTGGGTGAGTGAGTGAGTGAGTGGGTGAGTGAGTGGGTGGGTGAGTGAGGTGAGTGAGTGAGTGGGTGAGTGGGTGAGTGAGTGGGTGGGTGAGTGAGTGAGTGAGTGGGTGAGTGAGTGAGTGAGTGGAGTGGGTGAGTGAGTGGGTGAGTGAGTGAGTGGGTGAGTGAGTGAGTGAGTGGGTGAGTGAGTGGGGTGGGTGAGTGAGTGAGTGAGTGGGTGAGTGAGTGGGTGGGTGAGTGAGAGTGGGTGAGTGAGTGGGTGAGTGAGTGTGGGTGAGTGAGTGGGTGAGTGAATGAGTGAGTGAGTGGGTGAGTGAGTGAGTGAGTGGGTGAGTGAGTGAGTGAGTGGGTGAGTGAGTGAGTGAGTGGGTGAGTGAGTGAGTGGATGAGTGAGTGAGTGAGTGAGTGGGTGAGTGAGTGAGTGAGTGGGTGAGTGAGTGAGTGAGTGGTGGTGAGTGGGTGAGTGAGTGTGAGTGAGTGAGTGGGTGAGTGAGTGAGTGGGTGAGTGAGTGGGTGAGTGAGTGAGTGAGGGGTGAGTGAGTGAGTGGGTGAGTGAGTGAGGGGTGAGTGAGTGAGTGGGTGAGTGAGTGAGTGGAGAGTGAGTGGGTGAGTGAGTGGGTGAGTGAGTGAGTGGGTGAGTGAGTGGTGGAGTGAGTGAGTGGGTGAGTGAGTGAGTGGGGAGTGAGTGGGTGAGTGAGTGGGTGGTGAGTGAGAGGGGTGAGTGAGTGAGTGGGTGAGTGGGTGAGTGAGTGAGTGAGTGTGAGTGAGTGGTGAGTGAGTGGTGGGTGAGTGAGTGAGTGAGTGGGTGAGTGGGTGAGTGAGTGGGTGAGTGGGTGAGTGTGAGTGGGTGAGTGAGTGGTGAGTGAGTGAGTGAGTGGGTGAGTGGGTGAGTGAGTGAGTGAGTGGTAGTGAGTGAGGGGTGAGTGGGTGAGTGGGTGAGTGGGTGAGTGGGTGAGTGAGTGAGTGGGTGAGTGAGTGGGGGTGAGTGGGTGAGTGGGTGAGTGAGTGAGTGGTGAGTGAGTGGGTGGGTGAGTGGGTGAGTGGGTGAGTGAGTGGGTGAGTGAGTGAGTGAGTGGGTGAGTGAGTGGGTGAGTGAGTGGTGGGTGAGTGAGTGGGTGAGTGGTGAGTGAGAGGGTGAGTGAGTGAGTGGGTGAGTGAGTGAGTGAGTGGGGTGAGTGAGTGGGTGAGTGAGTGAGTGAGTGAGTGAGTGAGTGAGTGGGTGAGTGAGTGAGTGAGTGGGTGAGTGAGTGAGTGGGTGAGTGAGTGAGTGAGTGGGTGAGTGAGTGAGTGGGTGAGTGAGTGAGTGAGTGGGTGAGTGAGTGAGGTGAGTGAGTGGGTGAGTGAGTGAGTGGGTGAGTGGTGAGTGGGTGAGTGAGTGAGTGAGTGGGTGAGTGAGTGAGTGAGTGGAGTGAGTGAAGTGAGTGAGTGGGTGAGTGAGTGGGTGAGTGAGGTGAGTGTGAGTGGGTGAGTGAGTGGGTGAGTGAGTGAGTGAGTGGGTGAGTGAGTGGGTGAGTGAGTGAGTGGGTGAGTGAGTGAGTGGTGAGTGAGTGAGTGGGTGAGTGAGTGAGTGAGTGGGTGAGTGGGTGAGTGGGTGGGTGGGTGAGTGAGTGAGTGAGTGGGTGAGTGGGTGAGTGAGTGAGTGGGTGAGTGAGTGGGTGAATGGGGTGAGTGAGTGAGTGGGTGAGTGAGTGGGTGGGTGGGTGGGTGAGTGAGTGGGTGAGTGAGTGAGTGAGTAGGTGAGTGGGTGAGTGAGTGAGTGGGTGAGTGAGTGAGTGGGTGGGTGGGTGAGTGGGTGAGTGAGTGGGTGAGTGAGTGAGTGAGTGGGTGAGTGAGTGAGTGGGTGAGTGAGTGGGTGAGTGAGTGAGTGAGTGGGTGAGTGAGTGAGTGGGTGAGTGAGTGAGTGGGTGAGTGAGTGAGTGGGTGAGTGAGTGGGTGAGTGAGCGAGTGAGTGGGGGAGTGGTGAGTGGGTGAGTGGGTGAGTGAGTGAGTGGGTGAGTGAGTGAGTGAGTGGGTGAGTGGGTGAGTGAGTGGGTGAGTGAGTGAGTGAGTGGGTGAGTGAGTGAGTGAGTGGGTGAGTGAGTGAGTGGGTGAGTGAGTGAGTGAGTGGGTGAGTGAGTGAGTGGGTGAGTGAGTGAGTGAGTGGGTGAGTGAGTGAGTGAGTGGGTGAGTGGGTGAGTGAGTGAGTGAGTGGGTGAGTGAGTGAGGGGTGAGTGAGTGAGTGAGTGGGTGAGTGAGTGAGTGGGTGAGTGGGGTGAGTGAGTGAGTGAGTGGTGAGTGAGTGAGTGGGTGAGTGAGTGAGTGAGTGGGTGAGTGAGTGGGTGAGTGGGTGAGTGAGTGAGTGAGTGGGTGAGTGAGTGGGTGGGTGAGTGAGTGAATGAGTGAGTGAGTGGGTGGGTGAGTGAGTGAGTGGGTGAGTGAGTGGGTGAGTGAGTGAGTGGGTGAGTGAGTGGGTGGGTGGGTGGGTGAGTGAGTGGGTGAGTGAGTGAGTGAGTAGGTGAGTGGGTGAGTGAGTGAGTGAGTGGGTGAGTGAGTGAGTGGGTGGGTGGGTGAGTGAGTGAGTGAGTGGGTGAGTGAGTGGGTGAGTGAGTGAGTGAGTGGGTGAGTGAGTGGGTGAGTGAGTGGGTGAGTGAGTGAGTGAGTGGGGTGAGTGAGTGAGTGAGTGGGTGAGTGAGTGAGTGAGTGGGTGAGTGAGTGAGTGGGTGAGTGAGTGGGTGAGTGAGCGAGTGAGTGGGTGAGTGGTGAGTGGGAGTGAGTGGGTGAGTGGGTGAGTGAGTGAGTGGGTGAGTGAGTGAGTGGGTGAGTGAGTGAGTGAGTGGGTGAGTGAGTGAGTGAGTGGGTGAGTGAGTGAGTGGGTGAGTGAGTGAGTGAGTGGGTGAGTGAGTGAGTGAGTGGGTGAGTGAGTGAGTGAGTGGGTGAGTGGGTGAGTGAGTGAGGTGAGTGAGTGAGTGGTGGTGAGTGAGTGGTGAGTGAGTGAGTGGGTGGGTGAGTGGGTGAGTGAGTGAGTGAGTGGTGAGTGAGTGAGTGGGTGAGTGAGTGAGTGAGTGAGTGGGTGAGTGAGTGGGTGAGTGGGTGAGTGAGGTGAGTGAGTGGGTGAGTGAGTGGGTGGGTGAGTGAGTGAATGAGTGAGTGAGTGGGTGAGTGGGTGAGTGAGTGAGTGGGTGAGTGAGTGAGTGAGTGAGGTGAGTGAGTGAGTGGGTGAGTGAGTGAGTGAGTGGGTGTGGGTGAGTGAGTGAGTGGGTGAGTGAGTGAGTGGGTGAGTGAGTGAGTGAGTGGGTGAGTGAGTGGGGTGAGTGGGTGAGTGAGTGAGTGAGTGGGTGAGTGAGTGGGTGGGTGAGTGAGTGAGTGGGTGAGTGAGTGAGTGAGTGGGTGAGTGAGTGAGTGAGTGAGTGGGTGAGTGAGTGGGTGAGTGAATGAGTGAGTGAGTGGGTGAGTGAGTGAGTGAGTGGGTGAGTGAGTGAGTGAGTGGGTGAGTGAGTGAGTGAGTGGGTGAGTGAGTGAGTGGATGAGTGAGTGAGTGAGTGGGTGAGTGAGTGAGTGAGTGGGTGAGTGAGTGAGTGAGTGGGTGAGTGAGTGAGTGAGTGTGTGAGTGAGTGAGTGGGTGGAGTGAGTGAGTGGTGGGTGAGTGAGTGGGTGAGTGATGAGTGAGTGAGTGAGTGAGGTGGGTGAGTGAGTGAGTGGGTGAGTGAGTGAGTGGGTGAGTGAGTGAGTGGGTGAGTGAGTGGGTGAGTGAGTGAGTGGGTGAGTGAGTGAGTGGGTGAGTGAGTGAGTGGGTGAGTGAGTGGGTGAGTGAGTGAGTGGGTGAGTGAGTGAGTGGGTGAGTGAGTGAGTGGGTGAGTGGGTGAGTGAGTGAGTGAGTGGGTGAGTGAGTGAGTGGGTGAGTGGGTGAGTGGGTGAGTGAGTGAGTGAGTGAGTGAGTGGGTGAGTGAGTGAGTGGGTGAGTGGGTGAGTGAGTGGGTGAGTGAGTGAGTGAGTGGGTGAGTGGGTGAGTGGGTGAGTGGGTGAGTGAGTGAGTGGGTGAGTGGTGAGTGAGTGAGTGAGTGGGTGAGTGAGTGAGTGAGTGGGTGAGTGGGTGAGTGGGTGAGTGAGTGGGTGAGTGAGTGAGTGGGTGAGTGAGTGGGTGGGTGAGTGGGTGAGTGGTGAGTGAGTGAGTGGGTGAGTGAGTGGGTGGGTGAGTGGGTGAGTGGGTGAGTGAGTGGGTGAGTGGTGAGTGAGTGGGTGAGTGAGTGGGTGAGTGAGTGGGTGAGTGAGTGAGTGGGTGAGTGAGTGAGTGAGTGGGTGAGTGAGTGAGTGGGTGAGTGAGTGAGTGAGTGGGTGAGTGAGTGGGTGAGTGAGTGGTGGGTGAGTGAGTGAGTGAGTGGGTGAGTGAGTGAGTGAGTGGGTGAGTGAGTGAGTGGGTGAGTGAGTGAGGTGAGTGGGTGAGTGAGTGAGTGGGTGAGTGAGTGAGTGAGTGGGTGAGTGAGTGAGTGGGTGAGTGAGTGGGTGAGTGAGTGAGTGGGTGAGTGGTGAGTGGGTGAGTGAGTGAGTGAGTGGGTGAGTGAGTGAGTGAGTGGGTGAGTGAGTGAGTGAGTGGGTGAGTGAGTGAGTGGGTGAGTGAGTGAGTGGGTGAGTGGTGAGTGAGTGGGTGAGTGAGTGAGTGGGTGGGTGAGTGAGTGAGTGGGTGAGTGAGTGAGTGGGTGAGTGAGTGAGTGGGTGAGTGAGTGAGTGGGTGAGTGAGTGAGTGAGTGGGGTGAGTGGGTGAGTGGGTGGGTGGGTGAGTGAGTGAGTGAGTGGGTGAGTGGGTGAGTGAGTGAGTGGGAGAGTGAGTGGGGTGAATGGGTGAGTGAGTGAGTGGGTGAGTGAGTGGGTGGGTGGGTGGGTGAGTGAGTGGGTGAGTGAGTGAGTGAGATAGGTGAGTGGTGAGTGAGTGAGTGGGTGAGTGGGTGAGTGGGTGAGTGAGTGGGTGAGTGAGTGAGTGAGTGGGTGAGTGAGTGAGTGGGTGAGTGAGTGGGTGAGTGAGTGAGTGAGTGGGTGAGTGAGTGAGTGGGTGAGTGAGTGAGTGGGTGAGTGAGTGAGTGAGTGGGTGAGTGAGTGGGTGAGTGAGCGAGTGAGTGGGTGAGTGGTGAGTGGGTGAGTGGGTGAGTGAGTGAGTGGGTGAGTGAGTGAGTGAGTGGGTGAGTGGGTGAGTGAGTGGGTGAGTGAGTGAGTGAGTGGGTGAGTGAGTGAGTGAGTGGGTGAGTGAGTGAGTGGGTGAGTGAGTGAGTGAGTGGGTGAGTGAGTGAGTGGGTGAGTGAGTGAGTGAGTGGGTGAGTGAGTGAGTGAGTGGGTGAGTGGGTGAGTGAGTGAGTGAGTGGGTGAGTGAGTGAGTGGGTGAGTGAGTGAGTGAGTGGGTGAGTGAGTGAGTGGGTGAGTGGGTGAGTGAGTGAGTGAGTGGGTGAGTGAGTGAGTGGGTGAGTGAGTGAGTGAGTGGGTGAGTGAGTGGGTGAGTGGGTGAGTGAGTGAGTGAGTGGGTGAGTGAGTGGGTGGGTGAGTGAGTGAATGAGTGAGTGAGTGGGTGAGTGAGTGAGTGAGTGGGTGAGTGAGTGAGTGAGTGGGTTAGTGAGTGAGTGGGTGAGTGAGTGAGTGAGTGGGTGAGTGGGTGAGTGAGTGAGTGGGTGAGTGAGTGAGTGAGTGGGTGAGTGAGTGAGTGAGTGGGTGAGTGAGTGGGTGAGTGGGTGAGTGAGTGAGTGAGTGGGTGAGTGAGTGGGTGGGTGAGTGAGTGAGTGGGTGAGTGAGTGAGTGAGTGGGTGAGTGAGTGAGTGAGTGGGTGAGTGAGTGGGTGAGTGAATGAGTGAGTGAGTGGGTGAGTGAGTGAGTGAGTGGGTGAGTGAGTGAGTGAGTGGGTGAGTGAGTGAGTGAGTGGGTGAGTGAGTGAGTGGATGAGTGAGTGAGTGAGTGGGTGAGTGAGTGAGTGAGTGGGTGAGTGAGTGAGTGAGTGGGTGAGTGAGTGAGTGAGTGTGTGAGTGAGTGAGTGGGTGAGTGAGTGAGTGAGTGGGTGAGTGAGTGGGTGAGTGAATGAGTGAGTGAGTGGGTGAGTGAGTGAGTGGGTGAGTGAGTGAGTGGGTGAGTGAGTGAGTGGGTGAGTGAGTGAGTGGATGAGTGAGTGAGTGGGTGAGTGAGTGAGTGGGTGAGTGAGTGAGTGGGTGAGTGAGTGAGTGAGTGGGTGAGTGAGTGGGTGAGTGAGTGAGTGGGTGGGTGAGTGAGTGAGTGGGTGAGTGAGTGAGTGAGTGGGTGAGTGAGTGAGTGGGTGGGTGAGTGAGTGAGTGGGTGAGTGAGTGAGTGGGTGAGTGGGTGAGTGAGTGAGTGAGTGGGTGAGTGAGTGAGTGAGTGGGTGAGTGGGTGAGTGAGTGAGTGAGTGGGTGAGTGAGTGAGTGAGTGGGTGAGTGAGTGAGTGGGTGAGTGGGTGAGTGAGTGAGTGGGTGAGTGGGTGAGTGAGTGAGTGGGTGAGTGAGTGAGTGAGTGGGTGAGTGGGTGAGTGGGTGAGTGAGTGGGTGAGTGAGTGAGTGGGTGAGTGAGTGGGTGGGTGAGTGGGTGAGTGGGTGAGTGAGTGAGTGGGTGAGTGGGTGAGTGGGTGAGTGGGTGAGTGAGTGAGTGAGTGGGTGAGTGAGTGGGTGAGTGAGTGAGTGAGTGGGTGAGTGAGTGAGTGGGTGAGTGAGTGTATGAGTGAGTGAGTGAGTGGGTGAGTGAGTGAGTGTATGAGTGAGTGAGTGGGTGAGTGAGTGAGTGAGTGGGTGAGTGAGTGAGTGAGTGGGTGAGTGAGTGAGTGAGTGTGTGAGTGAGTGAGTGGGTGAGTGAGTGAGTGAGTGGGTGAGTGAGTGGGTGAGTGAATGAGTGAGTGAGTGGGTGGGTGAGTGAGTGAGTGGGTGAGTGAGTGAGTGGGTGAGTGAGTGAGAGTGAGTGAGTGGATGAGTGAGTGAGTGGGTGAGTGAGTGAGTGGGTGAGTGAGTGAGTGGGTGAGTGAGTGAGTGAGTGGGTGAGTGAGTGGGTGAGTGAGTGAGTGGGTGGGTGAGTGAGTGAGTGAGTGGGTGAGTGAGTGAGTGGGTGAGTGGGTGAGTGAGTGAGTGAGTGGGTGAGTGGAGTGAGTGAGTGAGTGAGTGGGTGAGTGTGAGTGAGTGAGTGAGTGGGTGAGTGAGTGAGTGAGTGGGTGAGTGAGTGAGTGGGTGAGTGAAGAGAGGTGGTGAGTGAGTGAGTGGGTGAGTGGGTGAGTGAGTGGGTGAGTGAGGGTGAGTGGGGTGAGTGGGTGAGTGAGTGGGTGAGTGAGTGAGTGGGTGAGTGAGTGGGTGGGTGAGTGGTGAGTGGGTGAGTGGGTGAAGTGAGTGAGTGTATGAGTGAGTGAGTGGGTGAGTGAGTGAGTCCTCCTGTATCTCGTACCTCCGCAGTCGCTGCAGCGACGGTGCTGATGGTGTCGGTGGTGGTGGTGTCGGTGGTGGTGGTGGTGGTGTCGGTGGTGGTGTCGGTGGTGGTGTCGGTGGTGGTGGTGGTGTGTCGGTGGTGGTGGTGGCGGTGCTGGTGTTGGTGGTGGCGGTGGTGTCGGTGGTGGTGGTGTCGGTGGTGGTGGTGTCGGTGGTGGTGGTGGTGGTGTCGGTGGTGGTGGTGTCGGTGGTGGTGGTGTCGGTGGTGGTGGTGGTGGTGTCGGTGGTGGTGGTGGTGGTGTCGGTGGTGGTGGTGGTGGTGTCGGTGGTGGTGGTGGTGGTGTTGGTGGTTCCACCTCCCTGCGCTTTCTCCCCTCGTGCCGGGAAAGCCCGGAGTGGAGTCCGCTCCGGGCTCTCCTGGGCGGATCCCGATCCCGGACTCCCACTCCTCCCCGCTCCACCACCAACACCACAGCCACCACCACAGCCACAACCGCCACCACCACAGACGCAACCACCGCCACCATAATCACCACCACCACAACAACAACCACCACCACTACAGCCACAACAACCACCACTACAACCACCACTACAACCGCAAACACCAACACTACCGCCACAACCATCATCAACACCACCACCATAATCACCACCACCACCACAACAACCACCACCACCGACAACGCCACTACCACCACCACCACCATAATCGCAACCAACACTATCGCCACCATCACCACCACCATCGCTATCGTCACCACCGCCACTCCCAGCATCACCATCACCACCATCACCGTCACCACCACCATCACCACCACCATCACCACCATCACCACCATCACCACCACCACCATCATCATCATCATCACCACCACCACCACCAACACCATCACCACCACCACCACCACCATCGCCACCACCACCGTCACCACCACCACCATCACCGGAGAAGTTCACCATCTGCCGGAGTCCGCACGCCGAATCGGACTGGCTGCGTTTCACCGCTGAGCGGCGGTGGTTGTGGTGGTTGTGGTGGTTGTGGTGGTTGTGGAGGTTGTGGTGGTTGTGGTGGTTGTGGTGGTAGTGGTGGTTGTGGTGGTTGTGGAGGTTGTGGTGGTTGTGGTGGTTGTGGTGGTTGTGGTGGTTGTGGTGGTTGTTTGGCACTGAACTGGTGAGGTTCGTGTGGTTGGTGCGGTTATCGGTGGGGTTGGTGTGAGGTTGGGTGAGCGAGTGGCTGGGTCGGGGTGACTGTGGTTGTCACGGTGACTGTGGTTGTGAGTGGCTGGGTCTGGGTGACTGTGGTTGTCAGGGTGACTGTGGTTGTGAGTGGCTGGGTCTGGGTGACTGTGGTTGTCAGGGTGACTGTGGTTGTCACGGTGACTGTGGTTGTGAGTGGCTGGGTCGGGGTGACTGTGGTTGTCACGGTGACTGTGGTTGTGAGTGGCTGGGTCTGGGTGACTGTGGTTGTCACGGTGACTGTGGTTGTGAGTGGCTGGGTCAGGGTGACTGTGGTTGTCACGGTGACTGTGGTTGTGAGTGGCTGGGTCTGGGTGACTGTGGTTGTCACGGTGACTGTGGTTGTGAGTGGCTGGGTCAGGGTGACTGTGGTTGTCACGGTGACTGTGGTTGTGAGTGGCTGGGTCTGGGTGACTGTGGTTGTCGGGGTGACTCTGGTTGTCGCGGTGACTCTGGTTGTCGGGGTGACTCTGGTTGTCGTGGTGACTCTGGTTGTCGTGGTGACTCTGGTTGTCGCGGTGACTGTGGTTGTGCCGCGGGCGGTTAGCGGCGTGGTGATACAGCGCCAGGGAGTGCACGGCATAGATGGAGGGGTGGAGCGTTGGGCTGGGGTTGGAGTAAACACGGTTCAAGTTGACCCCGCGTGTGTCCGTCCTGCACAAGGCAACAACCGCCAACACCACCACCACCACCACCACCGTCAGCACCCTCGCGACAACCACAACCACCGTCAACACCGGCACCGCCACCATCGCGACAACCACAACCACCGCAGGGTCAACACCACAATCACCGTAGACTCGCGCGGAGACCCACAGACTCACAAACAGACCCACAGACTCATACAGAGATCCACACACACACAAAGAGAGCCACAGACTCATACAGAGATCCACACACACACAAAGAGAGCCACAGACTCATACAGAGACCCACAGACACACACAGAGACCCACAGACTCACACACAGACCCACAGACTCACGCAGAGACCCACAGACGCACAAAGAGAGCCACAGACTCACAAAGAGACCCACAGACTCACACGGAGAGACCCACAGACTCACACAGAGACCCACAGACTCACAAAGAGACCCACAGACTCACACGGAGAGACCCACAGACTCACACAGAGACCCACAGACTCACACAGAGACCCACAGACTCAAGCAGAGACCCACAGACTCACACAGAGACCCACAGACTCACAAAGAGACCCACAGACTCACACGGAGAGACCCACAGACTCACACAGAGAGCCACAGACTCATACAGAGACCCACAGACTCACACAGAGACCCACAGACTCACACAGAGACCCACAGACTCACACAGAGACCCACAGACTCACACAGAGACCCACACACACACACACAGACTCACACACACACAGAGACCCACACAGTCACACACACACTCACACACACACTCACACACTCACACAAAGACTCACACACACACAGAGACGCTCACACAGAGACTCACACACACACACACAGAGACTCTCACACACACACAGAGACACACACACACACAGACACACACACACACAGACTCTCACACACACAGAGACTCACACACACACACAGAGACACACACACAGAGACACACACACACAGAGACTCACACACACAGAGACTCACACACACAGAGACTCACACACACACAGAGAGACTCACACACAGAGACTCACACACACACTCACACACACAGAGACACACACACAGAGACTCTCACACACACACTCACTCACACATACACACAGACTCACACACACACAGAGACTCACACACACACACACAGAGACTCCCACACACACACACACAGAGACTCACACACACTCACACACACACTCACACACACACTCACACACACACAGACTCACTCACACACAGACACACACACACACAGACTCACACACACACTCACACACACACTCACACACACACACTCACACACACACACTCACACACACACACACTCACACACACACACACTCACACACACACAGACCACAGACTCACACACACACACAGACACACACACACAGAGACCCACACACACACTCACACACACAGAGACTCACACACACACACTCACACACTCACACACACTCACACACACTCACACACACTCACACACCCACACACTCACACACACTCACACACCCACACACTCACACACACTCACAGACCTGTAGTGTCCAAGCTGCACCCCGTCAGGGTTCAACATGGGCACCAGCTTGAAGAGGAATCTCTCACACAGAGACACACACACACAGAGACTCACACACACACACTCACACACACACAGACTCACACACACACAGAGACTCACACACACTCACACAGAGACTCACACACACACACAGAGACTCACAGAGACTCACACACACACACACACAGAGAGACTCACACACACACAGAGACTCACACACACACACACAGAGACTCACACACACACAGAGACACACACACACAGAGACTCACACACACACACAGACTGACCTGTAGTGTCCACGCTGTACCCCGTCAGGGTTCAACATGGGCACCAGCTTGAAGAGGAATCTCTCACACAGAGACTCACACACACAGAGACTCACTCACACACACAGAGACTCACACACACACACAGAGACTCACACACACAGAGACTCACACACACACACAGAGACTCACACACACAGAGACTCACTCACACACACAGAGACTCACACACACACACAGAGACTCACACACACAGAGACTCACACACACACACAGAGACTCACACACACACACAGAGACTCACACACACACACAGAGACTCACACACACACAGAGACTCACACACACAGAGACTCACACACACACACAGAGACTCACACACACAGAGACTCACACACACACTCACACACTCACACACCCACACTCACACACTCACACACACACTCACACACACACACAGAGACTCACACACTCACACACACACATAGACAGACCTGTAGTGTCCACGCTGTACCCCGTCAGGGTTCAACATGGGCACCAGCTTGAAGAGGAATCTCTCACACAGAGACTCACACACACACAGAGACTCACACACACAGAGACTCACACACACACACAGAGACTCACACACACACAGACTCACACACACACAGAGACTCACACACACACACAGAGACTCACAGACACAGAGACTCACACACACACACAGAGACTCACACACACAGAGACACACACACAGAGACTCACACACACACAGAGTCACTCACACACACACACACAGAGACACACACACTCACAGACTGACCTGTAGTGTCCACGCTGTACCCCGTCAGGGTTCAACATGGGCACCAGCTTGAAGAGGAATCTCTCACACAGAGACTCACACACACACAGAGACTCACAGACACAGAGACTCACACACACACACAGAGACTCACACACACTCACACACACACACAGAGACTCACACACACAGACTGACCTGTAGTGTCCACGTTGTACCCCGTCAGGGTTCAACATGGGCACCAGCTTGAAGAGGAATCTCTCACACAGAGACTCACACACACACAGAGACTCACAGACACAGAGACTCACACACACACACAGAGACTCACACACACTCACACACACACACAGAGACTCACACACACAGACTGACCTGTAGTGTCCACGTTGTACCCCGTCAGGGTTCAACATGGGCACCAGCTTGAAGAGGAATCTCTCACACAGAGACTCACACACACACAGAGACTCACACTCACACACACACAGAGACTCACACCCACACACACACACACAGAGACTCACACACACACAGACACACACACACTCACACACACAGAGACTCACACACACACACAGACACACACTCACACACACTCACACACTCACTCACACACACAGACAGACCTGTAGTGTCCACGCTGTACCCCGTCAGGGTTCAACATGGGCACCAGCTTGAAGAGGAATCTCACACACAGAGACTCACACACACACAGAGACTTACACACACACACAGAGACACACACACACACTCACACACACACACAGAGACTCACACACACACAGAGACTCACACACACACACAGAGACACACACACACACACAGACACTCACACACACACAGAGACTCACACTCACACACAGAGACTCACACACACACAGAGTCACTCACACACACACACACAGAGACACACACACACACAGACAGAGACTCACACACACACACAGAGTCACTCACACACACACACACAGAGACACACACACACACACACAGAGACCTGTAGTGTCCACGCTGTACCCCGTCAGGGTTCAACATGGGCACCAGCTTGAAGAGGAATCTCTCACACAGAGACTCACACACACACAGAGACTCACAGACACAGAGACTCACACACACACACAGAGACTCACACACACACACACACAGAGACTCACACACACAGACTGACCTGTAGTGTCCACGTTGTACCCCGTCAGGGTTCAACATGGGCACCAGCTTGAAGAGGAATCTCTCACACAGAGACTCACACACACACAGAGACTCACAGACACAGAGACTCACACACACACACAGAGACTCACACACACACACAGAGACTCACACACACACACACACAGACACACACAGACTGACCTGTAGTGTCCACGCTGCACCCCATCAGGGTTCAACATGGGCACCAGCTTGAAGAGGAATCACACACACAGAGACTCACACACACACAGAGACTCACACACACAGAGACTCACACACACACACAGACTCACACACACACAGACACACACACACAGACACACACACACACAGAGACTCACACACACACAGAGACACACACAGACACACACACTCACACACACACACTCACACACAGAGACTCACACACACACACACAGACTCACACACACACACACTCACACACACACTCACAGACACACAGAGACTCACACACACACTCACACAGAGACTCACACACACACACAGAGACTCACACACACACACACAGACACACACACACTGACAGACTGACCTGTAGTGTCCACGCTGTACCCCGTCAGGGTTCAACATGGGCACCAGCTTGAAGAGGAATCTCTCACACACAGACTCACACACACAGAGACTCACACACACACAGAGACTCACACACAGAGACTCACACACACACTCACACACAGACTCACACACTCACACACTCTCACACACACACAGAGACACACACACACACAGAGACTCACACACACTCACACACATACTCACACACACACTCACACACACACAGAGACTCACACACACACAGAGACTCACACACACACACACAGAGACTCACACACACACAGAGACTCACACACACAGAGACTCACACACATACTCACACACACACTCACACACACACACAGACAGACCTGTAGTGTCCACGCTGTACCCCGTCAGGGTTCAACATGGGCACCAGCTTGAAGAGGAATCTCTCACACAGAGACTCACACACACAGAGAATCACACACACAGAGACTCACACACACACAGAGACTTACACACACAGAGACTCACACACCCAGAGACACACACACACTCACACACTCACACACACTCACACACACACACACAGACTCACACACAGAGACTCACACACACTCACACACACACACACAGAGACTCACACACACACAGACACACACACACACACACAGAGACACACACACACACACACAGACTGACCTGTAGTGTCCACGCTGCACCCCGTCAGGGTTCAACATGGGCACCAGCTTGAAGAGGAATCTCTCACACACACAGAGACTCACACACACAGAGACTCACACACACACAGAGACACACACACTCACACACTCACACACACACTCACACACACTCACACACACACACACTCACTGACCTGTAGTGTCCACGCTGTACCCCGTCAGGGTTCAACATGGGCACCAGCTTGAAGAGGAATCTCTCACACAGAGACTCACACACACACAGAGACTCACACACACACACAGAGACTCACACACACACACACAGAGACTCACACACACACACACAGAGACTCACACACACACACAGAGACTCACACACACTCACACACACTCACACACACTCACAGACCTGTAGTGTCCACGTTGTACCCCGTCAGGGTTCAACATGGGCACCAGCTTGAAGAGGAATCTCTCACACAGAGACTCACACACACACAGAGACTCACAGACACAGAGACTCACACACACACACAGAGACTCACACACACACTCACACACACACAGAGACTCACATACACAGACTGACCTGTAGTGTCCACGTTGTACCCCGTCAGGGTTCAACATGGGCACCAGCTTGAAGAGGAATCTCTCACACAGAGACTCACACACACAGACACTCACACACACAGAGACACTCACACACAGAGACACTCACACACAGAGACTCACACACACAGAGACTCACACACACTCACACACACTCACACACACTCACAGACCTGTAGTGTCCACGCTGTACCCCGTCAGGGTTCAACATGGGCACCAGCTTGAAGAGGAATCTCTCACACAGAGACTCACACACACAGAGACTCACACACACAGAGACACACACACACTCACACACTCACACACACACTCACACACACACACAGACTCACACACACAGACTCACACACACACTCTCACACACACTCACTCACACACACACTCACAGACCTGTAGTGTCCACGCTGTACCCCGTCAGGGTTCAACATGGGCACCAGCTTGAAGAGGAATCTCTCACACAGAGACTCACACACACACAGAGACTCACAGACACAGAGACTCACACACACTCAGAGACTCACAGACTCACTCACTCACACACACTCACACACACACTCACACACACAGAGACTCACACACACACTCACACACACACACTCACACACACACAGAGACCTGTAGTGTCCACGCTGCACCCCGTCAGGGTTCAACATGGGCACCAGCTTGAAGAGGAATCTCTCACACAGAGACTCACACACACACAGAGACTCACAGACACAGAGACTCACACACACACACAGAGACTCACACACACTCACTCACACACACTCACACACACACTCACACACACAGAGACTCACACAACAACAACAACAACAACCGCCATTCGCCACTAAGTGGCGGTGACGTCACCACGACGCTTGTGCCAGGCTATGTGCACCCTGAGGCCACGTGAAGTGTCGAACGCCCGCTGGCAGGAGGTCACGGGGCAGACCCAGGTGCCACGGGTCGACTGACTGAGATGACTGGCTGATGCACCACCTGTGCCCCCTACTGTGCCAACCTGCTGTGCTTTAGCCACCCGGCGCTCCGCTCGCTGTTGTGAGCGTCGCTCCTCCGCCCTCCGTTGTTGTTGGAGGGCGACTGCCTCCAACTGCCCAGTAGCATCCTTCACGAGCCTCCTCCACAGAGGCCGATCTTGACACCGCTGGTACCAGTCATCGGCAAGTCCACTCAGCTCCACGTCCTCCTGTACCACATCACTCCATCTCTTCTCTAGCCCGTGCCGCGCCCGCCTAGCCCCCTCAATCCGGCCAAACAAAAGCTGTTTCGGCATGCGGTGGCTGGGCATGCGGGCTACATGACCCAGCCATCGCAGCCTTGCCTGCCGGAGGAGCTCACCGATGGGACCCTGCCCAGATCTTTCAAGGATTTGTGAGCTCCTCACACAATCCAGTCTGGTTAAACCCAGGATGGATCGTAGGCAGGCCAGCCTAAATGTTTCTAACCGGCGAAGATGTTCCATTAGGGGGGTCCACGTTTCGCAAGCATAGAGAAGGGAGGGAATGACCGTGGCCGAGAAGACCTGAAGCTTAGTGCGGAGCGACAGACCAGGTAGCTTCCACACAGCGTTACGCAACCGATGAAAAGATATTGCCGCTCGACTGATTCGGAGTGAGACCTCTGCTGTTAAACTGGAGCCAGTCATAAGCACACTGCCCAGGTATGGGAAACTCTCCACTCTCTCCACAACTGCCCCATCACCGATTGGGAGTTGTGGTGGTGGAGTGTCCGATGGTACAAAATACCCAGGCAGGTGCTTAGTTTTGGTGGGGCTGATGGTAAGGCCCCACCTCTTAGTGGCATGCTCCAGTCTCAGCAGCAGCGTCTCCAACTCCTCCTCTGACTGAGCAGCTATTACCAAGTCATCAGCATACACACACACTCACACACACACACTCACACACACACACAGAGACTCACACACACTCACTCACTCACACACACTCACACACACACTCACACAGAGACTCACACACACACACACTCACACACACTCACACACACACACAGACACACACACACACTCACAGACCTGTAGTGTCCACGCTGTACCCCGTCAGGGTTCAACATGGGCACCAGCTTGAAGAGGAATCTCCGTCTCAGCGCTGCCGCCCGAGGATCTTGCTCCCGCACGATGAACTCGAGGAATCCGCGGAACACGAAGCTGGACGGAGTCTCACCAGGATGGACACGGGCGGTGAGCAGGAACACCTGGGGGGGTGGGTGGGGGGGTGGGTGGGGGAGTGGTGGGGGGGTGGGTGGGGGGGTGGGTGGGGGAGTGGTGGGGGGTGGGTGGGGGGGTGGGTGGGTGGGTGAGTGGGTGAGTGAGTGAGTGGGTGAGTGAGTGGGTGAGTGAGTGGGTGAGTGAGTGAGTGAGTGGGTGAGTGGATAAGTGAATGAGTGAGTGGGTGAGTAAGTGAGTGAGTGGGTGAGCGGGTGGTTGAGTCAGTGGGTGAGTGAGTGGGTGAGTGAGTGAGTGAGTGGATGAGTGGGTGAGTGAATGAGTGAGTGGGAGGGGTGGGTGGGTGGATGAGTGGGTGGGTGGGTGGGATGGGTGAGTGGGTGGATGGGTGGGTGAGTGAGCGGGTGAGTGGGTGGGTGGGTGAGTGAGTGGGTGAGTGAGTGAGCGGGTGAGTGAGTGGGTGGGTGGGTGGGTGAGTGAGTGGGTGAGTGGGTGGGTGGGTGGGTGAGTGGGTGAGTGAGTGAGTGAGTGGGTGAGTGGGTGAGTGAGTGGGTGAGTGAGTGAGTGGGTGAGTGAGTGGGTGAGTGGGTGAGTGAGTGGGTGAGTGGGTGGGTGGGTGGGTGAGTGGGTGAGTGAGTGAGTGGGTGAGTGGGTGAGTGGGTGAGTGAGTGGGTGAGTGGGTGAGTGGGTGAGTGAGTGGGTGAGTGAGTGAGTGAGTGGGTGAGCGGGTGGTTGAGTCAGTGGGTGAGTGAGTGAGTGGGTGGATGAGTGAGTGAGAGGGTGAGCGAGCGGGTGAGTGAGTGAGTGAGTGGGTGGGTGGGGTGGGTGGGTGAGTGAGTGAGTGGGTGGGTGGATGAGTGAGTGAGTCGGTGAGTGGGTGGGTGAGTGAGCGGGTGAGTGGGTGGGGGGGTGAGTGGGTGAGTGAGCGGGTGAGTGGGTGGGTGAGTGAGTGAGTGGGTGGGGTGGGTGGGTGAGTGAGTGGGTGAGTGAGTGTGTGGGTGGTTGAGTCAGTGGGTGAGTGAGTGGGTGAGTGGGTGAGTGAGTGGGTGGGTGAGTGGGTGAGTGAGTGCGTGGGTGAGTGAGTGAGTGGGTGAGTGTGTGGGTGGATGAGTGAGTGAGTGGGTGAGTGGGTGGATGAGTGGGTGGGTGAGTGGGTGGGGGGGTGAGTGAGTGGGTGGGGTGGGTGGGTGGGTGGGTGGGTGAGTGAGTGGGTGAGTGAGTGAGTGAGTGGGTGAGTGAGTGGGTGGGGGGGTGAGTGGGTGAGTGAGCGGGTGAGTGGGTGGGTGAGTGAGTGAGTGGGTGGGGTGGGTGGGTGAGTGAGTGGGTGAGTGAGTGTGTGGGTGGTTGAGTCAGTGGGTGAGTGAGTGGGTGAGTGGGTGAGTGAGTGGGTGGGTGAGTGGGTGAGTGAGTGCGTGGGTGAGTGAGTGAGTGGGTGAGTGAGTGGGTGAGTGAGTGGGTGGATGAGTGAGTGAGTGGGTGAGTGGGTGGATGAGTGGGTGGGTGAGTGGGTGGGTGGGTGAGTGAGTGGGTGGGCTGGGTGGGTGAGTGGGTGAGTGAGTGAGTGAGTGGGTGAGTGGGTGGGTGAGTGGGTGAGTGAGTGGGTGAGTGGGTGAGCGAGTGGGTGAGTGAGTGGGTGGATGAGTGAGTGAGTGGGTGAGTGGGTGGATGAGTGGGTGGGTGAGTGGGTGGGGGGGTGAGTGAGTGGGTGGGTGGGTGAGTGGGTGAGTGAGTGAGTGAGTGGGTTAGTGGGTGGGTGAGTGGGTGAGTGAGTGGGTGAGTGGGTGAGTGGGTGAGCGAGTGAGTGAGTGAGTGAGCGGGTGGTTGAGTGAGTGGGTGAGCGGGTGAGTGAGTGAGTGAGTGGGTGAGTGAGTGCGTGGGTGAGTGGATGGATGAGTGGGTGAGCGAGTGAGCGAGCGAGCCGGCGGGGGCTAGTTATAAACACAGACAAATAAACAGACGATGTTGCCTGTGAGCGGGAATGGAACCCGGATTGCCGGCTTTTGCCAGCTCGGCGCTAACCACTGCACCGCCACTCCCCCCCCCACGTGACCCCCCCACGTGACCCCCCCACGTGACCCCCCTCCCCCCACCTTCTTGTGCGGGAACGATGGCGGGCGTGGCTCGGCCGTGCAGGGGAAGAGGCCGTGAGGCCTCTCCTCCCTGCCAGGCGCCATGCCACAGCAGTCGGTGACTGTCAGCAGGTCCACCCTGAGGCCACACAGCGAGTGGCACAGCAGCTCACGCTGGTAGAACACAGCGTCTGGGGGGCTGGGGGGGGGGGGAGAGTCACGTGGGGGGGAGGGGGGGGTCACGTGGGGGGGAGAGGGTCACGTGGGAGAGGGTCACATGGGGGAGGGGGTACAGAGAGGGGGTCACGTGGGGGGGATCACGGGGGGTAGAGGGGGTCACGTGGGGGGGGGGTCACGTGGGGGGGGGAGAGGGTCACGTGGGGGGGGGAGAGGGGGGGTCACGTGGGGGAGGAGAGGGTCACGTGGGGGGGGAGAGAGTCACGTGGGGGGGGAGAGGGTCACGTGGGGGGGGAGAGAGTCACGTGGGGGGGGGGAGGGTCACGTGGGGGGAGAGGGGGGTCACGTGGGGGGGGAGAGGGTCACGTGGGGGGGGAGAGGGGGGTCACGTGGGGGGGGAGAGAGGGTCACGTGGGGGGGAGAGACTCACGTGGGGGGGGGAGAGTCACGTGGGGGGGGGGAGAGTCACGTGGGGGGGGGAGAGAGTCACGTGGGGGGGGGAGAGAGTCACGTGGGGGGGGGGGAGGGTCACGTGGGGGGGGGAGAGAGTCACGTGGGGGGGGGGAGGGTCACGTGGGGGGGGAGAGAGTCACGTGGGGGGGGGGGGAGAGGGTCACGTGGGGGGGGAGAGGGTCACGTGGGGGGGGGGTCACGTGGGGTCACGTGGGGGGGAGAGAGTCACGTGGGGGGGGAGAGAGTCACGTGGGGGGGGGAGAGAGTCACGTGGGAGGGGGGGGAGGGTCACGTGGGGGGGGAGAGAGTCACGTGGGGGGGGGAGGGTCACGTGGGGGGGGGAGAGAGTCACGTGGGGGGGGAGAGGGTCACGTGGGGGGGAGAGGGTCACGTGGGGGGGGGGTCACGTGGGGTCACGTGTGGGGGGGGTATGGAGGTGAGTATAGACAGAAAGTGAACCCACACCTCAACCAGCACCTGAACTGGTACGAGAATAGTAGCAGAACCCGCCACCTGAACCCATGCCAGACCGATACCCAAACCCCTACGTGAACCACTACCCGTACCCCTACCCCTACCCGTACCCCTACCCGTGCCCCTACCCGTGCCCCTACCCCTACCCGTGCCCCTACCCGTGCCCCTACCCGTACCCCTACCCCTACCCGTACCCCTACCCGTGCCCCTACCCGTGCCCCTACCCCTACCCGTGCCCCTACCCGTGCCCCTACCCCTACCCGTGCCCCTACCCGTGCCCCTACCCGTGCCCCTACCCGTGCCCCCACCTGTCCGGGGTGAGGTTGCGTGCGTCCCTGAACTGCTCGTCCAGCAGCTGCAGCTGCTGCTGGCCCTGCTCGTACGAGTAGGGGTAGCAGAAGGCGAAGTAGGTGGTGGACTCGGCCGCGTCCACCACGCGGTGGTGGAACGTCAGCGTGAACTCGCCGTTGTCCACCTGCAGACAGACAGGGAGAGGGAGAGAGAGAGAGAGAGAAGGGTGGACTCACTACTGGTGGAGAGAGAGAAGGGTGGACTCACTACTGGTAGAGAGAGAGGGAGAGAGAGAGAAGGGTGGACTCACTAGAGAGAGAGAAGGGTGGACTCACTACTGGTGGAGAGAGAGAATGGTGGACTCACTACTGGTAGAGAGAGAGAAGGGTGGACTCACTAGAGAGAGAGAAGGATGGACTCACTACAGAGAGAGAGAAGGGTGGACTCACTACAGAGAGAGAGAAGGGTGGACTCACTACTGGTAGAGAGAGAGAGAAGGGTGGACTCACTAGAGAGAGAGAGAGAAGGGTGGACTCACTACTGGTAGAGAGAGAGAAGGGTGGACTCACTACAGAGAGAGAAGGGTGGACTCACTACAGAGAGAGAGAAGGGTGGACTCACTACTGGTAGAGAGAGAGAGAGAAGGGTGGAGTCACTACTGGTAGAGAGAGAGAAGGGTGGACTCACTACTGGTAGAGAGAGAAGGGTGGACTCACTACAGAGAGAGAGAAGGGTGGACTCACTACTGGTAGAGAGAGAAAGAAGGGTGGACTCACTACTGGTAGAGAGAGAGAAGGGTGGACTCACTACTGGTAGAGAGAGAGAAGGGTGGACTCACTACTGGTAAAGAGAGAGAGAAGGGTGGACTCACTACTGGTAGAGAGAGAGAAGGGTGGACTCACTACTGGTAGAGAGAGAAGGGTGGACTCACTACAGAGAGAGAGAAGGGTGGACTCACTACTGGTAGAGAGAGAGAGAAGGGTGGACTCACTACTGGTAGAGAGAGAGAAGGGTGGATTCACTACTGGTAGAGAGAGAAGGGTGGACTCACTACAGAGAGAGAGAAGGGTGGACTCACTACTGGTAGAGAGAGAGAAGGGTGGACTCACTACTGGTAGAGAGAGAGAAGGGTGGACTCACTACTGGTAGAGAGAGAAGGGTGGACTCACTACAGAGAGAGAGAAGGGTGGACTCACTACTGGTAGAGAGAGAGAAGGGTGGACTCACTACTGGTAGAGAGAGAAGGGTGGACTCACTACAGAGAGAGAGAAGGGTGGACTCACTACAGTCGACTGCACCCACTTCTCCCCTTAGTCAACGCCGTGTCTCCTCACGCCCCAGTGCTCACACCTGCTGGCCCTCGACTGCACCCGCTTCTCCCCTTAGTCACTACCGTCGCTCCTCAGGCCCCAGCATGCTCACACCTGCTGGCCCCCGACTGCACCCGCTTCTCCCCTTAGTCACTACCGTGTCTCCTCACGCCCCAACGCTCACACCTGCTGGCCCTCGACTGCACCCACTTCTCCCCTTAGTCACCGTCGCTCCTTATCCCCCAGTGCTCGCACCTGCTGGCCCTCGACTGCACCCGCTTCTCCCCTTAGTCACTACCGTCACTCCTCACGCCCCAGTGGTCACACCTGCTGGCCCCCGACTGCACCCACTTCTCCCCTTAGTCACCGTCGCTCCTTATCCCCCAGCGCTCACACCTGGTGGCCCTCGACTGCACCCGCTTCTCCCCTTAGTCACCGCCGTCGCTCCTTATCCCCCAGCGCTCACACCTGCTGGCCCCCGACTGCACCCGCTTCTCCCCTTAGTCACTACCGTCGCTCCTCACGCCCCAGCGCTCACACCTGCTGGCCCCCGACTGCACCCGCTTCTCCCCTTAGTCACCGTCGCTCCTCACGCCCCAGTGCTCACACCTGCTGGCCCCCGACTGCACCCGCTTCTCCCCTTAGTCACCGTCGCTCCTTATCCCCCAGTGCTCACGCCTGCTGGCCCTCGACTGCACCCGCTTCTCCCCTTAGTCACCGCCGTCGCTCCTCACGCCCCACCGCTCACACACCTGCTGGCCCCCGACTGCACCCGCTTCTCCCCTTAGTCACCGCCGTCGCTCCTCACGCCCCAGTGCTCACACCTGCTGGCCCCCGACTGCACCCGCTTCTCCCCTTAGTCACTACCGTCTCTCCTCACGCCCCAGTGCTCACACCTGCTGGCCCTCGACTGCACCCGCTTCTCCCCTTAGTCACTACCGTCGCTCCTCACGCCCCAGCGCTCACACCTGCTGGCCCCCGACTGCACCCGCTTCTCCCCTTAGTCACTACCTTCGCTCCTTATCCCCCAGCGCTCACACCTGCTGGCCCTCGACTGCACCCGCTTCTCCCCTTAGTCACTACCGTGTCTCCTCAGGCCCCAGTACTCACGCCTGCTGGCCCCCGACTGCACCCGCTTCTCCCCTTAGTCACCACCGTCGCTCCTCACGCCCCAGCTCTCACACCGGCTGGCCCCCGACTGCACCCGCTTCTCCCCTTAGTCACTACCGTCGCTCCTCACGCCCCCACGCTCACACCTGCTGGCCCCCGACTGCACCCGCTTCTCCCCTTAGTCACCACTGTCGCTCCTCACGCCCCAGTACTCACACCTGCTGGCCCCCGACTGCACCCGCTTCTCCCCTTAGTCACCACCATCTCTCCTCACGCCCCAGTGCTCACACCTGCTGGCCCCCGACTGCACCCGCTTCTCCCCTTAGTCACCGCTGTGTCTCCTCAGGCCCCAGTGCTCACACCTGCTGGCCCCCGACTGCACCCGCTTCTCCCCTTAGTCACCACCGTCGCTCCTTATCCCCCAGTGCTCACACACCTGCTGGCCCCCGACTGCACCCGCCTCTCCCCTTAGTCACTACCGTGTCTCCTCACGCCCCCACGCTCACACCTGCTGGCCCCCGACTGCACCCGCCTCTCCCCTTAGTCACTACCGTCTCTCCTCACGCCCCTGCTCTCACACCTGCTGGCCCTCGACTGCAGCCGCTTCTCCCCTTAGTCACCGCCGTCTCTCCTCACGCCCCAACGCTCACACCTGCTGGCCCTCGACTGCACCCGCCTCTCCCCTTAGTCACCGCCGTCTCTCCTCAGGCCCCAGTAATCACACCTGCTGGCCCCCGACTGCACCTGCTTCTCCCCTTAGTCACCGCCATCGCTCCTTATCCCCCAGCGCTCACACCTGGTGGCCCTCGACTGCACCCGCTTCTCCCCTTAGTCACCGCCGTCGCTCCTTATCCCCCAGCGCTCACACCTGCTGGCCCCCGACTGCACCCGCTTCTCCCCTTAGTCACTACCGTCGCTCCTCACGCCCCAGCGCTCACACCTGCTGGCCCCCGACTGCACCCGCTTCTCCCCTTAGTCACCGTCGCTCCTCACGCCCCAGTGCTCACACCTGCTGGCCCCCGACTGCACCCGCTTCTCCCCTTAGTCACCGTCGCTCCTTATCCCCCAGTGCTCACGCCTGCTGGCCCTCGACTGCACCCGCTTCTCCCCTTAGTCACCGCCGTCGCTCCTCACGCCCCACCGCTCACACACCTGCTGGCCCTCGACTGCACCCGCTTCTCCCCTTAGTCACTACCGTCGCTCCTCACGCCCCAGCGCTCACACCTGCTGCCCCCCGACTGCACCCGCTTCTCCCCTTAGTCACCGTCGCTCCTTATCCCCCAGTGCTCACACCTGCTGGCCCCCGACTGCACCCGCTTCTCCCCTTAGTCACCGCCGTCTCTCCTCGCGCCCCAACGCTCACACCTGCTGGCCCTCGACTGCACCCGCTTCTCCCCTTAGTCACCGTCGCTCCTTATCCCCCAGCGCTCACACCTGCTGGCCCCCGACTGCACCCGCTTCTCCCCTTAGTCACCGCCGTCGCTCCTCATGCCCCAGTGCTCACACACCTGCTGGCCCCTGACTGCACCCGCTTCTCCCCTTAGTCACCGCCGTCTCTCCTCACGCCCCACCGCTCACACACCTGCTGGCCCTCGACTGCACCCGCTTCTCCCCTTAGTCACTACCGTCGCTCCTCACGCCCCAGTGCTCACACCTGCTGGCCCCCGACTGCACCCGCTTCTCCCCTTAGTCACCGCCGTCGCTCCTCATGCCCCAGTGCTCACACACCTGCTGGCCCCTGACTGCACCCGCTTCTCCCCTTAGTCACCGCCGTCGCTCCTCACGCCCCACCGCTCACACACCTGCTGGCCCTCGACTGCACCCGCTTCTCCCCTTAGTCACTAAGGGGAGAAGCGGTGGTGGACTCGGCCACCTCCAGCACGCGGCGGTGGAACGCCTAAGTGACTGGGTGGGTGAATGGCCGAATGAGTGAACGCACGAATGATTGCGTGAATGAAGGAGTGAATGACCGTATGGGTGAATGAATGAGTGAATGGCAAAGTGAATGCACGAATTACCGGATGAGTGAATGACCGGATGAGTGAATGGCCGGATGAGTGAATGGCCGGATGACTGAATGGCTGGATGACTGAATGACCGAGTGGATGAGTGAGTGACTGGATGACCGGATGAGTGAGCGAACGAGCGAACGAACGAGTGAATGAACGAGTGAGCGAACGAGCGAACGAACGAGCGAGCGAACCAACGAGTGAATGAATCACCCGGAAGGTTGGCCTGTGTGCGAGTGGCTCCCAGTGCGGCTGGCCGGGCACCGTGCGGACAAGCGGAGTGGCTCCCTGTGAGTAGAGGCGGCTCTGGCGGTTCATGTTCACCAACGTGAAGCACAGCAGCAGCTTGTCGCGGGCGGCGGCGGCGGTGGTGGCAGCGGTGGTGGCAGCGGTGGTGGTGGCAGCGGTGGTGGTGGCAGCGGTGGTGGCAGCGGTGGTGGTGGCAGCGGTGGTGGTGGCAGCGGTGGTGGTGGCAGCGGTGGTGGTGGCAGCGGTGGTGGTGGCAGCGGTGGTGGTGGCAGCGGTGGTGGCAGCGGTGGTGGTGGCAGCGGTGGTGGCGGCACCGCCGCTGCCGCGCACGCCAAAGTGGAACCACGTCCTGCCGTGATGCCGTCACCGGCACCGTCAACATCGTCAACAACACCATCAACACCGTCAACACACCGTCAACATCGTCAACATCGTCAACATCGTCAACACCACCGTCAACATCGTCGTCACCACCGTCACCACCGTCATCATCGTCGTCATCATCGTCATCGTCACCGGCACCGTCAACATCGTCAACATCGTCAACATCGTCACCACCACCGTCAACACCGTCGTCACCACCGTCACCACCGTCATCATCGTCGTCATCATCGTCATCGTCACCACCACCGTCACACACCGTCAACATCGTCAACATCGTCGTCACCACCGTCACACACCGTCAACTCCGTCAACATCGTCAACATCGTCACCACCACCGTCACACACCGTCAACATCGTCAACATCGTCGTCACCACCGTCACACACCGTCAACTCCGTCAACATCGTCGTCGTCATCGTCATCGTCACCACCGTCACCACCGTCACCACCGTCACCACCGTCATCATCGTCAACGCCACCGTCAACATCGTCGTCATCGTCATCGTCACCACCACCGTCAACATCGTCGTCATCGTCACCACCGTCAACGCCATCGTCACCACCGTCACCATCGTAACCATCACTACACCGTCGTCACCATCCTCATCACCATCAACATAATCATCATCGTCAACATCGTCAACATCGTCACCACCGTCACCACCGTCAACATCGTCATCATCGTCACCACCGTCAACATCGTCATCATCGTCACCATCGTCAACACCGCCTTCACCATCGTCACCACCACCATCGTCACCACCGTCACCACCATCGTCACCACCGTCACCACCATCGTCACCACCGTCACCACCGTCACCACTGTCAACGCCACCATCACCATCGTCACCATCGTCACCATCGTCACCATCACTACACCGTCATCATCGTCGTCGTCACCGTCACTACCGTCATCACCATCCTCATCAACATAATCACCACACTCACCACCACCGTCACCACCGTCACCATTGTCGCCATCACTACACCGTCATCACCATCCTCATCACCATCAACATAATCACCACACTCACCACCATCGTCACCACCGTCACCACCATCATCATCGTCGCCATCACTACACCGTCATCACCATCCTCATCACCATCAACATAATCACCACACTCACCACCATCGTCACCACCACTACCACCGTCAACATCCACCGCCATCACCATCACCGCCATCAACGTCACCGCCATCAACATCATCATCACCACCACCACCATCACCACCATCGTCAACATCACTGCCATCAACATTACCAACATCACGATGAACATCACCAACATCACCACCATCATCAACATAAATGTCGTCATCATCGTCACCATCATCACCATCAACGCCATCAACATCATCACCGGCATCGTCACCACCACTACCACCATCAACATCACCAACACCATCACCACCACCACCACCATCATCATCAACATCATTGTCATCTTCACCAACATCACCACCATAATCATCATCATCATCACCATCACTACCGTCATCATCATCACCACCACCATCACCACCACCACCATCACCACAACAACAACAACCGCCATTCGCCACTAAGTGGTGGCAGTAACGTCACCACGACGCTTGTGCCAGGCTAGGTGCACGTTGAGGCCAGGTGAAGTGTCGAACGCCCGGTGGCAGGAGGTCACGGGGCAGACCCAGGTGCCACGGGTCGACTGACTGAGATGACTGGCTGATACACCACCTGTGCCTCCTACTGTGCCAACCTGCTGTGCTTTAGCTACCCGGCGCTCCGCTCGTTGTTGTGAGCGTCGCTCCTCCGCCCTCCGTTGTTGTTGGAGGGCGACTGCCTCCAACTGCCCAGTAGCGTCCTTCACGAGCCTCCCCCACAGAGGCCAATCTTGACACCGCTGGTACCAGTCATCGGCAAGTCCACTCAGCCCCACGTCCTCCTGTACCACATCACTCCATCTCTTCTCTAGCCCGTGTCACTCACTCACCCACTCACCCACCCGCTCACCCATGACTCCATCTCTTCTCTAGCCCGTGTCACTCACCCACTCACCCGTGCCGCGCCCGTTTGGCCCCCTCGATCCGGCCGAACAAAAGCTGTTTCGGCATGCGGTGGCTGGGCATGCGGGATACATGACCCAGCCAACGCAGCCTTGCCTGCCGGAGGAGCTCACCAATGGTACTTTCTGTCCAGATCGTTCCAAGGATTTGTGAGCTCCTCACACAATCCAGCCTGCTGGTTAAACCCAGGATGGATCGTAGGCAGGCTAACCTGAATGTTTTAAACTGGCAAAGGTGTTTCATTCGGGGGGTTCACGTTTCACAAGCGTAGAGAAGGGAGGGAATGACCGTGGCCGAGAAGACCTGAAGCTTAGTGCGGAGCGACAGACCAGGTAGCTTCCACACAGCGTTACGCAACCGATGAAAAGATAATGCCGCTCGACTGATTCGGAGCGAGACCTCTGCTGTCAAACCGGAGCCGGTCATGAGCACACTGCCCAGGTATGGGAAACTCTCCACTCTCTCCACAACTGCCCCATCACCGATTGGGAGTTGTGGGGGTGGAGTGTCCGATGGTACAAAATACCCAGGCAGGTGCTTAGTTCTGGTGGGGCTGATGGTAAGACCCCACCTCTTAGTTGCAAGTTCCAGGTCCAGCAGAAGCGCCTCCAACTCCTCCTCTGACTGAGCAGCTATTACCAAATCATCAGCATACATAACATGGTTGACCAATAGGGAGCCATCCCTTGACTGCATCGATCAACCGCCCATTGTATCTGTGCCATATGGAAATTTCTCCAGTACAGCTATAGAAGGCTTCACGAACTACGTGGTCGAAATAGATGTTAAAAAATGTGGGAGCCAGAGGACATCCCTGTCGCACCCCAAGGTGTAGAGGGAATGGCTCTGACTCCCGGCCACGTAGTTTTACCTGGGCCTGCTCACCATCATATAGGTCCTTAATAATCGCGAGCAGAGAGTCAGGGACTCCGAAATCACGAAGAACAACTCAGAGCCCAGGACTACTGATGGTATCATAGGCCTTGACCAAGTCAATAAAGCAGAGATGCAGGTTTTGTTGGAATTCCCTACACCTCTGCTGTAGCAGACGGACAGAAAATATGGCATCTGTGCAGGACCGCCCTTTCCTGAAACCGCATTGGGGCTCCGCAAGTCTCTCATCAGCGTGCCTGGCAAGGCGATGTTGAATAATCCTTGCCAGGACCTTTCCCGGCACACTGAGGAGTGAGATGTCCCTGTAGTTGTTACAGTCTGTGCGGTCCCCCTTCTTAAAGAGGGGGACCACCAGGGCATCCTTCCAATCCTGCGGAACCTGTCCAGTGGTCCAGACTGTTGTTATGATGTCATATAGGGCAGTCTGTGCACAAACGCCACCCTCCCTCAGCATTTCGCTTGGGAGATCATCTCTGCCCGCTGCCTTTCCTGGTCTCAGACTCTGGATCGCCTTCAGTACTTCCTCAACAGATTGCACCTCAGCCAGCCACTCACAGGTGACTACTTCTGCCAATATTTGAGGCACCGCAGCCTTGACAGGGTCATCCCCACTTTGTGCCACGATGTTTTTCCTGGGGGAGGAATTTCCCCTCTCCCAGGACCTCACAGAAATGCTCAGCAAATCTGCAAACCTCTTCCTGGGGGTTGGAGATTGGATCACCGTTCTTTCCCCTAATTATGGTAATAGGTGTGGCACTACAAGTTACTTTTTTAATTGAATTAAAGATTCCATCTCAGCAACCTGCGACCACCACCCATCCTTGCAGTGCCTCATGGCTCTCCGGACATCCGAGCGAAGGCTGCGGTAAGCCTCCTCAATCTCCGACGTGGGATGCTGTAGACGATGAGAGTGGGCCTGTCGCTTTTGCTCAGTCAGCCTGAACACCTCCTCTGTCAGCCAGGGTCTCTGGGGAGGTCTGGACCGTGTATCCAAAGCAACCACTGCAGCTGCATGAGTCACAGTCCTAAACCTCGACCATTTCCCCTCGACATCAGGAGGAGTGGGGGACGATGCCAACCCCAGCCGCAAGCGATGATGAAATTCTCGCTTGCAACTTTCATCAGCTAGCTGAGACCAGACCACTATGGGTTTGAATGGGGTCCTGAGTATACACTCACCACCAGAAGAATGGCAGGCACATCTTACAGATGACAAGTCAATGGTCAGTGGGTAGATCAGCTTCATGGTAGGCCCTGGTGTCAAAGACATGGGCTCGCATCCGCTGTTCCGTCACTACGTAGTCCAGCAGATGTTCTTACTTGGACCCGGCATGCTTCCATGATGTGTGGATGCGCCGATGCCGGAACAGCGTGTTGGTAATTACAAGCCCATGGGCTGCACAATAGTCTAGCAGCCTCCTACCGTTGTTATTGAGCTGATCTGGCCCATGCCCTCCAATCACTCCAGACCAGGTGCCAGCATCATGACCAACTCGGGCATTGAAGTCACCCAACATGATGACTCTATCCCGAGGGGCCACTTTAGCCAACACCTGTGACAGGAGGTCATAGAAGGCATCTGACTCATCGGCCTTGCCTGCATCCCTCCACTGATGTTCGTCTTCGGTGGGGGCATAAGTAACCACGACCACCACTCCTCGCCTCTGATTGATGGCAAGGCGAGCCCAAAGTAGCCTGGGGCTTACAGCTTCCCACACCTCACTGCCGCGCTCACACGTCCCCCTTCATTCTTTTGTTCAGAAGAGCAGCCACTCCCTGTTGTTTGGCAGTCTGCTGCCCCGAGTAGAGGACTGTCCACCCCTCATGGTGGCAGGAGCCAGAGCCGGTCCACCGGACCTCCTGAATGCCGCAGAGACCCAGGCGGCACCGGTCCAGCTCCCGACCAGAGGAGCGGCAGCCTCTCCTCCGCGGCGAGCGTTCGAACATTCCACGTGGCCACCCGCAGTGGCTTTTCGTTGTTTCTGGAGGAGCCCCTCGGGTAAGGATTCAACCTCCTGGCTCCGCCAAACAGGGTTTGGCCAGGAGACGTCACGGACGCCTGTACCCCCCGGGGCCTCCGGCACAGGCTCATTAATTAGATATCTTAGACGTGGTTTTGCGGTAATTATTTGAAAGTGGATGGGTTACCAGCCCCTCGCACCCGTCCAGAAGCCCCCTTTGGCTGCTGTGGTGGCCACAGACGCCATGAGGCGGAACGGCCGATCGACAATTGGCCCTGCAGCCACGGCACTGCTCACCACAGCCTTACCGTCTGGCACCAGCGCGGAGGTGGGTGGGGGCTTCAGCTTTGTCTTGGGTCTATCGTTAAAGTCACGCAGGCAGGGCCGACGTTTCGATCGCAACGCAAGCGGTCGTCTTCATGTAGCGGGCTGTGTTGCTGTCACCGCAGCCGCAGCCACCACCACCACCACCACCATCACAACCACCACCACTACCATCACCATCACCACCATCACCATCACCACCACCACCACCACCCTTACCACCACCACCACCACCACCCTCACCACCACCACCACCACCCTCACCACCACCACCACCCTCACCACCACCACCCTCACCACCACCACCACCACCACCACCATCACCACCACCACCCTCACCACCCTCACCACCACCCCCACCACCACCACCCTCACCACCATCACCACCACCACCACCACCACCATCACCACCACCACCCTCACCACCCTCACCACCACCACCACCATCACCACCACCACCCTCACCACCCTCACCACCACCACCACCACCACCCTCACCACCACCACCCTCACCACCACCACCACCCTCACCACCACCACCACCATCACCACCACCACCCTCACCACCCTCACCACCACCACCACCATCACCACCACCACCCTCACCACCCTCACCACCACCACCACCACCACCCTCACCACCACCACCCTCACCACCACCACCACCCTCACCACCACCACCACCACCACCACCATCACCACCACCACCATCACCACCACCACCACCACCCTCACCACCACCACCACCACCCTCACCACCACCACCACCACCCTCACCATCACCACCACCACCACCATCACCACCACCACCACCACCACCACCACCCTCACCACCCTCACCCTCACCACCACCACCACCCTCACCACCACCACCACCCTCACCACCACCACCACCACCACCCTCACCACCACCACCACCACCCTCACCACCACCCTCACCACCCTCACCACCACCACCACCACCACCCTCACCACCACCACCACCCTCACCACCCTCACCCTCACCACCACCACCACCCTCACCACCACCACCACCACCACCCTCACCACCACCACCACCACCCTCACCACCACCCTCACCACCCTCACCACCACCACCACCACCACCCTCACCACCACCACCCTCACCACCCTCACCACCACCACCACCACCACCCTCACCACCACCACCACCACCCTCACCACCCTCACCACCACCATCACCACCACCATCACCACCACCACCACCACCCTCACCACCACCCTCACCACCACCACCACCCTCACCACCACCACCACCACCACCACCCTCACCACCACCACCACCCTCACCACCACCACCACCACCCTCACCACCACCACCCTCACCACCACCACCACCCTCACCACCACCACCACCACCCTCACCACCACCACCACCCTCACCACCACCACCACCACCACCCTCACCACCACCACCACCCTCACCACCACCACCACCACCACCCTCACCACCACCACCACCACCCTCACCACCACCACCACCCTCACCACCACCACCCTCACCACCACCACCACCACCACCACCATCACCACCACCACCCTCACCACCCTCACCACCACCCCCACCACCACCACCCTCACCACCATCACCACCACCACCACCACCACCACCATCACCACCACCACCCTCACCACCCTCACCACCACCACCACCATCACCACCACCACCCTCACCACCCTCACCACCACCACCACCACCACCCTCACCACCACCACCCTCACCACCACCACCACCCTCACCACCACCACCACCACCACCATCACCACCACCACCCTCACCACCCTCACCACCACCACCACCACCACCCTCACCACCACCACCCTCACCACCACCACCACCCTCACCACCACCACCACCACCACCACCATCACCACCACCACCACCACCCTCACCACCACCACCACCACCCTCACCACCACCACCACCACCCTCACCCTCACCACCACCACCACCCTCACCACCACCACCACCACCACCCTCACCACCACCACCACCACCCTCACCACCACCCTCACCACCCTCACCACCACCACCACCACCACCCTCACCACCACCACCCTCACCACCCTCACCACCACCACCACCACCACCCTCACCACCACCACCACCACCCTCACCACCCTCACCACCACCATCACCACCACCATCACCACCACCACCACCACCCTCACCACCCTCACCCTCACCACCACCACCACCATCACCACCACCACCACCCTCACCCTCACCACCACCACCACCCTCACCACCACCACCACCCTCACCACCACCACCACCACCACCATCACCACCACCACCCTCACCACCCTCACCACCACCACCACCACCACCCTCACCACCACCACCCTCACCACCACCACCACCCTCACCACCACCACCACCACCACCACCATCACCACCACCACCACCACCCTCACCACCACCACCACCACCCTCACCACCACCACCACCACCCTCACCCTCACCACCACCACCACCCTCACCACCACCACCACCACCACCCTCACCACCACCACCACCACCCTCACCACCACCCTCACCACCCTCACCACCACCACCACCACCACCCTCACCACCACCACCCTCACCACCCTCACCACCACCACCACCACCACCCTCACCACCACCACCACCACCCTCACCACCCTCACCACCACCATCACCACCACCATCACCACCACCACCACCACCCTCACCACCCTCACCCTCACCACCACCACCACCATCACCACCACCACCACCCTCACCCTCACCACCACCACCACCATCACCACCACCACCACCATCACCACCACCACCACCCTCACCACCACCCTCACCACCACCCTCACCACCACCACCACCACCACCCTCACCACCACCACCACCACCACCCTCACCACCACCACCACCATCACCATCATCACCACCCTCACCACCACCACCACCCTCACCACCATCACCACCACCACCACCACCCTCACCACCACCCTCACCACCACCACCACCACCACCCTCATCACCACCCTCACCACCACCACCACCCTCACCACCATCACCACCACCACCACCACCCTCACCACCACCCTCACCACCACCACCACCACCACCCTCATCACCACCCTCACCACCACCACCACCCTCACCACCATCACCACCACCACCACCACCCTCACCACCACCATCACCACCACCATCACCATCACCACCACCACCACCTGTTGGAGTTCTCAAACTCGGTGCCAGCGCAGTCCGGCCGGGTCCAAAGCCGGAACCTCCAGTCGGGACGAAGCCCCCCGCCCCCCACCCCGCCCCCCACCCCGCCCCCCACCCCGCCCCCCACCCCGCCCCCCACCCCCCCCGCTCCGCCCCCACCCCCCAGGCCCCGACCCCCCACGCCGGGGTCGTCGCCGCCGCCGCTGCCGCCGCCGTTGTCGTCATGGCAACCGGCGAGCTCCACCCGGGCGAGGTTGCCGGAGTCGAAGTGCGACGTGAAGGTGAAGGGCCCACAGCGGAGCTCCATCTCACAGACGGAGCCGTGTGAACCCTACGGGTACAAGGTGAGGGGGCCCACGGCGGAGCTCCATCTCACAGACGGAGCCGCGTGAACCCTACGGGTACAAGGTGAGGGGGCCCACGGCGGAGCTCCATCTCACAGACGGAGCCGCGTGAACCCTAGGGGTACAAGGTGAGGGGGCCCACGGCGGAGCTCCATCTCACAGACGGAGCCGTGTGAACCCTACGGATACAAGGTGAGGGGGCCCACGGCGGAGCTCCATCTCACAGACGGAGCCGCGTGAACCCTACGGGTACAAGGTGAGGGGGCCCACGGCGGAGCTCCATCTCACAGACGGAGCCGCGTGAACCCTACGGATACAAGGTGAGGGGGCCCACGGCGGAGCTCCATCTCACAGATGGAGCCGTGTGAACCCTACGGGTACAAGGTGAAGGGCCCACGGCGGAGCTCCATCTCACAGACGGAGCCGTGTGAACCCTAGGGGTACAAGGTGAGGGGGCCCACGGCGGAGCTCCATCTCACAGATGGAGCCGTGTGAACCCTACGGGTACAAGGTGAAGGGCCCACGGCGGAGCTCCATCTCACAGACGGAGCCGTGTGAACCCTAGGGGTACAAGGTGAGGGGGCCCACGGCGGAGCTCCATCTCACAGACGGAGCCGCGTGAACCCTAGGGGTACAAGGTGAGGGGGCCCACGGCGGAGCTCCATCTCACAGACGGAGCCGCGTGAACCCTAGGGGTACAAGGTGAGGGGGCCCACGGCGGAGCTCCATCTCACAGACGGAGCCGCGTGAACCCTAGGGGTACAAGGTGAGGGGGCCCACGGCGGAGCTCCATCTCACAGACGGAGCCGCGTGAACCCTAGGGGTACAAGGTGAGGGGGCCCACGGCGGAGCTCCATCTCACAGACGGAGCCGCGTGAACCCTACGGGTACAAGGTGAGGAGGCCCACAGCGGAGCTCCATCTCACAGACGGAGCCGCGTGAACCCTACGGGTACAAGGTGAGGGGGCCCACGGCGGAGCTCCATCTCACAGACGGAGCCGTGTGAACCCTACGGATACAAGGTGAGGAGGCCCACGGTGGAGCTCCATCTCACAGACGGAGCCGTGTGAACCCTAGGGGTACAAGGTGAGGGGGCCCACAGCGGAGCTCCATCTCACAGACGGAGCCGTGTGAACCCTACGGGTACAAGGTGAAGGGCCCACGGCGGAGCTCCATCTCACAGACGGAGCCGCGTGAACCCTAGGGGTACAAGGTGAAGGGGCCCACAGCGGAGCTCCATCTCACAGACGGAGCCGTGTGAACCCTACGGGTACAAGGTGAGGGGGCCCACAGCGGAGCTCCATCTCACAGACGGAGCCGTGTGAACCCTACGGGTACAAGGTGAAGGGCCCACAGCGGAGCTCCATCTCACAGACGGAGCCGTGTGAACCCTACGGGTACAAGGTGAAGGGCCCACAGCGGAGCTCCATCTCACAGACGGAGCCGTGTGAACCCTACGGGTACAAGGTGAAGGGCCCACAGCGGAGCTCCATCTCACAGACGGAGCCGTGTGAACCCTACGGATACAAGGTGAAGGGCCCACAGCGGAGCTCCATCTCACAGACGGAGCCGTGTGAACCCTACGGGTACAAGGTGAAGGGCCCACAGCGGAGCTCCATCTCACAGACGGAGCCGCGTGAACCCTAGGGATACAAGGTGAAGGGCCCACGGCGGAGCTCCATCTCACAGACGGAGCCGTGTGAACCCTACGGGTACAAGGTGAGGAGGCCCACAGCGGAGCTCCATCTCACAGACGGAGCCGTGTGAACCCTACGGGTACAAGGTGAGCGGCCCACAGTGGAGCTCCATCTCACAGACGGAGCCGTGTGAACCCTACAGGTACAAGGTGAGGGGGCCCACGGCGGAGCTCCATCTCACAGACGGAGCCGTGTGAACCCTAGGGGTACAAGGTGAGGGGGCCCACGGTGGAGCTCCATCTCACAGACGGAGCCGTGTGAACCCCACGGGTACAAGGTGAGGAGGCCCACAGCGGAGCTCCATCTCACAGACGGAGCCGCGTGAACCCTACGGGTACAAGGTGAGGGGGCCCACGGCGGAGCTCCATCTCACAGACGGAGCCGTGTGAACCCTACGGGTACAAGGTGAAGGGCCCACAGCGGAGCTCCATCTCACAGACGGAGCCGTGTGAACCCTACGGGTACAAGGTGAAGGGCCCACAGCGGAGCTCCATCTCACAGACGGAGCCGTGTGAACCCTACGGGTACAAGGTGAAGGGCCCACAGCGGAGCTCCATCTCACAGACGGAGCCGCGTGAACCCTAGGGATACAAGGTGAAGGGCCCACGGCGGAGCTCCATCTCACAGACGGAGCCATGTGAACCCTAGGGGTACAAGGTGAGGGGGCCCACAGCGGAGCTCCATCTCACAGACGGAGCCGCGTGAACCCTAGGGATACAAGGTGAAGGGCCCACGGCGGAGCTCCATCTCACAGACGGAGCCGTGTGAACCCTAGGGGTACAAGGTGAGGGGGCCCACGGCGGAGCTCCATCTCACAGACGGAGCCGTGTGAACCCCAGGGGTACAAGGTGAGGGGGCCCACAGCGGAGCTCCATCTCACAGACGGAGCCGCGTGAACCCTAGGGGTACAAGGTGAGGGGGCCCACGGCGGAGCTCCATCTCACAGACGGAGCCGCGTGAACCCTACGGGTACAAGGTGAGGGGGCCCACGGCGGAGCTCCATCTCACAGACGGAGCCGCATGAACCCTAGGGGTACAAGGTGAGGGGGCCCACGGCGGAGCTCCATCTCACAGACGGAGCCGTGTGAACCCTACGGGTACAAGGTGAGGGGACCCACGGTGGAGCTCCATCTCACAGACGGAGCCGTGTGAACCCTAGGGGTACAAGATGAGGGGGCCCACGGTGGAGCTCCATCTCACAGACGGAGCTGCGTGAACCCTACGGGTACAAGGTGAGGGGCCCACGGCGGAGCTCCATCTCACAGACGGAGCCGCGTGAACCCCAGGGGTACAAGGTGAGGGGGCCCACAGCGGAGCTCCATCTCACAGACGGAGCCGCATGAACCCTAGGGGTACAAGGTGAGGGGCCCACAGAGGAGCTCCATCTCACAGACGGAGCCGTGTGAACCCTACGGATACAAGGTGAAGGGCCCACAGCGGAGCTCCATCTCACAGACGGAGCCGCATGAACCCTAGGGGTACAAGGTGAGGGGGCCCACGGTGGAGCTCCATCTCACAGACGGAGCCGTGTGAACCCTAGGGGTACAAGGTGAGGGGGCCCACGGTGGAGCTCCATCTCACAGACGGAGCCGCGTGAACCCTACGGGTACAAGGTGAGGGGCCCACGGCGGAGCTCCATCTCACAGACGGAGCCGTGTGAACCCTACGGATACAAGGTGAGGGGCCCACAGTGGAGCTCCATCTCACAGACGGAGCCGTGTGAACCCTACGGGTACAAGGTGAGGGGGCCCACGGCGGAGCTCCATCTCACAGACGGAGCCGTGTGAACCCTAGGGGTACAAGGTGAGGGGGCCCACGGTGGAGCTCCATCTCACAGACGGAGCCGTGTGAACCCTACGGATACAAGGTGAGGGGCCCACGGTGGAGCTCCATCTCTGAGTGTGACAAAGGTCTCACTCCCCGTGTCTCTCTCCCCGTGTTTCTGTCCCCGTGTCTCTCTCTCCCCGTGTCTCTCCTCGTGTCTCTCTCCCCGTGTGTCTCTCTCCCCGTGTCTCTCTCTCCCCGTGTGTCTCTCTTCCCGTGTCTCTCTCTCCCCGTGTGTCTCTCTCCCCGTGTGTCTCTCTCCCCGTGTGTCTCTCTCTCCCCGTGTCTCTCTCTCCCCGTGTCTCTCCCCACGTGTCTCTCTCCCCGTGTCTCTCTTCCCGTGTCTCTCTCTCACCGTGTCTCTGTCCCTGTGTCTCTCTCCCTGTGTCTCTGTCCCCGTGTCTCTCACCCCGTGTCTCACTCCCCGTGTCTCTCTTCCCGTGTCTCTCTCTCACCGTGTCTCTGTCCCTGTGTCTCTCTCCCTGTGTCTCTGTCCCCGTGTCTCTGTCCCCGTGTCTCTCTCACCCCGTGTCTCTCACCCCGTGTCTCACTCCCCGTGTCTCTCCTCGTGTCTCTCTCCCCGTGTCTCTCTCCCCGTGTCTCTCTCTCCCCATGTCTCTCTCCCCGTGTCTCTCTCCCCGTGTCTCTCTCCCCGTGTCTCACTCCCCGTGTCTCTGTCCCCGTGTCTCTGTCCCCGTGTCTCTCTCCCCACGTGTCTCTGTCCCCGTGTCTCTCTCCCCGTGTCTCTCTCTCCCCGTGTCTCTCTCTCACCGTGTCTCTGTCCCCGTGTCTCTCTCCCCGTGTCTCTCTCCCCGTGTCTCTCTCCCCACGTATCTCTCTCCCCGTGTCTCACTCCCCGTGTCTCTCTCCCCGTGTCTCTCTCCCCGTGTCTCACTCCCCGTGTCTCTCTCCCTGTGTCTCACTCCCCGTGTCTCTCTCTCCCCGTGTCTCTCTCCCCGTGTCTCTCCCTATCTCCCCGTGTCTCTCTCTCCCCGTGTCTCTCTCTCCCCGTGTCTCTCTCCCCGTGTCTCTCTCCCCGTGTCTCTCTCCCCACGTATCTCTCTCCCCGTGTCTCACTCCCCGTGTCTCTCTCCCCGTGTCTCTCTCCCCGTGTCTCTCTCCCCGTGTCTCACTCCCCGTGTCTCTCTCCCTGTGTCTCACTCCCCGTGTCTCTCTCTCCCCGTGTCTCTCTCCCCGTGTCTCTCTCCCCGTGTCTCTCTCCCCGTGTCTCTTTCCCCGTGTCTCTCTCCGCGTGTCTCACTCCCCGTGTCTCACTCCCTGTGTCTCTCTCCCCGTGTCTCTCACCCCGTGTCTCTCTCCCCGTGTCTCTCTCCCCACGTGTCTCTCTCCCTGTGTCTCTCTCCCTGTGTCTCTCACCCCGTGTCTCTCTCCCCGTGTCTCTCTTCCCGTGTCTCTCTCTCACCGTGTCTCTGTCCCCGTGTCTCTCACCCCGTGTCTCACTCCCCGTGTCTCACTCCCCGTGTCTCTCTCCCCACGTGTCTCTGTCCCCGTGTCTCACTCCCCGTGTCTCTCTCCCCACGTGTCTCTCTCCCCGTGTCTCTCTCTCACCGTGTCTCTCTTCCCGTGTCTCTCTCCCCGTGTCTCTCACCCCGTGTCTCTCTCCCCGTGTCTCTGTCCCCGTGTCTCTCTCCCCACGTGTCTCTCTCCCCGTGTCTCACACCCCGTGTCTCACTCCCCGTGTCTCTGTCCCCGTGTCTCTGTCTCCGTGTCTCTCTCCCCGTGTCTCTCTCCTCGTGTCTCTCCCCACGTGTCTCTCTCCCCGTGTCTCTCTCTCCCCGTGTCTCTCTCACCGTGTCTCTGTCCCCGTGTCTCTCTCCCCGTGTCTCTCTCCCCGTGTCTCTCTCCCCACGTATCTCTCTCCCCGTGTCTCACTCCCCGTGTCTCTCTCCCCGTGTCTCCCTCCCCGTGTCTCTCTCCCTGTGTCTCACTCCCCGTGTCTCTCTCTCCCCGTGTCTCTCTCCCCGTGTCTCTCTCCCCGTGTCTCTCTCCCCGTGTCTCTTTCCCCGTGTCTCTCTCCGCGTGTCTCACTCCCCGTGTCTCACTCCCTGTGTCTCTCTCCCCGTGTCTCTCACCCCGTGTCTCTCTCCCCGTGTCTCTCTCCCCACGTGTCTCTCTCCCTGTGTCTCTCTCCCTGTGTCTCTCACCCCGTGTCTCTCTCCCCGTGTCTCTCTTCCCGTGTCTCTCTCTCACCGTGTCTCTGTCCCCGTGTCTCTCACCCCGTGTCTCACTCCCCGTGTCTCACTCCCCGTGTCTCTCTCCCCACGTGTCTCTGTCCCCGTGTCTCACTCCCCGTGTCTCTCTCCCCACGTGTCTCTCTCCCCGTGTCTCTCTCTCACCGTGTCTCTCTTCCCGTGTCTCTCTCCCCGTGTCTCTCACCCCGTGTCTCTCTCCCCGTGTCTCTGTCCCCGTGTCTCTCTCCCCACGTGTCTCTCTCCCCGTGTCTCACACCCCGTGTCTCACTCCCCGTGTCTCTGTCCCCGTGTCTCTGTCTCCGTGTCTCTCTCCCCGTGTCTCTCTCCTCGTGTCTCTCCCCACGTGTCTCTCTCCCCGTGTCTCTCTCTCTTAGTGTCTATCCGTGTGAGTGACTATCTATCTGTGTGTCTGTCTGAGTGTCTATCTGTCTGCGTGTCTCTGTGTGTGTCTCAGTGTCTGAGTGTCTATCTGTGTGAGTGTCTATCTGTGTGTGTCTATCTGTGTCTATCTCTGTGTCTATCTGTCTGTGTGAGTGTCTATCTGCGTCTATCTGTGTGTCTCTGTGTCTATCTGTGTCTATCTGTGTGAGTGTCTATCTATGTGAGTGTCTATCTGTGTGAGTGTCTGTGTGAGTGTCTATCTATCTGTCTGTTTGAGTGTCTATCTGTCTGCGTGTCTCTGTGTGTGTCTGTGTCTGAGTGTCTATCTGTGTGTCTATCTGTGTGAGTGTCTGTGTGAGTGTCTATCTCCGTGTCTATCTGTGTCTATCTGTCTGTGTGAGTGTCTATCTGGGTCTATCTCTGTGTCTATCTATCTGTGTGAGTGTCTATCTGTGTGTCTATCTATCTGTGTGTCTATCTGAGCGTCTATCTGAGTGTATATCTGTGTGAGTGTCTATCTGTGTGTCTGTCTCTATCTGTGTGTCTGTGTGTCTATCTGTGTGTCTATCTGTGTGTGAGTGTCTATCTGTGTCTATATATCTGAGTGTCTATATGTGTGTCTGTGTGTCTATCTGTGTGTCTATCTGTGTGTGTGAGTGTCTATCTGTGTCTATTTATCTGAGTGTCTATCTGTGTGTCTGTGTGTCTATCTGAGTGTCTATCTGTGTGTGTGAGTGTCTATCTGTGTGTCTATCTGTGTGTCTATCTATCTGTGTGTCTATATCTGTGTGTGTGTCTGAGTGTCCGTGTGAGTGTCTCTGTGTGTCTCTCTGTGTCTATCTGTGTGTGTGTCTGAGTGTCTGCCTGTGTGAGTGTCTATCTGTGTGTGTGTCTGAGTGTCTGTCTGTGTGAGTGTCTATCTGTGTGTGTGTCTGAGTGTCTGTCTGTGTGAGTGTCTATCTGTGTGTCTATCTATCTGAGTGTCTATCTGTGTGTCTATCTGAGTGTCTATCTGAGTGTCTATATGTGTGTCTATCTGTGTGTCTGAGTGTCTATCTATCTGAGTGTCTATCTGTGTCTATCTGTGTGTCTATCTGAGTGTCTATCTGTGTGTCTGAGTGTCTATCTGTCTATCTGAGTGTCTATCTATCTGAGCGTCTATCTGAGTGTCTATCTGTGTGTATATCTGTCTATCTGAGTGTCTGTGTGTCTATCTATCTGTGTGTCTATCTGAGTGTCTATCTGTGTGTCTGAGTGTCTATCTATCTGAGCGTCTATCTGAGCGTCTATCTGAGTGTCTATCTGTGTGTATATCTGTCTATCTGAGTGTCTGTGTGTCTATCTATCTGTGTGTCTGAGTGTCTATCTGTGTGTCTGAGTGTCTATCTATCTATCTGTGTGTCTATCTGAGTGTCTATCTATCTGAGTGTCTATCTGAGTGTCTATCTGTGTGTCTATCTGAGCGTCTATCTGAGTGTCTATCTGTGTGTCTATCTGTCTATCTGAGTGTCTATCTGTGTGTATATATATCTGAGTGTCTGTGTGTCTATCTATCTGAGTGTCTATCTGAGTGTCTATCTGAGTATCTATCTGAGTGTCTATCTGTGTGTATATCTATCTGAGTGTCTATCTATCTATCTGTGTGTCTATCTGAGTGTCTATCTATCTGAGTGTCTATCTGAGTGTCTGTGTGTCTATCTATCTGAGTGTCTATCTATCTGAGTGTCTATCTGAGTGTCTGTGTGTCTATCTATCTGAGTGTCTATCTATCTGTGTGTCTATCTATCTGAGTGTCTATCTGAGTGTCTATCTGAGTGTCTATCTCCGTGTCTATCTATCTGTGTGTCTATCTATCTGTGTGTCTATCTGTGTGTCTATCTGTCTATCTGAGTGTCTATCTGTGTGTATATCTATCTGAGTATCTATCTGAGTGTCTATCTGTGTGTCTATCTATCTGTGTGTCTCTGTGTGTCTATCTGAGTGTCTATCTGTGTGTCTATCTGAGTGTCTATCTGAGTGTCTATCTGAGTGTCTATCTGTCTATCTGAGTGTGTGTCTATCTATCTGAGTGTCTATCTGAGTGTCTATCTCCGTGTCTATCTATCTGTGTGTCTATCTGTGTGTCTATCTGTGTGTCTATCTGAGTGTCTATCTGAGTGTCTATCTGTCTATCTGAGTGTGTGTCTATCTATCTGAGTGTCTATCTGAGTGTCTATCTCCGTGTCTATCTATCTGTGTGTCTATCTATCTGTGTGTCTATCTGTGTGTCTATCTCCGTGTCTATCTATCTGTGTGTCTATCTATCTGAGTGTCTATCTGTGTGTCTATCTGAGTGTCTATCTGTGTGTCTATCTATCTGTGTGTCTATCTGTGTGTCTATCTGAGTGTCTATCTGAGTGTCTATCTGTCTATCTGAGTGTGTGTCTATCTATCTGAGTGTCTATCTGAGTGTCTATCTCCGTGTCTATCTATCTGTGTGTCTATCTATCTGTGTGTCTATCTGAGTGTCTATCTCCGTGTCTATCTATCTGAGTGTCTATCTATCTGTGTGTCTATCTATCTGTGTGTCTATCTGAGTGTCTATCTGTGTGTCTATCTATCTGAGTGTCTATCTGAGTGTCTATCTGTGTGTCTATCTGTGTGTCTATCTATCTGTGTGTCTATCTATCTGAGTGTCTATCTGAGTGTCTATCTCCGTGTCTATCTGTGTGTCTATCTGTGTGTCTATCTGTGTGTGTGTCTATCTATCTGTGTGTCTATCTGAGTGTCTATCTCCGTGTCTATCTATCTGAGTGTCTATCTCCGTGTCTATCTGTGTGTCTATCTGAGTATCTATCTGAGTATCTATCTGAGTGTCTATCTGTGTGTCTATCTATCTGTGTGTCTATCTATCTGTGTGTCTATCTATCTGTGTGTCTATCTGAGTGTCTGTGTGTCTATCTGTGTGTCTATCTGAGTGTCTATCTGAGTGTCTGTGTGTCTATCTGTGTGTCTATCTGTGTGTATATCTATCTGTGTGTCTATCTATCTGTGTGTCTATCTCCGTGTCTATCTGTGTGTCTATCTGAGTGTCTATCTGTGTGTATATCTATCTGTGTGTCTATCTATCTATCTGTGTGTCTATCTATCTCCGTGTCTATCTATCTGTGTGTCTATCTGAGTGTCTATCTGTGTGTCTATCTGAGTGTCTATCTGTGTGTATATCTATCTGTGTGTCTATCTATCTATCTGTGTGTCTATCTATCTCCGTGTCTATCTATCTGAGTGTCTATCTGAGTGTCTATCTCCGTGTCTATCTGAGTGTCTATCTCCGTGTCTATCTGAGTGTCTATCTGTGTGTCTATCTGAGTGTCTATCTGTGTGTCTATCTATCTGTGTGTCTATCTGAGTGTCTATCTGTGTGTCTATCTGTGTGTCTATCTGTGTGTCTATCTGAGTGTCTATCTGTGTGTCTATCTGTGTGTCTATCTATCTGTGTGTCTATCTGAGTGTCTATCTGAGTGTCTATCTATCTGTGTGTCTATCTGAGTGTCTGTGTGTCTATCTGTGTGTCTATCTATCTGAGTGTCTATCTATCTGTGTGTCTATCTCCGTGTCTATCTATCTGTGTGTCTATCTATCTGAGTGTCTATCTGAGTGTCTATCTGTGTGTCTATCTGTGTGTCTATCTGAGTGTCTGTGTGTCTATCTGTGTGTCTATCTGAGTGTCTATCTGAGTGTCTATCTGTGTGTCTATCTGAGTGTCTATCTGTGTGTCTGATTGTCTATCTGTGTGTCTATCTATCTGAGTGTCTATCTCCGTGTCTATCTATCTGTGTGTCTATCTGAGTGTCTATCTATCTGAGTGTCTATCTGTGTGTCTGAGTGTCTATCTGTGTGTCTATCTATCTGAGTGTCTATCTGTGTGTCTGAGTGTCTGTGTGTCTATCTATCTGAGTGTCTATCTATCTGAGTGTCTATCTGTGTGTCTATCTATCTGTCTATCTATCTGTGTGTCTATCTATCTGTGTCTATCTGAGTGTCTATCTATCTGTGTGTCTATCTGTGTGTCTATCTATCTGAGTGTCTATCTGAGTGTCTATCTGAGTGTCTATCTATCTGAGTGTCTATCTCCGTGTCTATCTATCTGAGTGTCTATCTGTGTGTCTGAGTGTCTATCTGTGTGTCTATCTATCTGAGTGTCTATCTGTGTGTCTATCTGTGTGTCTGAGTGTCTATCTGTGTGTCTATCTATCTGAGTGTCTATCTGTGTGTCTATCTATCTGTGTGTCTATCTATCTGTGTGTCTGTCTATCTGTGTGTCTATCTATCTCCGTGTCTATCTGAGTGTCTATCTGTGTGTCTATCTGAGTGTGTCTATCTATCTGAGTGTCTATCTGTGTGTCTGTCTATCTGAGTGTCTATCTGAGTGTCTATCTGAGTGTCTATCTATCTGAGTGTCTATCTGAGTGTCTGTGTGTCTATCTGAGTGTCTATCTGTGTGTCTATCTGTGTGTCTATCTATCTGTGTGTCTATCTATCTGTCTGTCTATCTGAGTGTGTGTCTATCTGTGTGTCTATCTGTGTGTCTATCTGAGTGTCTATCTGAGTGTGTGTCTATCTATCTGTGTGTCTATCTGTCTATCTGAGTGAGTGTCTATCTATCTGAGTGTCTATCTGAGTGTCTATCTGAGTGAGTGTCTATCTGAGTGTCTATCTGAGTGTCTATCTCCGTGTCTATCTGAGTGTCTATCTGAGTGAGTGTCTATCTGAGTGTCTATCTGAGTGTGTGTCTATCTATCTGTGTGTCTATCTGTCTATCTGAGTGAGTGTCTATCTATCTGAGTGTCTATCTGAGTGTCTATCTGAGTGAGTGTCTATCTGAGTGTCTATCTGAGTGTCTATCTCCGTGTCTATCTGAGTGTCTATCTGAGTGTCTATCTGAGTGTCTATCTGAGTGTCTATCTGAGTGAGTGTCTATCTGAGTGTCTATCTGAGTGTGTGTATATCTATCTGTGTGTCTATCTGTCTATCTGAGTGAGTGTCTATCTATCTGAGTGTCTATCTGAGTGTCTATCTGAGTGAGTGTCTATCTGAGTGTCTATCTCCGTGTCTATCTGAGTGTCTATCTGAGTGAGTGTCTATCTGAGTGTCTATCTGAGTGTCTATCTGAGTGAGTGTCTATCTGAGTGTCTATCTGAGTGTGTGTATATCTGAGTGTCTATCTGAGTGTCTATCTGAGTGTGTGTATATCTGAGTGTCTATCTCCGTGTCAGTGTGTCTATCTGTCTGAGTGTCTATCTCCGTGTCTATCTCCGTGTCTATCTGTCTGAGTGTCTATCTCCGTGTCTCTCACCTCCCGCTCCACCTTCTCCGTCCTCGAGTTGACGTTCCCAGGAAGTGACGGCGCCAGCCAATCGCAGCGCCCGGCTCAACTGCCGTCGTCCGGCGCTCAGCCAATCGCAGCGGCCCAAACGCTCCCCCCTCTCCCCCCCCGTTACCGTGACAACCACCCCCCCCCCGGCGCTCAGCCAATCGCAGCAGCCCAAACTCCAAACTCCCCCACCCCTCGTTACTATGACACCACCCCCCCCCGCGCTCAGCCAATCGCAGGGGCCCAAACTCCAAACTCCCCCACCCCTCGTTACTATGACACCCCCCCCCCCGCGCTCAGCCAATCGCAGCGGCCCAAACTCCCCCCTTCTCCCCTCCGTTACCATGATAACCACCCCCGCGCTGAGCCAATCGCAGCGGCCCAAACGCCCCCTCCCCGCCCACCCCTCAGTTACCATGTTAACCCCGCCCCCCCCCCTTTGCTCAGCCAATCGCAGCGGCCGAAACTCCAACTGCACCACCTCCCCCGGGCGCTCAGCCAATCACAGCAGGCGACTCATTCCCCCGTATCCAAAACAAGCCGGGGACAGCCAATCAGGAGTGGCGACTCATTCTGGTTGCCTAGGGACGAACGCTCCGGCAACCAATCATAGCGGGCGCCTCAATCCAGGTTTCCTGTGAACAGCCAATCACGGGAAGCGACGCGATCCCGTTTCCACGGCAACACCAACTGAAATGCTGGTGACGTCACAACGGCACCTATGCCAGGCTAGGTGCAGGTGGAGGCCACGTGACAGATCCAGCAGGTGCCATGGGTTGACTGCTGTGCCAGGCTAGGTGCACGAGGAGGAGGTCACGGGACAGACCCTGCAGGTGCCATGGGTTGACTGCTGTACCAGGCTAGGTGCAGGTGGAGGCCACGTGACAGACCCTGCAGGTGCCACGCGTTGACTGCTGTGCCAGGCTAGGTGCAGGTGGAGGAGGCCACGTGACAGACCCTGCAAGTGCCACGGGTTGACTGCTGTGCCAGGCTAGGTGCAGGTGGAGGCCACGTGACAGATCCAGCAGGTGCCATGGGTTGACTGCTGTGCCAGGCTAGGTGCACGAGGAGGTCACGGGACAGACCCTGCAGGTGCCACGGGTTGACTGCTGTGCCAGGCTAGGTGCAGGAGGAGGAGGTCACGTGACAGACCCAGCAGGTGCCACGGGTTGACTGCTGTGCCAGGCTAGGTGCAGGAGGAGGAGGTCACGTGACAGACCCTGCAGGTGCCACGGGTTGACTGACTGAGATGAGTGGCTGATGCACCACACCCGCTGTGCCAGGCTAGGTGCACCACACCCGCTGTGCCCCGTACTGTGCCAACACGCTGCGTTTTATCCGCCCGGCGCTCCGCTCGTTGTTGTGAGCGCCGCTCCTCTGCCCTCCGTTGTTGTTGCTGGAGGACGACTGCCTCCAACTGCCCAGTAGCCTCACGGTGCACCTAGCCTGGCACTGCCCAGCAGCAGCAGCGTCCTTCACGAGCCTCCTCCTCCACAGAGGCCGACCTTGACACCGCTGGTACCGGTCATCGGCAAGTCCACTCAGCTCCACGTCCTCCTGTACCACATCACTCCATCTCTTCTCTAGCCCGTGTCACTCACTCACCCACTCACTCACCCACTGACCCATCACTCCATCACGTCTCTAGCCCGTGTCACCCACTCACCCACCCACTCACCCATCACTCCATCTCTTCTCTATCCCGTGTCACTCACTCACGCACTCACCCATCACTCCATCTCTTCTCTAGCCCGTGTCACCAACTCACCCACTCACTCACCCACTCACCCATCACTCCATCTCTTCTCTAGCCCGTGTCACTCACTCACCCACTCACTCACTCACCCACTCACTCCATCTCTTCTCTAGCCCGTGTCACCAACTAACCCACTCACTCACCCACTCACCCATCACTCCATCTCTTCTCTAGCCCGTGTCACCAACTCACTCACTCACCCACTCACCCATCACTCCATCTCTTCTCTAGCCCGTGTCACCAACTCACTCACTCACCCATCACTCCATCTCTTCTCTACCCCGTGTCACCAACTAACCCACTCACCCATCACTCCATCTCGTCTCTAGCCCGTGTCACCAACTCACCCACTCACTCACCCACTAACCCATCACTCCATCTCTTCTCCAGCCCGTGTCACCAACTAACCCACTCACTCACCCACTCACCCATCACTCCATCTCTTCTCTAGCCCGTGTCACCAACTCACTCACTCACCCACTGACTCATCACTCCATCTCTTCTCGAGCCCGTGCCACTCACTCACTCACCCACCCACTCACTCACCCATCACTCCATCTCTTCTCTAGCCCGTGTCACCAACTAACCCACTCACCCATCACTCCATCTCTTCTCTACCCCGTGTCACCAACTAACCCACTCACCCATCACTCTATCTCTTCTCTAGCCCGTCTCACCAACTAACCCACTCACCCATCACTCCATCTCGTCTCTAGCCCGTGTCACCAACTCACTCACTCACCCACTCACACATCACTCCATCTCTTCTCTAGCCCATCTCACCAACTAACCCACTCACCCATCACTCCATCTCGTCTCTAGCCCGTGTCACCAACTCACTCACTCACTCACCCACTCACCCATCACTCCATCTCTTCTCTAGCCCGTGTCACCAACTCACCAACTCACTCACCTATCACTCCATCTCGTCTCTAGCCCGTGTCACCAACTCACTCACTCACTCACCCACTCACCCATCACTCCATCTCTTCTCCAGCCCGTGCTGCGCCCGCTTAGCCCCCTCAATCCGGCCGAACAAAAGCTGTTTCGGCATGCGGTGACTGGGCATGCGGGCTACATGACCCAGCCAACGCAGCCTTGCCTGCCGGAGGAGCTCACCGATGGGACCTTGCCCAGATCTTTCAAGGATTTGTGAGCTCCTCACCACGACGCTTGTGCCAGGCTATGTGCACCTTGAGGCCACGTGAAGTGTCGAACGCCCGCTGGCAGGTCATGGGGCAGACCCAGGTGCCACGGGTCGACTGACTCAGGTGACTGAGATGACTGGCTGATGCACCACCTGTGCCCCCTACTGTGCCAACCTGCTGTGCTTTAGCCACCCGGCGCTCCGCTCGTTGTTGTGAGCGTCGCTCCTCCGCCCTCCGTTGTTGTTGGAAGGCGACTACCTCCAACTACCCAGTAGCATCCTTCACGAGCCTCCTCCACACAGGCCGATCTTGACACCGCTGGTACCAGTCATCGGCAAGTCCACTCAGCTCCACGTCCTCCTGTACCACGTCACTCCATCTCTTCTCTAGCCCGTGCCGCGCCCGTTTAGCCCCCTCAATCCGGCCGAACAAAAGCTGTTTCGGCATGCGGTGGCTGGGCATGCGGGCTACATGACCCAGCCATCGCAGCCTTGCCCGCCGGAGGAGCTCATCACCACCATCACCACCACCACCATCATCACCATCACCACCACCACCATCACCACCATCGCCACCACCATCATCATCACCACCACCACCACCATCACCACCATCATCATCATCACCACCACCACCACCATCACCACCATCACCACCACCACCATCATCATCACCACCATCACCACCACCACCATCACCACCACCATCACCACCATCACCACCATCACCACCACCACCACCACCACCATCACCACCACCACCATCACCACCATCACCAGCTGATGTATTCACTACCCCAGCGGGCATCTTTGTGTTCAATTCGTTTAATAATTGAAACAGCGATGGTAACCACGGTAACGATGGTAACCACGGTAACAATGGTAACCACGGTAACGATGGCAACCACGGCAACGATGGTAACCGCGGTAACGCTGGTAACCACGGTAACGACGGTAACTGCGGTAACGATGGTGGCCACGGTAACCATGAAGATGACGATGGTAACCACGGCAACTACGGTAACGATGGTAACCATGGTAACGATGGTAACCACGGTAACGATGGTAACCACGGTAACGATGGTAACCACGGTAACGATGGTGGCCACGGTAACCATGAAGATGACCACGGTAACCACGGTAACCACGGCAACCACGGTAACGATGGTAACCACGGTAACGATGGTAACCACGGTAACGATGGTGACGCTGGTCTCACCACGGTCACCACCACCACCCGTGTCTCTGTCTCTCACCCCCACCCTCCTGACCCCACCCCCCTCCCCCTCGTCCTCCACCCCTCACCCCATCCCCTCCCCCCCACCCACCCCCCTCACCCCCTCCCCACCCTCCCCCCCACCCCCTTCACCCCCACCCCCCCACCCGCCCCCCCCTCACACCCCTTCACCCCACCCACCCCACCCAACTCACCCCCCTTCACCCCTTCACCCCCTCCCCCCCACCCACCTCACCACCCACCCCCCTCACCCCCTCACCCCCTCCCCCCCACCCACCTCACCCCCCTTCACCCCTTTACCCCCTCCCCCCCACCCACCCCCTTCACCCCCTCCCCCCCACCCAACCCCCCACCCACCCCCCTCACCCCCTCCCCCCCACCCACCCCCCTTACCCCCTCCCCCCCACCCTCCCCCCCACCCACCCCCCTCACCCCCTCCCCCCCACCCACCACCCCACCCACCCCACCCCCCCTCACCCCTTCCCCCCGACCCCGCCCCCTCTCCGACGCCCCGCCCACTCCGAGCCGGGCCCGGCCCTGCCTGAGGCCTGCCAGTAGCCTGCAGGCTGAGCACACGGCAGAGCTGGCAGCTAGGCCACAGAGAGAGCAGCACTCCAGCACAGGGTGGTGGTAGGGGCGGTGGTGGTGGTGGTGGTGGGAGTGGGAGCCACCGCCGGTGACGCCGGAGCCACCGCCGGAGCCACCGCCGGTGACGATGTGGAGACGCTGGGCGGCGTGGACGACGTCAATGATGGCGCGGGGGCGGACACGCTCCAGGTCCTTGAGGAGGGCGCGGGCACGGCCTCGGTAGGCCCCGGGCGAGTACACACACTCAGTGCTGAGACACACAGACACAGAGACACACAGAGACACGGTGAGACACAGAGACACAGAGACACAGAGAGACACAGAGAGACACGCTCCAGGTCCTTGAGGAGGGCGCGGGCACGGCCTCGGTAGGCCCCGGGCGAGTACACACACTCAGTGCTGAGACACACAGACACACAGAGACACAGAGACACAGTGAGAGGCACAGAGACACAGTGAGACACAGTGAGACACAGAGACACACAGAGAGACACGCTCCAGGTCCTTGAGGAGGGCGCGGGCACGGCCTCGGTAGGCCCCGGGCGAGTACACACACTCAGTGCTGAGACACACAGACACAGTGAGAGAGACACAGTGAGACACAGAGAGACACAGAGACACAGAGACACAGAGAGACACAGAGAGACACAGAGACACAGAGAGACACAGAGAGACACGCTCCAGGTCCTTGAGGAGGGCGCGGGCACGGCCTCGGTAGGCCCCGGGCGAGTACACACACTCAGTGCTGAGACACAGAGAGACACAGAGACACAGTGAGACACAGGGTGAGACACACACAGTGACAGAGACACAGTGAGACACAGAGACACAGAGAGAGACACAGTGAGACACAGAGACACACACAGACACAGAGAGACACAGAGAGACACGCTCCAGGTCCTTGAGCAGGGCGCGGGCACGGCCTCGGTAGGCCCCGGGCGAGTACACACACTCAGTGCTGAGACACACAGACACAGAGACACAGAGACACACAGGGTGAGACACAGAGACACACACAGAGACACAGAGAGACACGCTCCAGGTCCTTGAGGAGGGCGCGGGCACGGCCTCGGTAGGCCCCGGGCGAGTACACACACTCAGTGCTGAGACACAGAGAGACACAGAGACACACAGAGAGACACACACAGAGAGACACGCTCCAGGTCCTTGAGGAGGGCGCGGGCACGGCCTCGGTAGGCCCCGGGCGAGTACACACACTCAGTGCTGAGACACACAGACACACGGTGAGACACACAGAGACACACACAGACACAGAGACACAGTGAGACACACAGAGACACGCTCCAGGTCCTTGAGCAGGGCGCGGGCACGGCCTCGGTAGGCCCCGGGCGAGTACACACACTCAGTGCTGAGACACACAGAGACACAGAGAGAGACACAGAGACACAGAGACACAGAGACACAGAGAGACACACAGAGAGACACGCTCCAGGTCCTTGAGCAGGGCGCGGGCACGGCCTCGGTAGGCCCCGGGCGAGTACACACACTCAGTGCTGAGACACACAGACACACAAAGACACAGAGAGAGACACAGAGACACAGAGAGACACAGAGACACAGAGACACGGGCGGACACGCTCCAGGTCCTTGAGCAGGGTGCGGGCACGGCCTCGGTAGGCCCCGGGCGAGTACACACTCTCAGTGCTGAGACACAGAGACACAGAGAGACACAGAGACACACAGGGTGAGACACACAGAGAGACAGAGAGAGACACGCTCCAGGTCCTTGAGCAGGGCGCGGGCACGGCCTCGGTAGGCCCCGGGCGAGTACACACACTCAGTGCTGAGACACACAGACACAGTGACACAGTGAGACACAGTGAGACACAGAGACACACACAGAGTGAGACACAGAGACACAGAGAGACACGCTCCAGGTCCTTGAGGAGGGCGCGGGCACGGCCTCGGTAGGCCCCGGGCGAGTACACACACTCAGTGCTGAGACACACAGAGACACAGAGACACACAGACACAGAGACACAGAGACACATACAGAGACACAGACACAGTGAGACACAGAGACACACAGAGACACAGAGACACAGTGAGACACAGAGACACAAGGAGACAGTGAGACACAGAGAGACACAGTGAGACACACAGAGACACACAGAGAGACACACAGAGACACAGAGAGACACGCTCCAGGTCCTTGAGCAGGGCGCGGGCACGGCCTCGGTAGGCCCCGGGCGAGTACACACACTCAGTGCTGAGACACACAGACACACAGAAACACAGAGACACACAGGGTGAGACACAGTGAGACACAGAGACACAGAGAGACACGCTCCAGGTCCTTGAGGAGGGCGCGGGCACGGCCTCGGTAGGCCCCGGGCGAGTACACACACTCAGTGCTGAGACACACAGACACACAGAGACACACAGAGACACACAGAGACACAGAGAGACACAGAGAGACACACAGAGACACAGAGACACAGAGACACAGAGACACAGAGAGACACGCTCCAGGTCCTTGAGCAGGGCGCGGGCACGGCCTCGGTAGGCCCCGGGCGAGTACACACACTCAGTGCTGAGACACAGAGACACACAGACACAGAGACACAGAGAGACACACAGACACACAGGGTGAGACACAGAGACACAGAGACACACAGAGACACAGAGAGACACGCTCCAGGTCCTTGAGCAGGGCGCGGGCACGGCCTCGGTAGGCCCCGGGCGAGTACACACACTCAGTGCTGAGACACAGTGAGACACAGAGACACAGTGAGAGACACACAGAGAGACACAGTGAGACACACAAGGTGAGACACAGAGACACAGAGACACAGTGAGAGACACACACAGAGACACAGAGACACAGAGAGACACAGAGACACACACAGAGACACGGTGAGACACAGAGACACAGAGAGACACACAGAGACACAGAGAGACACGCTCCAGGTCCTTGAGCAGGGCGCGGGCACAGCCACGGTAGGCCCCGGGCGAGTACACACACTCAGTGCTGAGACACACAGACACAGAGACACACACAGAGAGACACACAGTGAGACACAGAGACACAGAGAGACACGCTCCAGGTCCTTGAGGAGGGCGCGGGCACGGCCTCGGTAGGCCCCGGGCGAGTACACACACTCAGTGCTGAGACACACAGACACACAGAGACACACAGAGACACACAGAGACACAGAGAGACACAGAGAGACACACAGAGACACAGAGACACAGAGACACAGAGAGACACGCTCCAGGTCCTTGAGCAGGGCGCGGGCACGGCCTCGGTAGGCCCCGGGCGAGTACACACACTCAGTGCTGAGACACAGAGACACACAGACACAGAGACACAGAGAGACACACAGACACACAGGGTGAGACACAGAGACACAGAGACACACAGAGACACAGAGAGACACGCTCCAGGTCCTTGAGCAGGGCGCGGGCACGGCCTCGGTAGGCCCCGGGCGAGTACACACACTCAGTGCTGAGACACAGTGAGACACAGAGACACAGTGAGAGACACACAGAGAGACACAGTGAGACACACAAGGTGAGACACAGAGACACAGAGACACAGTGAGAGACACACACAGAGACACAGAGACACAGAGAGACACAGAGACACACACAGAGACACGGTGAGACACAGAGACACAGAGAGACACACAGAGACACAGAGAGACACGCTCCAGGTCCTTGAGCAGGGCGCGGGCACAGCCACGGTAGGCCCCGGGCGAGTACACACACTCAGTGCTGAGACACACAGACACACAGAGACACACACAGAGAGACACACGGTGAGACACAGAGACACACAGGGTGAGACACAGAGACACACACAGAGACACAGAGACACACAGAGACACACACAGAGACACACACAGAGACACAGAGACACACACAGAGACACAGAGACACACAGAGACACACACAGAGACACAGACACACAGAGACACAGAGACACAGAGAGACACAGTGAGACACAGAGACACAGTGAGACACACAGAGACACAGAGACACAGAGAGAGACACAGAGACACACACAGTGAGACACACAGAGACACGGGCGGACACGCTCCAGGTCCTTGAGCTGGGCGCGGGCACGGCCTCGGTAGGCCCCGGGCGAGTACACACACTCAGTGCTGAGACACACAGACACACAGACACACAGAGACACACAGGGTGAGACACAGAGACACAGAGACACACAGAGACACACACGGTGAGACACAGACACACACAGAGACACAGAGACACACAGTGAGACACACAGAGAGACACGGGCGGACACGCTCCAGGTCCTTGAGGAGGGCGCGGGCACGGCCTTGGTAGGCCCCGGGCAAGTACACACACTCAGTGCTGAGACACAGAGACACACAGAGATACAGAGACACAGTGAGACACAGTGAGACACAGAGAGACACAGAGACACACACAGTGACAGAGACACAGTGAGACACAGTGGCACACACAGAGACACAGAGAGACACGCTCCAGGTCCTTGAGCAGGGCGCGGGCACGGCCTCGGTAGGCCCCGGGCGAGTACACACACTCAGTGCTGAGACACACAGACACACGGTGAGACACAGAGACACAGAGACACAGTGAGACACACACAGAGACACAGAGACACAGAGAGACACACAGAGAGACACGCTCCAGGTCCTTGAGCAGGGCGCGGGCACGGCCTCGGTAGGCCCCGGGCGAGTACACACACTCAGTGCTGAGACACACAGACACAGAGACACAGACAGAGACACAGAGACACACACAGAGACACAGAGAGACACGCTCCAGGTCCTTGAGCAGGGTGCGGGCACGGCCTCGGTAGGCCCCGGGCGAGTACACACACTCAGTGCTGAGACACACAGAGACACAGAGAGACACAGAGAGAGACACAGAGACACGGTGAGACACAGACACACACAGAGACACAGAGATACACACAGAGAGAGACACAGACACACACAGAGACACAGAGACACACACAAAGTGAGACACAGAGACACAGAGACACAGAGACACGGGCGGACACGCTCCAGGTCCTTGAGCAGGGCGCGGGCACGGCCTCGGTAGGCCCCGGGCGAGTACACACACTCAGTGCTGAGACACAGAGACACACAGAGACACACAGACACACAGAGAGACAGAGACACAGAGACACAGTGAGACACACAAGGTGAGACACAGAGACACAGAGACACGGTAAGACAGAGACACGGTGAGACACAGAGACACGGTGAGACACAGAGACATGGTGAGACACAGAGACACGGTAAGACACAGAGACACGGTGAGACACGGTGAGACACAGAGACACGGTGAGACACACACGGTGAGACACAGAGACACAGTGAGACACACAAGGTGAGACACAGAGACACAGAGACACGGTGAGACAGAGACACGGTGAGACACAGAGACACGGTGAGACAGATACACAGAGACACGCCCGCTGGCAGGAGGTCACGGGGCAGACCCAGCAGGTGCCACGGGTTGACTGATTGAGATGACTGGCTGGTGCACCACCTGTGCCCCCTACTGTGCCAGGCTAGGTGCACCAGGAGGTCACGGGGCAGACCCAGCAGGTGCCACGGGTCGACTGACTGAGATGACTGGCTGAGACGACTGAGATGACTGAGATGACTGAGATGAGTGGCTGAGATGACTGAGACGACTGAGATGAGTGGCTGATGCACCACCTGTGCCCCCTACTGTGCCAGGCTAGGTGCACCAGGAGGTCACGGGGCAGACCCAGCAGGTGCCACGGGTCGACTGACTGAGATGACTGGCTGATGCACCCCCTGTGCCCCCTACTGTGCCAGGCTAGGTGCACCGGGAGGTCACGGGGCAGACCCAGCAGGTGCCACGGGTTGACTGACTGAGATGACTGACTGAGATGACTGAGATGACTGACTGAGATGACTGAGATGAGTGGCTGAGATGACTGAGACGACTGAGATGAGTGGCTGGTGCACCACCTGTGCCCCCCTACTGTGCCAGGCTAGGTGCACCAGGAGGTCACGGGGCAGACCCAGCAGGTGCCACGGGTCGACTGACTGAGATGACTGGCTGAGACGACTGAGATGAGTGGCTGAGATGACTGACTGAGACGACTGAGATGAGTGGCTGATGCACCACCTGTGCCCCCTACTGTGCCACACACTTACAGACACAGTCACACGCGTGTGTACACACCTGAAGTAGTCCAGCTTGTTGAAGTAGGCGTACAGGACAATTTCCTTCTCATAGCAGTACATGAGGGGCTTACACCGTGGGATGGCTCCCTCTCCTACACACACACACACATAGACACACACACATAGACATACAGACACACACACACAGACACACACACACACGCACACACACAGACACACACACATAGACACACACACATAGATACACACACATAGACATAGACACACAGACACACACACACAGACACATACACACACACACGCACAGACACACACAGACACACACACAGACACACACACACACACAGACACACGCACAGACACACGCACAGACACACACACAGACACACATAGACACACACACAGACACACACACAGACACACACAGACACACACACAGACACACACGCACAGACACACACAGACACACACACACATAGACACACACACACAGACACACACACACAGACACAGACACACATAGACACACACACGCACAGACACACAGACACACACACACAGACACACACACACACAGACACACACACAGACACACACACAGACACACACATAGACATAGACATAGACACACACACAGACACACACACAGACACACAGACCGCGTGGTGAGCACCATGGTGAGCCCCGTGGTGAGCGACGTGGTGAGCGACGTGGTGAGCGATGTGGTGAGCGTGGTGGTGAGCGTGGTGATAAGCGACGTGGTAAGCGATGTGGTGAGCCCAGTGGTAAGCGACGTGGTGAGCGACGTGGTGGTGGTGAGCGTGGTGGTGAGTTTGTTGGTGGTGAGCGTGGTGGTGAGCGACGTGGTGGTGAGTGTGGTGGTGAGTGTGTTGGTGGTGAGTGTGGTGAGTGTGACGAGGTGAGTGATGAGGTGATCACCGTGTGACGAGGTGAGTGTCCCCACACAGCGTGCCAGCCGCGCCCCGTCCCCACGCAACACGTTCATCAGCACCGTCTCGGTGAGGTGGTGAGTGTGGTGATGGTGAGTGTGACGAGGTGAGTGATGAGGTGAGTACCGTGTGACGAGGTGAGTGTCCCCACACAGCGTGCCAGCCGGGCCCCGTCCCCACGCAACACGTTCATCAGCACCGTCTCGGTGAGGTCGTGGTGATGGTGGTGGTGAGTGTGTTGGTGAGTGTGACGAGGTGAGTGACGAGGTGAGTGTGTTGGAGTGTGTACCATGTGACGAGGTGAGTGTCCCCACACAGCGTGCCAGCCGGGCCCCGTCCCCACGCAACACGTTCATCAGCACCGTCTCGGCGAGGTGGTGGTGATGGTGGTGGTGAGTGTGTTGGTGAGTGTGACGAGGTGAGTGACGAGGTGAGTGTGTTGGAGTGTGTACCATGTGACGAGGTGAGTGTCCCCACACAGCGTGCCAGCCGGGCCCCGTCCCCACGCAACACGTTCATCAGCACCGTCTCGGTGAGGTGGTGGTGATGGTGGTGATGGTGATCGTGGTGGTGGTGAGTGTGGTGATCGTGGTGGTGGTCACCGTGTGACGAGGTGAGTGACGAGGTGAGTACCGTGTGACGAGGTGAGTGTCCCCACACAGCGTGCCAGCCGGGCCCCGTCCCCACGCAACACGTTCATCAGCACCGTCTCGGTGAGGTCGTGAGTGTGGTGGTGGTGAGTGTGTTGGTGAGTGTGGTGGTGGTGGTGATCGTGGTGATGGTGGTGATGGTGGTGAGTGTGTTAGTGGTGAGTGTGACGAGGTGAGTGTGATGAGGTGGTCACCGTGTGACGAGGTGGTGAGTGTCCCCACACAGCGTGCCAGCCGGGCCCCGTCCCCACGCAACACGTTCATCAGCACCGTCTCGGTGAGGTCGTGGTGGTGAGTGTGGTGGTGGTGATGGTGGTGATGGTGATCGTGGTGGTGGTGAGTGTGGTGATCGTGGTGGTGGTCACCGTGTGACGAGGTGAGTGACGAGGTGAGTACCATGTGACGAGGTGAGTGTCCCCACACAGCGTGCCAGCCGGGCCCCGTCCCCACGCAACACGTTCATCAGCACCGTCTCGGTGAGGTGGTGGTGGTGATGGTGATCGTGGTGATGGTGGTGATGGTGGTGGTGAGTGTGTTGGTGAGTGTGACGAGGTGAGTGTGACGAGGTGTGTACCATGTGAGGTGGTGAGTGTCCCCACACAGCGTGCCAGCCGGGCCCCGTCCCCACGCAACACGTTCATCAGCACCGTCTCGGTGAGGTGGTGGTGGTGATGGTGGTGTTGGTGAGTGTGGTGGTGGTCACCGTGTGACGAGGTGAGTGTGATGATCACCGTGTGACGAGGTGAGTGTCCCCACACAGCGTGCCAGCCGGGCCCCGTCCCCACGCAACACGTTCATCAGCACCGTCTCGGTGAGGTGGTGGTGGTGGTGAGTGTGTTGGTGAGTGTGACGAGGTGAGTGTGACGAGGTGTGTACCATGTGAGGTGGTGAGTGTCCCCACACAGCGTGCCAGCCGCGCCCCGTCCCCACGCAACACGTTCATCAGCACCGTCTCGGCGAGGTCGTGGTGATCGTGGTGATGGTGATCGTGGTGATGGTGGTGATCGTGGTGAGTGTGTTGGTGAGTGTGACGAGGTGAGTGTGACGAGGTGATCACCGTGTGACGAGGTGAGTGTCCCCACACAGCGTGCCAGCCGGGCCCCGTCCCCACGCAACACGTTCATCAGCACCGTCTCGGTGAGTTCGTGGTGATGGTGGTGATGGTGATCGTGTTAGTGGTGAGTGTGATGAGGTGGTCACCGTGTGACGAGGTGAGTGTGATGATCACCGTGTGACGAGGTGAGTGTCCCCACACAGCGTGCCAGCCGCGCCCCGTCCCCACGCAACACGTTCATCAGCACCGTCTCGGCGAGGTCGTCGGCGTTGTGGCCGGTGGCCAGGAGGTCGGCCCCAACGCTGCGGGCGCCTCGCTCCAGCGCCTGGCGACGGAGCACCCCACAGTAGGTGCAGGTACCTCGGGTACCTACCTAGAACCAGCACACAGTGGTAGGTGTAGGTACACCACAGTAGGTGCAGGTACCACGGGTACCCACCTAGAAGAACCACACAGTGGTACGTGTAGGTACCTCGTGGTAGGTGTAGCTAGCACCCCACAGTAGGTGCAGGTACCACGGGTACCTACCTAGAACCAGCACACAGTGGTACGTGTAGGTACCTCGTGGTAGGTGTAGCTAGCACCCCGCAGTAGGTGCAGGTACCTCGGGTACCCACCTAGAACCACACAGTGGTAGGTGTAGCTAGCACCCCGCAGTAGGTGCAGGTACCTCGGGTACCTACCTAGAACCACACAGTGGTACGTGTAGATACACCACAGTAGGTGCAGGTACCTCGGGTACCTACCTAGAACCACCACACAGTGGTACGTGTAGATACACCACAGTACGTGTAGGTACCTCGGGTACCTACCTAGAACCACCACAACCACACAGTGGTACGTGTAGATACACCACAGTAGGTGCAGGTACCTCGGGTACCTACCTAGAACCACCACACAGTGGTACGTGTAGATACCACGTGGTAGGTGTAGGTACCACGTGGTAGGTGTAGGTACCTCGGGTACCTACCTAGAAGAACCAGCACACAGTGGTAGGTGTAGCTAGCACGTGGTAGGTGTAGATACACCACAGTAGGTGCAGGTACCTCGGGTACCCACCTAGAACCACACAACCACACAGTGGTACGTGTAGGTACACCACAGTAGGTGCAGGTACCTCGGGTACCTACCTAGAACCAGCACACAGTGGTACGTGTAGGTACACCACAGTAGGTGCAGGTACCTCGGGTACCTACCTAGAACCACACAGTGGTACGTGTAGGTACCTCGGGTACCTACCTAGAACCACACAACCACACAGTGGTACGTGTAGGTACACCACAGTAGGTGCAGGTACCTCGGGTACCTACCTAGAACCACACAACCACACAGTGGTACGTGTAGGTACCACGTGGTAGGTGTAGCTAGCACATGGTAGGTGTAGCTAGCACCCCGCAGTACGTGCAGGTACCTCGGGTACCTACCTAGAACCAGCACACAGTGGTACGTGTAGGTACCTCGTGGTACGTGTAGGTACCTCGGGTACCCACCTAGAACCACCACACAGTGGTAGGTGTAGGTACACCACAGTAGGTGCAGGTACCTCGGGTACCCACCTAGAACCACCACAACCACACAGTGGTACGTGTAGGTACCTCGGGGACCTACCTAGAAGAACCACCACACAGTGGTACGTGTAGCTAGCACGTGGTAGGTGTAGCTAGCACCCCGCAGTACGTGCAGGTACCTCGGGTACCTACCTAGAACCAGCACACAGTGGTACGTGTAGGTACCACGGGGACCTACCTAGAACCAGCACACAGTGGTACGTGTAGGTACACCACAGTAGGTGCAGGTACCTCGGGTACCTACCTAGAACCACCACACAGTGGTACGTGTAGGTACCTCGGGTACCCACCTAGAACCACCACAACCACACAGTGGTACGTGTAGCTAGCACCCCGCAGTAGGTGCAGGTACCTCGGGTACCTACCTAGAACCACACAACCACACAGTGGTACGTGTAGCTAGCACCCCGCAGTAGGTGCAGGTACCTCGGGTACCCACCTAGAACCAGCACACAGTGGTAGGTGTAGCTAGCACGTGGTAGGTGTAGGTACCTCGGGTACCCACCTAGAAGAACCACACAGTGGTAGGTGTAGATACCTCGGGTACCCACCTAGAAGAACCACACAGTGGTACGTGTAGCTAGCACCCCGCAGTAGGTGCAGGTACCTCGGGTACCTACCTAGAAGAACCACACAGTGGTACGTGTAGGTACCACGTGGTAGGTGTAGGTACCACGTGGTAGGTGTAGCTAGCACGTGGTAGGTGTAGCTAGCACGTGGTAGGTGTAGCTAGCACCCCGCAGTACGTGCAGGTACCTCGGGTACCTACCTAGAAGAACCACACAGTGGTACGTGTAGGTACCACGGGTACCTACCTAGAAGAACCAGCACAGTGGTACGTGTAGATACCTCGTGGTACGTGTAGCTAGCACCCCGCAGTAGGTGCAGGTACCTCGGGTACCTACCTAGAACCACACAGTGGTACGTGTAGGTACCACGGGTACCTACCTAGAACCAGCAGCACAGTGGTAGGTGTAGATACCACGTGGTACGTGTAGCTAGCACCCCGCAGTAGGTGCAGGTACCTCGGGTACCTACCTAGAAGAACCACACAGTGGTACGTGTAGATACCTCGGGGACCTACCTAGAACCACCACACAGTGGTACGTGTAGATACCACGTGGTAGGTGTAGATACACCACAGTAGGTGCAGGTACCTCGGGTACCTACCTAGAAGAACCACACAGTGGTACGTGTAGGTACCTCGTGGTAGGTGTAGCTAGCACGTGGTACGTGTAGATACCTCGGGTACCTACCTAGAAGAACCACCACACAGTGGTAGGTGTAGATACCACGTGGTAGGTGTAGCTAGCACGTGGGACGTGTAGCTAGCACGTGGTAGGTGTAGCTAGCACGTGGTAGGTGTAGATACACCACAGTAGGTGCAGGTACCTCGGGTACCTACCTAGAACCACCACACAGTGGTACGTGTAGGTACCACGTGGTACGTGTAGATACCCCGCAGTAGGTGCAGGTACCACGGGTACCTACCTAGAACCACACAACCACACAGTGGTAGGTGTAGATACCTCGGGGACCTACCTAGAACCAGCACAACCACACAGTGGTACGTGTAGCTAGCACGTGGTACGTGTAGATACCACGTGGTAGGTGTAGCTAGCACCCCGCAGTAGGTGCAGGTACCTCGGGTACCTACCTAGAACCACCACACAGTGGTACGTGTAGGTACCTCGGGGACCTACCTAGAACCAGCACCCCGCAGTAGGTGCAGGTACCACGGGTACCTACCTAGAACCACACAGTGGTAGGTGTAGATACCCCGCAGTAGGTGCAGGTACCTCGGGTACCTACCTAGAAGAACCACACAGTGGTAGGTGTAGATACCCCGCAGTAGGTGCAGGTACCTCGGGTACCTACCTAGAAGAACCAGCAGCACAGTGGTAGGTGTAGATACACCGTGGTAGGTGTAGCTAGCACACCGCAGTAGGTGCAGGTACCACGGGTACCCACCTAGAAGAACCACACAGTGGTAGGTGTAGCTAGCACGTGGTAGGTGTAGCTAGCACCCCGCAGTAGGTGCAGGTACCTCGGGTACCTACCTAGAACCAGCACACAGTGGTAGGTGTAGGTACCACGTGGTAGGTGCAGGTACCACGTGGTACGTGTAGCTAGCACCCCGCAGTAGGTGCAGGTACCTCGGGTACCTACCTAGAACCAGCACACAGTGGTACGTGTAGGTACCACGTGGTATGTGTATGTACCACGTGGTAGGTGTAGCTAGCACCCCACAGTAGGTGCAGGTACCTCGGGGACCCACCTAGAACCACCACACAGTGGTAGGTGTAGGTACCACGTGGTAGGTGTAGATACCACGGGTACCTACCTAGAACCAGCAGCACAGTGGTACGTGTAGATACCACGTGGTAGGTGCAGTTGTAGTAGTTGTAGTAGTGTAGTTGTTGTAGTGGTAGTAATAGTTGTTGAGATAGTTGTAGTAGTAGTGATAGTTGTAGTAATAGTTGTAGTAGTAGTAGTGTAGTAGTAGTAGTGTAGTAGTTCTAGTAGTAGTGTGTAGTAGTAGTGTAGTAGTAGTAGTGTAGTAGTAGTGTAGTAGTAGTAGTAATAGTAATATTGTAGTAGTAGTGTAGTAGTAGTAGTGATAGTAGTAGTAGTGTAGTAGTAATAGTAATATTGTAGTAGTAGTAGTGTAGTAGTAGTAGTGTAGTAGTAGTAGTGTAGTAGTAGTAGTGTAGTAGTGTAGTAGTAGTAGTAATAGTAATATTGTAGTAGTGATAGTAGTGTAGTAGTAGTGGTAGTAGTAGTAGTGATAGTAGTAGTGTAGTAGTAGTAGTGTAGTAGTAGTAGTGTAGTAGTAGTGTAGTAGTAGTTGTAGTGTAGTAGTAGTAGTGTAGTAGTAGTAGTAGTGTAGTAGTGTAGTAGTGATAGTAGTAATAGTAGTAGTAGTGAACTGGCCTGCTGCACCACTTGGTCCATGGTCCAGCCGTAGAGATGCTCGTACAACACGACAGTAGTAGTAGTAGTGTAGTAGTAGTGTAGTAGTAGTAGTAGTGTAGTAGTAGTGTAGTAGTAGTAGTAGTGTAGTAGTAGTAGTGTAGTAGTGTAGTAGTAGTGGTAGTAGTAGTAGTGTAGTAGTAGTTGTAGTAGTAGTAGTGTAGTAGTGTAGTAGTACTAGTGTAGTAGTGTAGTGGTAGTGTAGTAGTAGTAGTGTAGTAGTAGTGTAGTAGTAGTATAGTAGTAATAGTGTAGTAGTAGTATAGTAGTAGTAGTGTAGTAGTAGTGTAGTAATTGTAGTAGTTGTAGTGGTAGTAATAGTGATAGTAGTAGTGATAGTAGTAGTGGTAGTAATAGTGATAGTAGTAGTGATAGTAGTAGTGATAGTAGTAGTGATAGTAGTAGTGATAGTAGTAGTGGTAGTAATAGTGATAGTAGTAGTGATAGTAGTAGTGATAGTAATAGTGATAGTAGTAGTGATAGTAGTAGTGATAGTAGTAGTGATAATAGTAGTGATAGTAGTAGTGATAGTAGTAGTGATAGTAGTAGTGATAGTAGTAGTGATAATAGTAGTGATAGTAGTAGTGATAGTAGTAGTAGTAGTGATAGTAGTGGTAGTGAACTGGCCTGCTGCACCACTTGGTCCATGGTCCAGCCGTAGAGATGCTCGTACGACACGACAGTAGTAGTAGTAGTGTAGTAGTAGTGTAGTAGTAGTGTAGTAGTAGTGTAGTAGTAGTGGTAGTGTAGTAGTAGTAGTAGTGTGTAGTAGTAGTGTAGTAGTAGTAGTGTAGTAGTAGTATAGTAGTAGTGTAGTAGTAGTAGTGTAGTAGTAGTAGTGTAGTAGTAGTATAGTAGTAGTAGTGTAGTAGTAGTGTAGTAGTAGTGTAGTAGTAGTAGTGTAGTAGTAGTGTAGTAGTAGTAGTGTAGTAGTAGTAGTGTAGTAGTAGTAGTGTAGTAGTAGTGTAGTAGTAGTAGTGTAGTAGTGTAGTAGTAGTAGTGTAGTAGTAGTAGTGTAGTAGTAGTGTAGTAGTAGTGTAGTAGTGTGTAGTAGTAGTGTAGTAGTAGTGTAGTAGTGTAGTAGTAGTAGTAGTGTAGTAGTAGTGTAGTAGTAGTGTAGTAGTGATAGTAGTGATAGTAGTGTAGTAGTAGTAGTGTAGTAGTAGTAGTAGTGTAGTAGTAATAGTGATAGTAGTAGTGTAGTAGTAGTGGTAGTAGTAATAGTGATAGTAGTAGTGTAGTAGTTGTAGTGATAGTAATGATAGTAGTGATAGTAGTAGTGTAATAGTAATAGTAGTGTAGTAATTGTAGTAGTAGTGGTAGTAGTAGTGTTGTAGTAGTTGTAGTGATAGTAGTGATAGTGTAGTAATAGTAGTAATAGTAGTGGTAGTGATAGTAGTGATAGTAGTAGTAGTGATAGTAGTGGTAGTAGTGAACTGGCCTGCTGCACCACTTGGTCCATGGTCCAGCCGTAGAGATGCTCGTACGACACGACAGTAGTAGTAGTAGTGTAGTAGTAGTGTAGTAGTAGTGTAGTAGTAGTAGTAGTGTAGTAGTAGTGTAGTAGTAGTAGTAGTGTAGTAGTAGTAGTGTAGTAGTGTAGTAGTAGTGGTAGTAGTAGTAGTGTAGTAGTAGTTGTAGTAGTAGTAGTGTAGTAGTACTAGTGTAGTAGTGTAGTGGTAGTGTAGTAGTAGTAGTGTAGTAGTAGTGTAGTAGTAGTATAGTAGTAATAGTGTAGTAGTAGTATAGTAGTAGTAGTGTAGTAGTAGTGTAGTAATTGTAGTAGTTGTAGTGGTAGTAATAGTGATAGTAGTAGTGATAGTAGTAGTGGTAGTAATAGTGATAGTAGTAGTGATAGTAGTAGTGATAGTAGTAGTGATAGTAGTAGTGATAGTAGTAGTGGTAGTAATAGTGATAGTAGTAGTGATAGTAGTAGTGATAGTAATAGTGATAGTAGTAGTGATAGTAGTAGTGATAGTAGTAGTGATAATAGTAGTGATAGTAGTAGTGATAGTAGTAGTGATAGTAGTAGTGATAGTAGTAGTGATAATAGTAGTGATAGTAGTAGTGATAGTAGTAGTGATAGTAGTAGTGATAGTAGTAGTGATAGTAGTAGTGATAGTAGTAGTAGTAGTGATAGTAGTGGTAGTAGTGAACTGGCCTGCTGCACCACTTGGTCCATGGTCCAGCCGTAGAGATGCTCGTACGACACGACAGTAGTAGTAGTAGTGTAGTAGTAGTGTAGTAGTAGTGTAGTAGTAGTGGTAGTGTAGTAGTAGTAGTAGTGTGTAGTAGTAGTGTAGTAGTAGTAGTGTAGTAGTAGTAGTGTAGTAGTAGTGTAATAATAATAGTGATAGTAATAGTAGTAGTAGTTGTAGTAGTAGTGTGGTAGTAGTGTTGTAGTAGTTGTAGTAGTAGTAGTGATAATAGTGATAGTAGTGATAGTGAACTGGCCTGCTGCACCACTTGGTCCATGGTCCAGCCGTAGAGATGCTCGTACGACACGACAGTAGTAGTAGTAGTGTAGTAGTAGTGTAGTAGTAGTGTAGTAGTAGTGGTAGTGTAGTAGTAGTAGTAGTGTGTAGTAGTAGTGTAGTAGTAGTAGTGTAGTAGTAGTATAGTAGTAGTGTAGTAGTAGTAGTGTAGTAGTAGTAGTGTAGTAGTAGTATAGTAGTAGTAGTGTAGTAGTAGTGTAGTAGTAGTGTAGTAGTAGTGTAGTAGTAGTAGTGTAGTAGTAGTGTAGTAGTAGTAGTGTAGTAGTAGTAGTGTAGTAGTAGTAGTGTAGTAGTAGTAGTGTAGTAGTGTGTAGTAGTAGTAGTGTAGTAGTAGTGTAGTAGTAGTGTAGTAGTAGTAGTGTAGTAGTAGTGTAGTAGTAGTAGTGTAGTAGTAGTAGTGGTAGTAGTAGTGTAGTAGTAGTGTAGTAGTAGTAGTGTAGTAGTAGTGTAGTAGTAGTGTAGTAGTAGTATTGTAGTAGTGTGTAGTAGTAGTAGTGTAGTAGTAGTGTAGTAGTAGTGTAGTAGTGTGTAGTAGTAGTAGTGTAGTAGTAGTAGTGTAGTAGTAGTAGTGTAGTAGTGTGTAGTAGTAGTAGTGTAGTAGTAGTGTAGTAGTAGTGTAGTAGTGTGTAGTAGTAGTAGTGTAGTAGTAGTGTAGTAGTAGTGTAGTAGTAGTAGTGTAGTAGTAGTGTAGTAGTAGTAGTGTAATAATAATAGTGATAGTAATAGTAGTAGTGTAGTAGTAGTAGTAGTGTAGTAGTAGTGTAGTAGTAGTGTAGTAGTAGTAGTGATAGTAGTAGTGTAGTAGTGATAGTAGTAGTGATAGTAGTAGTAGTAGTGATAGTAGTAGTAGTGGTAGTGAACTGGCCTGCTGCACCACTTGGTCCATGGTCCAGCCGTAGAGATGCTCGTACAACACGACAGTAGTAGTAGTAGTGTAGTAGTAGTAGTGTAGTAGTAGTAGTGTAGTAGTTGTAGTAGTGTGTAGTAGTAGTGTAGTGTGTAGTGTAGTAGTAGTATAGTAGTAGTGTAGTAGTAGTAGTGTAGTAGTAGTAGTGTAGTAGTAGTAGTGTAGTAGTAGTAGTGTAGTAGTTGTAGTAGTGATAGTAGTGTGTAGTAGTAGTGTAGTGTGTAGTGTAGTAGTGTAGTGTGTAGTAGTGTAGTGTGTAGTAGTAGTAGTGTAGTAGTAGTGTAGTAGTAGTAGTAGTGTAGTAGTAGTAGTAGTGATAGTAGTAGTGTAGTAGTAGTGTAGTAGTAGTAGTAGTGTAGTAGTAGTAGTGTAGTAGTAGTGTAGTAGTAGTAGTAGTGTAGTAGTAGTGATAGTAGTAGTGTAGTAGTAGTGTAGTAGTAGTAGTAGTAGTGTAGTAGTAGTAGTGTAGTAGTAGTGATAGTAGTAGTGTAGCAGTAGTGTAGTAGTAGTAGTAGTGTAGTAGTAGTAGTGTAGTAGTAGTGTAGTAGTAGTAGTAGTGTAGTAGTAGTGTAGTAGTAGTAGTGGTAGTAGTAGTGTAGTAGTAGTGTGTAGTAGTGTAGTAGTAGTAGTGTAGTAGTGTGTAGTAGTAGTAGTGTAGTAGTAGTAGTGTAGTAGTAGTAGTGTAGTAGTAGTGTAGTAGTAGTAGTGTAGTAGTAGTGTAGTAGTAGTAGTGTAGTAGTAGTGTAGTAGTAGTGTAGTAGTAGTAGTGTAGTAGTGTGTAGTAGTAGTAGTGTAGTAGTAGTGTAGTAGTAGTGTAGTAGTGTGTAGTAGTAGTAGTGTAGTAGTAGTAGTGTAGTAGTAGTAGTGTAGTAGTAGTAGTGTAGTAGTGTGTAGTAGTAGTAGTGTAGTAGTAGTGTAGTAGTGTGTAGTAGTAGTAGTGTAGTAGTAGTGATAGTAGTAGTGTAGTAGTAGTAGTGTAGTAGTAGTGTAGTAGTAGTAGTAGTGTAATAATAATAGTGATAGTAATAGTAGTAGTAATAGTAGTGGTAGTAGTGAACTGGCCTGCTGCACCACTTGGTCCATGGTCCAGCCGTAGAGATGCTCGTACGACACGACAGTAGTAGTAGTAGTGTAGTAGTAGTAGTGTAGTAGTAGTAGTGTAGTAGTTGTAGTAGTGATAGTAGTGTGTAGTAGTAGTGTAGTGTGTAGTGTAGTAGTGTAGTGTGTAGTAGTGTAGTGTGTAGTAGTAGTAGTGTAGTAGTAGTGTAGTAGTAGTAGTGTAGTAGTAGTAGTAGTGATAGTAGTAGTGTAGTAGTAGTGTAGTAGTAGTGTAGTAGTGTGTAGTAGTAGTGTAGTGTGTAGTGTAGTGTGTAGTAGTGTAGTGTGTAGTAGTAGTAGTGTAGTAGTAGTGTAGTAGTAGTAGTGTAGTAGTAGTAGTAGTGATAGTAGTAGTGTAGTAGTAGTGTAGTAGTAGTAGTAGTGTAGTAGTAGTGTAGTAGTAGTAGTGTAGTAGTAGTGTAGTAGTAGTAGTAGTGTAGTAGTAGTGTAGTAGTAGTAGTGTAGTAGTAGTGTGTAGTAGTGTAGTAGTAGTAGTGTAGTAGTGTGTAGTAGTAGTAGTGGTAGTAGTAGTGTAGTAGTAGTAGTGTAGTAGTAGTGTAGTAGTAGTAGTAGTGTAGTAGTAGTAGTAGTGTAGTAGTGTAGTAGTAGTGTAGTAGTAGTGTAGTAGTAGTGTAGTAGTAGTAGTAGTAGTGTAGTAGTAGTAGTGGTAGTAGTAGTGTAGTAGTAGTGTGTAGTAGTGTAGTAGTAGTAGTAGTGTAGTAGTGTGTAGTAGTAGTGTAGTAGTAGTGTAGTAGTAGTGTAGTAGTAGTAGTGATAGTAGTAGTGTAGTAGTAGTGTAGTAGTAGTAGTGTAGTAGTAGTAGTAGTGTAGTAGTAGTAGTAGTGTAGTAGTAGTGTAGTAGTAGTATAGTAGTAATAGTGTAGTAGTAGTAGTGTAGTAGTAGTGTAGTAGTAGTAATAGTAGTGTAGTAGTAGTGGTAGTAGTAGTGGTAGTAGTAATAGTGATAGTAGTGATAGTAGTGAACTGGCCTGCTGCACCACTTGGTCCATGGTCCAGCCGTAGAGATGCTCATAGTAGTAGTGATAGTAGTAATAGTAGTAGTGTAATAGTAATAGTAGTAATAGTAGTGATAGTAATAGTGGTAGTGAACTGGCCTGCTGCACCACTTGGTCCATGGTCCAGCCGTAGAGATGCTCGTACGACACGACAGTAGTAGTAGTAGTGTAGTAGTAGTGTAGTAGTAGTAGTAGTGTAGTAGTAGTTGTAGTAGTAGTGTAGTAGTAGTGTAGTAGTAGTAGTGTAGTAGTAGTGTAGTAGTAGTAGTGTAGTAGTAGTTGTAGTAGTAGTGTAGTAGTAGTGTAGTAGTAGTAGTGTAGTAGTAGTGTAGTAGTAGTAGTGTAGTAGTAGTAGTGTAGTAGTAGTGTAATAATAATAGTGATAGTAATAGTAGTAGTAGTTGTAGTAGTAGTGTGGTAGTAGTGTTGTAGTAGTTGTAGTAGTAGTAGTGATAATAGTGATAGTAGTGATAGTGAACTGGCCTGCTGCACCACTTGGTCCATGGTCCAGCCGTAGAGATGCTCGTACGACACGACAGTAGTAGTAGTAGTGTAGTAGTAGTGTAGTAGTAGTGTGTAGTAGTAGTAGTAGTGTAGTAGTAATAGTGATAGTAGTAGTGATAATAGTAATAGTGATAGTAGTAGTGATAGTAGTGATAGTGAACTGGCCTGCTGCACCACTTGGTCCATGGTCCAGCCGTAGAGATGCTCGTACGACACGACAGTCAGCGGCAGGGAGTACGCCGCCTGGTTACGCTTCACCGTTGCCAGGGAGTCGTCACGGTAACCGGCGATACCCTCGTCCACAGAGAGCAGCACCAGCTTGAGGCCGTAACCGTGGCGATCGTTCAGCAACTGGCGGAGGGGAGGCAGGGTCGTCACGGTAACCGGGGAGAGGCAGGGTCGTCACGGCAACCCGGGGAGGCAGGGTCGTCACGGTAACCGGGGGAGGCAGGGTCGTCACGGTAACCGGGGGAGGCAGGGTCGTCACGGTAACCGGGACAGCCTCACTCAGGAAAGTCGTGAGTGGAAGGGTGGGTGGGTGAGTGGGTGGGTGAGTGGGTGGGTGGGTGGGTGGAAGGGTGTGTGAGTAGGTGGGTGGGTGAGTGGGTGAGTGTGTGAGTGGGTGAGTGAGTGGGTGAGTGGGTGAGTGAGTGGGTGGGTGAGTAGGTGGGTGGGTGGGTGAGTGGGTGGGTGAGTGGGTGGGTGAGTGGGTGGGTGGGTGGGTGAGTGAATGGGTGGGTGAGTGAGTGGGTGAGTGAGTGGGTGGGTGGGTGAGTGGGTGAGTGAGTGGGTGGGTGAGTGAGTGGGTGAGTGAGTGAGTGGGTGAGTGAGTGAGTGGGTGGGTGGGTGAGTGAGTGAGTGGGTGAGTGAGTGAGTGAGTGGGTGGGTGGGTGAGTGAGTGGGTGAGTGAGTGAGTGGGTGAGTGGGTGAGTGGGTGAGTGAGTGGGTGAGTGGGTGAGTGAGTGAGTGGGTGAGTGAGTGAGTGGGTGGGTGGGTGAGTGAGTGAGTGGGTGAGTGAGTGGGTGAGTGAGTGGGTGAGTGAGTGGGTGGGTGAGTGAGTGGGTGAGTGAGTGGGTGGGTGGGTGAGTGGGTGGGTGGGTGGGTGAGTGAGTGGGTGAGTGAGTGAGTGGGTGGGTGAGTAGGTGGGTGGGTGAGTGGGTGGGTGGGTGGGTGAGTGAGTGGGTGGGTGAGTGAGTGGGTGAGTGAGTGGGTGGGTGGGTGAGTGGGTGAGTGAGTGGGGTGGGTGAGTGAGTGGGTGAGTGAGTGAGTGGGTGAGTGAGTGAGTGGGTGGGTGGGTGAGTGAGTGAGTGGGTGAGTGAGTGAGTGGGTGGGTGAGTGAGTGGGTGAGTGAGTGAGTGGGTGAGTGGGTGAGTGAGTGGGTGAGTGGGTGAGTGAGTGAGTGAGTGGGTGAGTGAGTGAGTGAGTGGGTGAGTGAGTGGGTGGGTGGGTGAGTGAGTGAGTGGGTGAGTGGGTGGGTGAGTGAGTGGGTGAGTGGGTGAGTGAGTGGGTGGGTGAGTGAGTGGGTGAGTGAGTGGGTGGGTGGGTGAGTGGGTGGGTGGGTGGGTGGGTGAGTGAGTGGGTGGGTGAGTAGGTGGGTGGGTGAGTAGGTGGGTGGGTGAGTGGGTGGGTGGGTGAGTGGGTGGGTGGGTGAGTGGGTGGGTGAGTGAGTGGGTGAGTGGGTGAGTGGGTGAGTGGGTGGCTGAGTGGGTGAGTGAGTGGGTGAGTGGGTGAGTGAGTGGGTGAGTGAGTGGGTGAGTGGGTGAGTGGGTGAGTGAGTGAGTGGGTGAGTGGGTGAGTGAGTGGGTGGGTGGGTGAGTGAGGAGTGGGTGAGTGGGTGGGTGAGTGGAAGGGTGGGTGGGTGGGTGAGTGAGTGGAAGGGTGGGTGGGTGGGTGAGTGAGTGGAAGGGTGGGTGGGTGAGTGAGTGAGTGGGTGAGTGAGTGGGTGGGTGGGTGAGTGAGGGAGTGGGTGAGTGGGTGGGTGAGTGGAAGGGTGGGTGGGTGGGTGAGTGAGTGGAAGGGTAGGTGGGTGGGTGAGTGAGTGGAAGGGTGGGTGGGTGGGTGAATGGGTGGGTGAGTAGGTGGGTGGGTGAATGGGTGGGTGAGTAGGTGGGTGGGTGAATGGGTGGGTGAGTAGGTGGGTGGGTGAGTGAGGAGTGGGTGAGTGGGTGGGTGAGTGGGTGGGTGAGTAGGTGGGTGGGTGAGTGAGTGGGTGGGTGAGTGAGTGGAAGGGTGGGTGGGTGAGTGGGTGGGTGAGTGTGTGGGTGAGTGTGTGGGTGAGTGGGTGGGTGAGTGGGTGAGTGGGTGTGTGAGTGGGTGAGTGAGTGGGTGAGTAGGTGAGTGGGTGAGTAGGTGGGTGGGTGAGTGGGTGGGTGAGTGGGTGAGTGGGTGAGTGTGTGAGTGGGTGAGTGGGTGAGTGAGTGGGTGAGTAGGTGGGTGGGTGAGTGGGTGGGTGTGTGAGTGGGTGGGTGAGTAGGTGGGTGGGTGAGTGAGTGAGTGGGTGAGTGGGTGTGTGAGTAGGTGAGTGAGTGGGTGGGTGGATGTGTGAGTAGGTGAGTGGGTGAGTGAGTGGGTGAGTAGGTGGGTGAGTAGGTGGGTGGGTGAGTGAGTGGTGAGTGAGTGGGTGAGTGTGTGGGTGGGTGAGTGGGTGGGTGGGTGAGTGGGTGGGTGGGTGAGTGAGTGGGTGAGTGGGTGAGTGGGTGAGTGAGTGAGTGAGTGGGTGAGTGAGTGAGTGGGTGGGTGAGTGAGTGAGTGGGTGAGTGAGTGAGTGGGTGGGTGGGTGAGTGAGTGAGTGAGTGGGTGAGTGAGTGAGTGGGTGAGTGGGTGAGTGAGTGATGAGGTGGGTGGGTGAGTGAGTGGGTGAGTAGGTGGGTGAGTAGGTGGGTGGGTGAGTAGGTGAGTGAGTGAGTGGGTGTGTGAGTAGGTGAGTGAGTGGGTGGGTGGATGTGTGAGTAGGTGAGTGGGTGAGTGAGTGGGTGAGTAGGTGGGTGAGTAGGTGGGTGGGTGAGTGAGTGAGTGAGTGGGTGAGTGTGTGGGTGGGTGAGTGGGTGGGTGGGTGGGTGAGTGAGTGGGTGAGTGGGTGAGTGGGTGAGTGGGTGAGTGAGTGAGTGGGTGAGTGAGTGAGTGGGTGGGTGGGTGAGTGAGTGAGTGGGTGAGTGAGTGAGTGAGTGGGTGGGTGGAGAGTGAGTGAGTGGGTGAGTGAGTGAGTGGGTGAGTGGGTGAGTGGGTGAGTGAGTGGGTGAGTGGGTGAGTGAGTGAGTGGGTGAGTGAGTGAGTGGGTGGGTGGGTGAGTGAGTGGGTGAGTGGGTGGGTGAGTGAGTGGGTGAGTGGGTGAGTGAGTGGGTGGGTGAGTGAGTGGGTGAGTGGGTGGGTGGGTGAGTGGGTGGGTGGGTGGGTGAGTGAGTGGGTGAGTGAGTGAGTGGGTGGGTGAGTAGGTGGGTGGGAGAGTGGGTGGGTGGGTGAGTGGGTGGGTGGGTGAGTGGGTGGGTGAGTGAGTGGGTGAGTGGGTGGGTGAGTGGGTGAGTGAGTGGGTGAGTGGGTGAGTGGGTGAGTGGGTGGGTGAGTGAGTGGGTGAGTGGGTGAGTGGGTGGGTGAGTGAGTGGGTGAGTGGGTGAGTGAGTGGGTGGGTGAGTGAGGAGTGGGTGAGTGGGTGGGTGAGTGGAAGGGTGGGTGGGTGGGTGGGTGAGTGGAAGGGTGGGTGGGTGGGGGGTGAGTGAGTGGAAGGGTGGGTGGGTGGGTGAGTGAGTGGAAGGGTGGGTGGGTGAGTGAGTGAGTGGGTGAGTGAGTGGGTGGGTGGGTGAGTGGGTGGGTGAGTGAGTGGGTGAGTGGGTGAGTGGGTGAGTGGGTGGGTGAGTGGGTGAGTGAGTGGGTGAGTGGGTGAGTGAGTGGGTGAGTGAGTGGGTGAGTGGGTGAGTGGGTGAGTGGGTGGGTGAGTGAGTGGGTGAGTGGGTGAGTGAGTGGGTGGGTGAGTGAGGAGTGGGTGAGTGGGTGGGTGAGTGGAAGGGTGGGTGGGTGGGTGAGTGAGAGGAAGGGTGGGTGGGTGGGTGAGTGAGTGGAAGGGTGGGTGGGTGAGTGAGTGAGTGAGTGGGTGAGTGAGTGGGTGGGTGGGTGAGTGAGGAGTGGGTGAGTGGGTGGGTGAGTGGAAGGGTGGGTGGGTGGGTGAGTGAGTGGAAGGGTGGGTGGGTGGGTGAGTGAGTGGAAGGGTGGGTGGGTGGGGAATGGGTGGGTGAGTAGGTGGGTGGGTGAATGGGTGGGTGAGTAGGTGGGTGGGTGAATGGGTGGGTGAGTAGGTGGGTGGGTGAGTGAGGAGTGGGTGAGGGGTGGGTGAGTGGGTGGGTGAGTAGGTGGGTGGGTGAGTGAGTGGGTGGGTGAGTGAGTGGAAGGGTGGGTGGGTGAGTGGGTGGGTGAGTGTGTGGGTGTGTGTGGGTGAGTGGGTGAGTGGGTGGGTGAGTGGGTGAGTGGGTGTGTGAGTGGGTGAGTGGGTGAGTGAGTGGGTGAGTAGGTGAGTGGGTGAGTAGGTGGGTGGGTGAGTGGGTGGGTGAGTGGGTGGTGGGTGAGTGTGTGAGTGGGTGAGTGGGTGAGTGAGTGGGTGAGTAGGTGGGTGGGTGAGTGGGTGGGTGTGTGAGTGGGTGGGTGAGTAGGTGGGTGGGTGAGTGAGTGAGTGGGTGAGGGGGTGTGTGGTGTGGGTGAGTGAGTGGTGGTGAGTGAGTGGGGTGTGTGAGTAGGTGAGTGAGTGGGTGGGAGGATGTGTGAGTAGGTGAGTGGGTGGATGAGTGGGTGAGTAGGTGGGTGAGTAGGTGGGTGGGTGAGTGAGTGGGTGAGTGAGTGGGGTGAGTGTGGGGGTGGGTGAGTGGGTGGGTGGGTGAGTTGGTGGGTGGGTGAGTGAGTGGGTGAGTGGGTGAGTGGGTGAGTGAGTGAGTGAGTGGGTGAGTGAGTGAGTGGGTGGGTGGGTGAGTGAGTGGGTGGGTGAGTGAGTGAGTGAGTGGGTGGGTGGGTGAGTGAGTGGGTGAGTGGGTGAGTGAGTGGGTGAGTAGGTGGGTGAGTAGGTGGGTGGGTGAGTAGGTGAGTGAGTGAGTGGGTGTGTGAGTAGGTGAGTGAGTGGGTGGGTGGATGTGTGAGTAGGTGAGTGGGTGAGTGGGTGAGTGGGTGGGTGAGTGAGTGGGTGAGTGGGTGAGAGTGGGTGGGTGGGTGAGTGAGGAGTGGGTGAGTGGGTGAGTGGAAGGGTGGGTGAGTGGAAGGGTGGGTGGGTGGGTGAGTGAGTGGAAGGGTGGGTGGGTGGGTGAGTGAGTGGAAGGGTGGGTGGGTGAGTGAGTGAGTGAGTGGGTGAGTGAGTGGGTGGGTGGGTGAGTGAGGAGTGGGTGAGGTGGGTGGGTGAGTGGAAGGGTGGGTGGGTGGGTGAGTGAGTGGAAGGGTGGGTGGGTGGGTGAGTGAGTGGAAGGGTGGGGGTGGGTGAATGGGTGGGAGTGTGAGTAGGTGGGTGGGTGAATGGGTGGGCGAGTAGGTGGGTGGGTGGATGGGTGGGTGAGTAGGTGGGTGGGTGGGTGAGGAGTGGGTGAGTGGGTGGGTGAGTGGGTGGGTGAGTAGGTGGGTGGGTGAGTGAGTGGTGGGTTGAGTGGAAGGGTGGGTGGGTGAGTGGGTGGGTGAGTGTGTGGGTGAGTGTGTGGGTGAGTGGGTGGGTGATGGTGAGTGGGTGTGTGAGTGGGTGAGTGAGTGGGGTGAGTAGGTGAGTGGGTGAGTAGGTGGGTGGGTGAGTGGGTGGGTGGAGTGGGTGAGTGGGTGAGTGAGTGTGCGTGAGTGGGTGAGTGAGTGGGTGAGTAGGTGGGTGGGTGAGTGGGTGGGTGTGTGAGTGGGTGGGTGAGTAGGTGGGTGGGTGAGTGAGTGAGTGGGTGAGTGGGTGTGTGAGTAGGTGAGTGAGTGAGTAGGTGAGTGAGTGAGTGGGTGTGTGAGTAGGTGAGTGAGTGGGTGGGTGGATGTGTGAGTAGGTGAGTGGGTGAGTGAGTGGGTGAGTAGGTGGGTGAGTAGGTGGGTGGTGAGTGAGTGGGTGAGTGAGTGGGTGAGTGTGTGGGTGGGTGAGTGGGTGGGTGGGTGAGTGGGTGGGTGGGTGAGTGAGTGAGTGGGTGAGTGAGTGAGTGAGTGGGTGAGTGAGTGAGTGGGTGGGTGGGTGAGTGAGTGAGTGGGTGAGTGAGTGAGTGAGTGGGTGGTGGGTGATGTGTGAGTGAGTGGGTGAGTGAGTGAGTGGTGAGTGGGTGAGTGGGTGGGGAGTGGGTGAGTGGGTGAGTGAGTGGGTGAGTAGGGTGGGTGAGTAGGTGGGTGGGTGAGAGGTAGGTGAGTGAGTGGTGGGTGTGTGAGTAGGTGAGTGAGTGGGTGAGTGGTGGAGGGTGGGTGAGTGGGTGAGTGAGTGGGTGAGTGGGTGAGTGGGTGGGTGAGTGAGTGGGTGAGTGGGTGAGTGGGTGGGTGAGTGGGTAAGTGGGTGAGTGAGTGGGTGGGTGGGTGAGTGAGGAGTGGGTGAGTGGGTGGGTGAGTGGAAGGGTGGGTGGGTGGGTGAGTGAGTGGAAGGGTGGGTGGGTGGGTGAGTGAGTGGAAGGGTGGGTGGGTGAGTGAGTGAGTGGGTGAGTGAGTGGGTGGGTGAGTGAGTGGGTGAGTGGGTGAGTGGGTGAGTGGTGGGTGAGAGAGGTGAGTGAGTGGGTCAGTGATGAGTGGGTGAGTGGGTGGGTGAGTGAGTGGGTGAGTGGGTGAGTGAGTGGGTGGGTGGGTGAGTGAGGAGTGGGTGAGTGGGTGGGTGAGTGGAAGGGTGGGTGGGTGGGTGAGTGAGTGGAAGGGTGGGTGGGTGGGTGAGTGAGTGGAAGGGTGGGTGGGTGAGTGAGTGAGTGAGTGGGTGAGTGAGTGGGGTGGGTGGAGTGAGGAGTGGGTGAGTGGGTGGGTGAGTGGAAGGGTGGGTGGGTGGGTGAGTGAGTGGAAGGGTGGGTGGGTGGGTGAGTGAGTGGAAGGGGGGTGGGTGGTGAATGGGTGGGTGAGTAGGTGGGTGGGTGAATGGGTGGGTGAGAGGTGGGTGGGTGAATGGGTGGGTGAGTAGGTGGGTGGGTGAGTGAGGAGTGGGTGAGTGGGTGAGTGACGTGGAGGGTGAGTAGGTGGTGGGTGAGTGAGTGGGTGGGTGAGTGAGTGGAAGGGTGGGGTGAGTGGGTGGGTGAGTGTGTGGGTGAGTGGGGTGTGGCGTGAGTGGGGGTGAGTGGGGTGGGTGGTGGGTGAGTGGAGTGTGAGTGAGTGAGTGAGTGGTGAGTGAGTGGGTGAGCTAGGTGGGTGAGTGGGTGGGTGGTGAGTGGTGGGTGTGTAGGTGGGTGAGTGAGTGAGTGGTGAGTTATGGGTGAGTAGGTGGTGAGTGAGTAGGAGTGAGTGAGTGAGTGGTGTGTGAGTAGGTGAGTGATGTGGGTGGGTGGATGTGTGAGTAGGTGAGTGGTGAGTGAGTGGGTGAGTAGGTGGGGAGTAGGTGAGTGGGTGAGTGAGTGGTGAGTGAGAGTGGGTGAGTGTGGGTGGGTGAGTGGGTGGGTGGGTGAGTTGGGTGGGTGAGTGACGGTGAGAGAGTGGTGAGTGAGGAGTGGGTGAGTGAGTGAGTGGGTGAGGTGAGTGTGGAAGTGAGTGGAGTGAGTGATGGTGAGTGAGGTGGAGTGGGTGAGTGGAGTGAGTGAGTGAGGGGTGACGTGGGTGGTGGGTGAGTGGGTGAGTGAGTGAAGTGGGTGAGTAGGTGGGTGAGTAGGTGGGTGGGTGAGTAGCGTGAGTGAGTGAGTGGGTGTGTAGTGTGAGTGCTAGTGTGTGTGGGTGGAGTGGATGTGTGAGTAGGTGTGGGTGAGTGAGTGGGTGAGTAGGTGGGTGAGTAGGTGGGTGGGTGAGTGAGTGAGTGAGTGGGTGGGTGAGTGTGTGCGTGGGTGAGTGGGTGGGTGGGTGGGTGAGTGGGTGGGTGGGTGGGTGAGTGAGTGGGTGAGTGGGTGAGTGGGTGAGTGAGTGAGTGGGTGAGTGAGTGAGTGGGTGGGTGGGTGAGTGAGTGAGTGGGTGAGTGAGTGAGTGGGTGGGTGGGTGAGTGAGTGAGTGGGTGAGTGAGTGAGTGGTGAGTGGGTGAGTGGGTGAGTGAGTGAGTGAGTGGGTGAGTGAGTGAGTGGGTGAGTGAGTGAGTGGGTGGGTGGTGAGTGAGTGGGTGAGTGGGGTGGGTGAGTGAGTGGGTGAGTGGGTGAGTGAGTGGGTGGAGTGAGTGGGGAGTGGGTGAGTGAGTGGGTGGGTGGGTGAGTGGGTGGGTGGGTGGGTGAGTGAGTGGGTGAGTGAGTGGGTGGGTGAGTAGGTGGGTGGGAGAGTGGGTGGGTGGGTGGGTGAGTGGGTGAGTGGGTGGGTGAGTGAGTGGGTGAGTGGGTGAGTGGGTGGGTGAGTGGGTGAGTGAGTGGGTGAGTGGGTGAGTGGGTGAGTGGGTGGGTGAGTGAGTGGGTGGGTGAGTGAGTGGGTGAGTGGGTGAGTGAGTGGGTGGGTGGGTGAGTGAGGAGTGGGTGAGTGGGTGGGTGAGTGGAAGGGTGGATGGGTGGGTAAGTGAGTGGAAGGGTGGGTGGGTGGGTGAGTGAGTGGAAGGGTGGGTGGGTGGGTGAGTGAGTGGAAGGGTGGGTGGGTGAGTGAGTGAGTGGGTGAGTGGGTGGGTGAGTGAGGAGTGGGTGAGTGGGTGGGTGAGTGGAAGGGTGGGTGGGTGAGTGAGTGGAAGGGTGGGTGGGTGGGTGAGTGAGTGGAAGGGTGGGTGGGTGGGTGAATGGGTGGGTGAGTAGGTGGGTGGGTGAATGGGTGGGTGAGTAGGTGGGTGGGTGAATGGGTGGGTGAGTAGGTGGGTGGGTGAGTGAGGAGTGGGTGAGTGGGTGGGTGAGTGGGTGGGTGAGTAGGTGGGTGGGTGAGTGGGTGGGTGAGTGAGTGGAAGGGTGGGTGGGTGAGTGGGTGGGTGAGTGTGTGGGTGAGTGTGTGGGTGGGTGAGTGGGTGAGTGGGTGTGTGAGTGGGTGAGTGGGTGAGTGAGTGGGTGAGTAGGTGGGTGGGTGAGTAGGTGGGTGAGTGAATGGGTGGGTGAGTGGGTGAGTGGGTGAGTGTGTGAGTGGGTGAGTGGGTGAGTGAGTGGGTGAGTAGGTGGGTGGGTGAGTGGGTGGGTGTGTGAGTGGGTGGGTGAGTAGGTGGGTGGGTGAGTGAGTGAGTGGGTGAGTGGGTGTGTGAGTAGGTGAGTGAGTGAGTAGGTGAGTGAGTGAGTGGGTGTGTGAGTAGGTGAGTGAGTGGGTGGGTGGATGTGTGAGTAGGTGAGTGGGTGAGTGAGTGGGTGAGTAGGTGGGTGAGTAGGTGGGTGGGTGAGTGAGTGGGTGAGTGAGTGGGTGAGTGAGTGGATGAGTGAGCGTGTGAGTAGGTGAGTGAGTAGGTGGGTGGGTGAGTGAGTGAGTGGGTGAGTGAGTGGGTGAGTAGGTGAGTGAGTGAGTGGGTGTGTGAGTGGGTGAGTGAGTGAGTGGGTGAGTGAGTGAGTGAGTGGGTGAGTGAGTGAGTGGGTGGGTGGATGTGTGAGTAGGTGAGTGGGTGAGTGAGTGGGTGAGTAGGTGGGTGGGTGAGTGGGTGGGTGAGTAGGTGGGTGGGTGAGTGAGTGGGTGAGTGAGTGGGTGTGTGAGTAGGTGAGTGAGTGGGTGGGTGGATGTGTGAGTAGGTGAGTGGGTGAGTGGGTGAGTGAGCGGGTGGGTGAGTAGGTGAGTGAGTGTGTGAGTGGGTGAGTGTGTGAGTGGGTGAGTGAGTAGGTGAGTGAGTGGGTGAGTGAGTAGGTGAGTGAGTGAGTGGGTGAGTGAGTGGTTGATTTGGAGTCTTCACCCCCCCACCACCACCCCCCCCCACCACCACCCCCCACCACCCCCCCCCCCCCCCACCACCTCCCCCCCCCCACCTTCAAGATGTAGGCCAACACGGTGGAGTCTTTCCCCCCCGAGGCTCCCAGCGCGACGGTGATGCCGGGCCTGAAGAGGCGAGAGGCGGTGACGTGGCTGTGAACTTCCTCCTCCAGCAGGGCCGAGAAGCAGCGGCGGCAGACGCAGCGACGCGTCTTGGGGCGGCGAAGGGAGGCTCGGCGCTCGCCGCAAGTCTCACACAGCCTCGGCATGGCTGGGGAGACAGAGAGAGAGACACGGGGAGACACGGGGAGACAGAGAGAGACACGGGGAGACACGGGGAGACAGAGAGAGACACGGGGAGACAGAGAGAGACACGGGGAGACAGAGAGAGAGACACGGTGAGACAGAGAGAGACACGGGGGGACAGAGAGAGACACGGGGAGACAGAGAGAGAGACACGGTGAGACAGAGAGAGACACGGGGAGACAGAGAGAGACACGGGGAGACACGGGGGGAGACAGAGAGAGACACGGGGGGAGACAGAGAGAGACACGGGGAGACACGGGGGGAGACACGGGGAGACACGGGGGGAGACAGAGAGAGACACGGTGAGACAGAGAGAGACACGGGGAGTGGTGGCACAGCAGTTAGCGCACTACTCACCACCACCACCACCCTCACCACGTGTCTCTGTCTCCACCCTCACAATCCTCACCACCACCACCACCACCCTCACCACCACCCTCACCACCCTCACCACCACCCTTACCACCACCACCACCACCCTCACCACCACCACCACACTCACCACCACCACCACCACCACCCTCACCACCACCACCCACCACCACCACCACCACCACCCTCACCACCACCCTCACAATCCTCACCACCACCCTCACCACAGCTGACCGCCTTAACTAAACAAGCGACGCGTCTTGGGGCGGCGAAGGGAGGCTCGGCGCTCGCCGCAAGTCTCACACAGCCTCGGCATGGCTGGGGGAGACACGGGGAGACACGGGGAGACACGGGGAGACAGAGAGAGAGACACGGGGGGAGACAGAGAGAGACACGGGGAGACAGAGAGAGACACGGGGAGACACGGGGGGAGACAGAGAGAGACACGGGGAGACAGAGAGAGACACGGGGAGACACGGGGGGAGACACGGGGAGACACGGGGGGAGACAGAGAGAGACACGGGGAGTGGTGGCACAGCAGTTAGCGCACTACTCACCACCACCACCCTCACCACGTGTCTCTGTCTCCACCCTCACAATCCTCACCACCACCACCCTCACCACCACCACCACCCTCACAATCCTCACCACCACCCTCACAATCCTCACCACCACCCTCACCACAGCTGACCGCCTTAACTAAACAAGCGACGCGTCTTGGGGCGGCAAAGGGAGGCTCGGCGCTCGCCGCAAGTCTCACACAGCCTCGGCATGGCTGGGGAGAGACAGAGACACGGGGAGACACGGGGAGACAGAGAGAGAGACACGGGGAGACAGAGAGAGACACGGGGGGAGACAGAGAGAGACACGGGGAGACAGAGAGAGACACGGGGGGACAGAGAGAGACACGGGGAGACACGGGGAGTGGTGGCACAGCAGTTAGCGCGCTACTCACCACCACCACCCTCACCACGTGTCTCTGTCTCCACCCTCACAATCCTCACCACCACCACCACCCTCACCACCACCACCCTCACAATCCTCACCACCACCCTCACCACGTGTCTGTCTCCACCCTCACCACGTGTCTCTGTCTCCACCCTCACCACGTGTCTCTGTCACCACCCTCACCACGTGTCTCTGTCTCCACCCTCACCACGTGTCTCTGTCTCCACCCTCACCACGTGTCTCTGTCTCCACCCTCACCCCGTGTCTCTGTCTCCACCCTCACCACGTGTCTCTGTCTCCACCCTCACCACGTGTCTCTGTCTCCACCCTCACGTGTCTCTGTCTCCACCCTCACCACGTGTCTCTGTCTCCACCCTCACCACGTGTCTCTGTCTCCACCCTCACCACGTGTCTCTGTCTCCACCCTCACCACGTGTCTCTGTCTCCACCCTCACCACGTGTCACTGTCACCACCCTCACCACGTGTCTCTGTCTCTACCCTCACCACGTGTCTCTGTCTCCCCGTGTCTCTGTCTCCACCCTCACCACGTGTCTCTGTCTCCACCCTCACCACGTGTCTCTGTCTCCACCCTCACCACGTGTCTCTGTCACCACCCTCACCACGTGTCTCTGTCTCCACCCTCACCACGTGTCTCTGTCTCTACCCTCACCACGTGTCTCTGTCTCCCCGTGTCTCTGTCTCCACCCTCACCACGTGTCTCTGTCTCCCCGTGTCTCTGTCTCCACCCTCACCACGTGTCTCTGTCTCCACCCTCACCACGTGTCTCTGTCTCCACCCTCACCACGTGTCACTGTCACCACCCTCACCACGTCTCTGTCTCCACCCTCACCACGTGTCTCTGTCTCCACCCTCACCACGTGTCTCTGTCTCCACCCTCACAATCCTCACCACCACCACCACCCTCACCACCTCACCCTCACCACCCTCACCACCACCACCACCACCCTCACCACCACCACCACCACCCTCACCACCACCACCACCACCCTCACCACCACCACCACCACCACCCTCACAATCCTCACCACCACCCTCACAATCCTCACCACCACCCTCACCACACGTGACCGCCTTAACTAAACAAGCGACGCGTCTTGGGGCGACGCAGGGAGGCTCGGCGCTCGCCGCAAGTCTCACACAGCCTCGGCATGGCTGGGGGAGACACGGGGGGAGACACGGGGGGAGACAGAGAGAGACACGGGGAGACACGGGGAGACACGGGGGGAGACAGAGAGAGACACGGGGGGAGACAGAGAGAGACACGTGGAGACAGAGAGAGACACGGGGAGACAGAGACACGGGGAGAGACAGAGAGAGAGACACGGGGAGACAGAGACACGGGGGAGACAGAGAGAGAGACACGGGGAGACAGAGAGAGAGACACGGGGAGACACGGGGAGAGACAGAGAGAGACACGGGGAGAGACAGAGAGAGACACGGGGAGAGACAGAGAGAGATACGGGGAGACAGAGAGAGAGACACGGGGAGACACGGGGAGAGACAGAGAGAGACACGGGGAGACAGAGACACGGGGGGAGACAGAGAGAGACACGGGGAGAGACAGAGAGAGACACGGGGAGAGACAGAGAGAGACACGGGGAGACACGGGGAGACACGGGGAGACACGGGGGGAGACAGAGAGAGACACGGGGGGAGACAGAGAGAGACACGGGGAGACAGAGAGAGACACGGGGGGAGACAGAGAGAGACACGGGGGGAGACAGAGAGAGACACGGGGAGACAGAGAGAGACACGGGGAGACAGAGAGAGACACGGGGAGACAGAGAGAGACGGGGAGACAGAGAGAGAGAGACACGGGGAGACAGAGAGAGACACGGGGAGACAGAGAGAGAGACACGGGGAGACAGAGAGAGACACGGGGGGACAGAGAGAGACACGGGGGGACAGAGAGAGACACGGGGGGAGACAGAGAGAGACACGGGGAGACAGAGAGAGACACGGGGAGACAGAGAGAGAGACACGGGGAGACAGAGAGAGAGACACGGGGAGACAGAGAGAGACACGGGGGGACAGAGAGAGACACGGGGGGACAGAGAGAGACACGGGGGGAGACAGAGAGAGACACGGGGAGACAGAGAGAGACACGGGGGGAGACAGAGAGAGACACGGGGAGACAGAGAGAGAGACACGGGGGGAGACAGAGAGAGACACGGGGAGACAGAGAGAGACACGGGGGGAGACAGAGAGAGACACGGGGGGAGACAGAGAGAGACACGGGGGGAGACAGAGAGAGACACGGGGAGAGACAGAGAGAGACACGGGGGGAGACAGAGAGAGACACGGGGAGACAGAGAGAGACACGGGGAGACAGAGAGAGACACGGGGAGACAGAGAGAGACACGGGGAGACAGAGAGAGACACGGGGAGACAGAGAGAGACACGGGGAGACAGAGAGAGACACGGGGAGACAGAGAGAGACACGGGGAGACAGAGAGAGACACGGAGAGACAGAGAGAGACACGGGGGGAGACAGAGAGAGACACGGGGAGACAGAGAGAGACACGGGGAGACAGAGAGAGACACGGGGAGACAGAGAGAGACACGGGGAGACAGAGAGAGACACGGGGAGACAGAGAGAGACACGGGGAGACAGAGAGAGACACGGGGAGACAGAGAGAGAGACACGGGGGGAGACAGAGAGAGACACGGGGAGACAGAGAGAGACACGGGGGGAGACAGAGAGAGACACGGGGGGAGACAGAGAGAGACACGGGGGGAGACAGAGAGAGACACGGGGAGACAGAGAGAGACACGGGGGGAGACAGAGAGAGACACGGGGGGACAGAGAGAGACACGGGGGGAGACAGAGAGAGACACGGGGAGACAGAGAGAGACACGGGGGGAGACAGAGAGAGACACGGGGAGACAGAGAGAGAGACACGGGGGGAGACAGAGAGAGACACGGGGAGACAGAGAGAGACACGGGGGGAGACAGAGAGAGACACGGGGGGAGACAGAGAGAGACACGGGGGGAGACAGAGAGAGACACGGGGGGAGACAGAGAGAGACACGGGGGGAGACAGAGAGAGACACGGGGGGAGACAGAGAGAGACACGGGGGGAGACAGAGAGAGACACGGGGGGAGACAGAGAGAGACACGGGGAGACAGAGAGAGACACGGGGAGACAGAGAGAGACACGGGGAGACAGAGAGAGACACGGGGAGACAGAGAGAGACACGGGGAGACAGAGAGAGACACGGGGAGACAGAGAGAGACACGGGGAGACAGAGAGAGACACGGGGAGACAGAGAGAGACACGGGGAGACAGAGAGAGACACGGGGAGACAGAGAGAGACACGGGGGGAGACAGAGAGAGACACGGGGAGACAGAGAGAGACACGGGGGGAGACAGAGAGAGACACGGGGAGACAGAGAGAGACACGGGGGGAGACAGAGAGAGACACGGGGGGAGACAGAGAGACACGGGGGGAGACAGAGAGAGACACGGGGGGAGACAGAGAGAGACACGGGGGGAGACAGAGAGACACGGGGGGAGACAGAGAGAGACACGGAGAGAGACAGAGAGAGACACGGGGGGAGACAGAGAGAGACACGGGGGGAGACAGAGAGAGACACGGGGAGACAGAGAGAGACACGGGGAGAGACAGAGAGAGACACGGGGGGAGACAGAGAGAGACACGGGGGGAGACAGAGAGAGACACGGGGAGACACGGGGGGAGACACGGGGAGACACGAGGAGAGACACGGGGAGTGGTGGCACAGCAGTTAGCGCGCTACTCACCACCACCACCCTCACCACGTGTCTCTGTCTCCACCCTCACAATCCTCACCACCACCACCACCCTCACCACCACCACCACCACCACCCTCACCACCACCACCCTCACAATCCTCACCACCACCATCACCACCACCACCACCACCCTCACCACCACCACCACCCTCACCACCCTCACAATCCTCACCACCACCCTCACCACAGCTGACCGCCTTAACTAAACAAGCGGCGCGTCTTGGGGCGGCAAAGGGAGGCTCGGCGCTCGCCGCAAGTCTCACACAGCCTCGGCATGGCTGGGGGAGACAGAGACACGGGGAGACACGGGGAGACACGGGGGGAGACACGGAGAGACACGGGGAGTGGTGGCACAGCAGTTGTCTCCCCGTGTCTCTGTCTCCACCCTCACCACGTGTCTCTGTCTCTACCCTCACCACGTGTCTCTGTCTCCCCGTGTCTCTGTCTCCACGTGTCTCTGTCTCTACCCTCACCACGTGTCTCTGTCTCCACGTGTCTCTGTCTCCACCCTCACCACGTGTCTCTGTCTCCACCCTCACCACGTGTCTCTGTCTCCCCGTGTCTCTGTCTCTACCCTCACCACGTGTCTCTGTCTCCACCCTCACCACGTGTCTCTGTCTCCACCCTCACCACGTGTCTCTGTCTCCCCGTGTCTCTGTCTCCACCCTCACCACGTGTCTCTGTCTCCACCCTCACCACGTGTCTCTGTCTCCCCGTGTCTCTGTCTCCACCCTCACCACGTGTCTCTGTCTCCACCCTCACCACGTGTCTCTGTCTCCACCCTCACCACGTGTCTCTGTCTCCACCCTCACCACGTGTCTCTGTCTCCACCCTCACCACGTGTCTCTGTCTCCACCCTCACCACGTGTCTCTGTCTCCACCCTCACCACGTGTCTCTGTCTCCACCCTCACCACGTGTCTGTCTCCACCCTCACCACGTGTCTCTGTCTCCACCCTCACGTGTCTCTGTCTCCACCCTCACGTGTCTCTGTCACCACCCTCACCACGTGTCTCTGTCTCCACCCTCACCACGTGTCTCTGTCTCCCCGTGTCTCTGTCTCCACCCTCACCACGTGTCTCTGTCTCCACCCTCACCACGTGTCTGTCACCACCCTCACCACGTGTCTCTGTCTCTACCCTCACCACGTGTCTCTGTCTCCACCCTCACCACGTGTCTCTGTCTCCACCCTCACCACGTGTCTCCACCCTCACCACGTGTCTCTGTCTCCACCCTCACCACGTGTCTCTGTCTCCACCCTCACCACGTGTCTCTGTCTCCACCCTCACCACGTGTCTCTGTCTCCACCCTCACCACGTGTCACCACCCTCACCACGTGTCTCTGTCTCCACCCTCACCACGTGTCTCTGTCTCCACCCTCACCACGTGTCTCTGTCTCCCCGTGTCTCTGTCTCCACCCTCACCACGTGTCTCTGTCTCCACCCTCACCACGTGTCTGTCACCACCCTCACCACGTGTCTCTGTCTCCACCCTCACCACGTGTCTCCACCCTCACCACGTGTCTCTGTCTCCACCCTCACCACGTGTCTCTGTCTCCACCCTCACCACGTGTCTCTGTCTCCACCCTCACCACGTGTCTCTGTCTCCACCCTCACCACGTGTCTCTGTCTCCACCCTCACCACGTGTCTCTGTCTCCCCGTGTCTCTGTCTCCACCCTCACCACGTGTCTCTGTCTCCCCGTGTCTCTGTCTCCACCCTCACCACGTGTCTCTGTCTCCACCCTCACCACGTGTCTCTGTCTCCACCCTCACCACGTGTCTCTGTCTCCCCGTGTCTCTGTCACCACCCTCACCACGTGTCTCTGTCTCCACCCTCACCACGTGTCTCTGTCTCCCCGTGTCTCTGTCTCCACCCTCACCACGTGTCTCTGTCTCCACCCTCACCACGTGTCTGTCACCACCCTCACCACGTGTCTCTGTCTCTACCCTCACCACGTGTCTCTGTCTCCACCCTCACCACGTGTCTCTGTCTCCACCCTCACCACGTGTCTCCACCCTCACCACGTGTCTCTGTCTCCACCCTCACCACGTGTCTCCACCCTCACCACGTGTCTCCACCCTCACCACGTGTCTCTGTCTCCCCGTGTCTCTGTCTCCACCCTCACCACGTGTCTCTGTCTCCACCCTCACCACGTGTCTCTGTCTCCACCCTCACCACGTGTCTCTGTCTCCCCGTGTCTCTGTCTCCACCCTCACCACAGCTGACCGCCTTAACTAAACAAGCGACGCGTCTTGGGGCGGCAAAGGGAGGCTCGGCGCTCGCCGCAAGTCTCACACAGCCTCGGCATGGCTGGGGGAGAGACACGGGGGGACACGGGGAGACACGGGGGGACAGAGACACACGGGGAGACAGACACGGGGGGAGACACGGGGAGACACGGGGGAGACAGAGACACGGGGAGACAGAGACACGGGGGGAGACACGGGGAGACACGGTGGGAGACACGGTGAGACAGAGACACGGTGAGACACGGTGGGAGACACGGGGAGACAGAGACACGGGGAGACACGGTGAGACACGGTGAGACAGAGACACGGGGAGACACGGGGAGACACGGTGAGACAGAGACACGGGGAGACACGGTGAGACACGGTGAGACACGGGGAGACAGAGACACGGTGAGACACGGTGGGAGACACGGGGAGACAGAGACACGGGGAGACAGAGACACGGGGAGACACGGTGAGACACGGGGAGACACGGGGGAGACACGGGGAGACACGGGGGGAGACACGGAGGGAGACACGGGGGGAGACACGGAGGGAGACACGGGGGGACACGGGGGGAGACAGAGACACACGGGGAGACAGAGACACGGGGAGAGACAGAGACACAGAGACAGAGTGAGACAGAGACACACGGGGAGACAGAGACACAGACAGACAGAGACACACGGTGAGACACGGGGAGACAGAGACACATAGACAGAGTGAGACACGGTGAGACACGTGGAGACAGAGACACGGGGAGCGGTGGCACAGCAGTTAGCGCACTACTCAACATCACCACCTTCACCACCACCACCCTCACCACCACCCCCACCTTCACCACTACCACCCTCACCACCACCACCTTCACCACCACCCTCACCACCACCACCTTCACCACCACCACTACCCCCACCACCACCCTCACCACCTTCACCACCACCCTCACCACCCTCACCACCACCTTCACCACCACCACCACCCTCACCACCACCTTCACCACCACCACCACCACCCTCACCACCACCTTCACCACCACCTTCACCCTCACCACCACCACCTTCACCACCCTCACCACCACCACCTTCACCACCACCTTCACCACCACCCTCACCCTCACCACCACCACCACCCTCACCACGTGTCTCTGTCTCCCCGTGTCTCTGTCTCCACCCTCACCACAACTGACCGCCTTAACTAAACAAGCGACGCCTTAGTTCGTCTGCCGACTCCGACTGATCACCACCATCAGGCGGAGCGTGTGGGTAGGGGTGGGGCGGTGACCACGACGGAGCTTCAACGGCGAAACCCCGCGCGCCACCCGGGCGCAGGCGGTCAGGAAAGTCGGGAGGCCTCGCGAGGGGCCTGGGCCGCACCGCGCCGCCTCCTGATTGGACGGCGGCGGTGTCACGTGGCGCGCGTAATGACGCGCCTCCCACCCCCCCCCCCCGCGTCCTGGCCACGCCTCTCTCCCCCCCACCCCCTTCCTGGCCCCGCCTCCCTCCTACCTCTTGGCTCCACCCCCACCAAAGTGGCGGTGACGTCACCACGGTTCCTGTGCCAGGCTAGGTGCAGGTCACGTGACAGACCCAGCAGGTGCCATGGGTTGACTGCTGTGCCAGGCTAGGTGCAGGAGGTCACGTGACAGATCCAGCAGGTGCCGTGGGTTGACTGCTGTGCCAGGCTAGGTGCATGAGGAGGAGGTCACGTGACAGACCCAGCAGGTGCCATGGGTTGACTGCTGTGCCAGGCTAGGTGCAGGAGGAGGAGATCACGTGACAGACCCTGCAGGTGCCGTGGGTTGACTGCTGTGCCAGGCTAGGTGCATGAGGAGGAGATCACGTGACAGACCCAGCAGGTGCCATGGGTTGACTGCTGTGCCAGGCTAGGTGCAGGAGGAGGAGATCACGTGACAGACCCAGCAGGTGCCATGGGTTGACTGCTGTGCCAGGCTAGGTGCACGAGGTCACGTGACAGACCCACCAGGTGCCACGGGTTGACAGCTGTGCCAGGCTAGGTGCACGAGGTCACGTGACAGACCCAGCAGGTGCCATGGGTTGACTGCTGTGCCAGGCTAGGTGCAGGTGGAGAAGGTCACGTGACAGACCCTGCAGGTGCCACGGGGTTTGACTGCCGTGCCAGGCTAGGTGCAGGTGGTGGTGGTCACGTGACAGACCCTGCAGGTGCCGTGGGTTGACTGCTGTGCCAGGCTAGGTGCAGGAGGTCACGTGACAGATCCAGCAGGTGCCACGGGTTGACTGCTGTGCCAGGCTAGGTGCACGAGGTCACGTGACAGACCCACCAGGTGCCATGGGTTGACTGCTGTGCCAGGCTAGGTGCAGGAGGTCACGTGACAGACCCACCAGGTGCCATGGGTTGACTGCTGTGCCAGGCTAGGTGCATGAGGTGGTCACGTGACAGACCATGCAGGTGCCACGGCTTGACAGCCGTGCCAGGCTAGGTGCACGAGGAAGTTGTCGTGCAGCCTTCCGGATGGATCCGGCCCCGTCGCATGAACGTGGAGTGACACAGGCAGGCAGTGCGATCTTTACTGAGCCGAAGGAGACGCACAGCATCAAAGAGAAACACAAAACCAACGCTCGCACATCGCACCGTGTCCGCTGCACCTAGCCTGGCACCAGCTGCACCTAGCCTGGCACAAGCTGCACCTAGCCTGGCACCAGCTGCACCTAGCCTGGCACCAGCTGCACATAGCCTGGCACAAGCTGCACCTAGCCTGGCACCAGCTGCACCTAGCCTGGCACCAGCTGCACCTAGCCTGGCACAAGCTGCACCTAGCCTGGCACCAGCTGCACCTAGCCTGGCACCAGCTGCACCTGGCCTGGCACCAGCTGCACCTGGCCTGGCACAAGCTGCACCTGGCCTGGCACCAGCTGCACCTAGCCTGGCACCAGCTGCACCTAGCCTGGTACAAGCTGCACCTAGCCTGGTACAAGCTGCACCTAGCCTGGTACAAGCTGCACCTAGCCTGGTACAAGCTGCACCTAGCCTGGCACCGCTGCACCTGGCCTGGCACAAGCTGCACCTAGCCTGGCACCAGCTGCACCTAGCCTGGCACCAGCTGCACCTAGCCTGGCACCAGCTGCACCTAGCCTGGTACAAGCTGCACCTAGCCTGGTACAAGCTGCACATAGCCTGGCACCAGCTGCACCTAGCCTGGCACCGCTGCACCTAGCCTGGCACCAGCTGCACCTAGCCTGGCACCAGCTGCACCTAGCCTGGCACCAGCTGCACATAGCCTGGCACCGCTGCACCTAGCCTGGCACCAGCTGCACCTAGCCTGGCACCAGCTGCACCTAGCCTGGCACCAGCTGCACCTAGCCTGGAACCAGCTGCACCTAGCCTGGCACCAGCTGCACATAGCCTGGCACCGCTGCACCTAGCCTGGCACCAGCTGCACCTAGCCTGGCACCAGCTGCACCTAGCCTGGCACCAGCTGCACCTAGCCTGGCACCAGCTGCACCTGGCCTGGCACCAGCTGCACCTGGCCTGGCACCAGCTGCACCTGGCCTGGCACCAGCTGCACCTGGCCTGGCACCAGCTGCACCTAGCCTGGCACCAGCTGCACCTAGCCTGGCACCAGCTGCACCTAGCCTGGCACCAGCTGCACCTGGCCTGGCACCAGCTGCACCTGGCCTGGCACCAGCTGCACCTGGCCTGGCACAAGCTGCACCTAGCCTGGCACCAGCTGCACCTAGCCTGGCACCAGCTGCACCTAGCCTGGCACCAGCTGCACCTAGCCTGGCACCAGCTGCACCTAGCCTGGCACCGCTGCACCTGGCCTGGCACCAGCTGCACCTAGCCTGGCACCAGCTGCACCTAGCCTGGCACAAGCTGCACATAGCCTGGCACCAGCTGCACCTAGCCTGGCACAAGCTGCACCTAGCCTGGCACAAGCTGCACCTAGCCTGGCACCAGCTGCACCTAGCCTGGCACCAGCTGCACCTAGCCTGGCACCAACTGCACCTAGCCTGGCACCAGCTGCACCTGGCCTGGCACCAGCTGCACCTAGCCTGGCACAAGCTGCACCTAGCCTGGCACCGCTGCACCTAGCCTGGCACCAGCTGCACCTAGCCTGGCACCAGCTGCACCTAGCCTGGCACCAGCTGCACCTAGCCTGGCACCAGCTGCACCTAGCCTGGCACAAGCTGCACATGGCCTGGCACCAGCTGCACATAGCCTGGCACCAGCTGCACCTAGCCTGGCACCAGCTGCACCTAGCCTGGCACCAGCTGCACCTAGCCTGGCACCAGCTGCACCTAGCCTGGCACCAGCTGCACCTAGCCTGGCACCAGCTGCACCTAGCCTGACACCAGCTGCACCTAGCCTGGCACCGCGCCGGGGAGCGGTGGCGCAGCGGTTAGCGCTGCTGATGCTGCTGCTGATGCTGCTGATGATACTGATGATGCTGATTATGCTGGTAATGATGCTGCTGATTATGCTGCTGATGATGCTGATGATACTGATGATGCTGATTATGCTGGTAATGATGCTGCTGATAATGCTGCTGCTGATGCTGCTGATGATACTGATGATGATACTGATGATGATGCTGCTGATAATGCTGCTGATGATGCTGCTGATAATGCTGCTGATGATGCTGCTGATGATGCTGCTGCTGATGATGCTGCTGCTGATGATGATGCTGCTGATGATGCTGCTGCGGATGCTGCTGCTGATGATGCTGCTGATAATGCTGCTGATGATGCTGCTGATGATGCTGCTGATGCTGCTGCTGCTGCTGACGATGATGCTGATGATTATGTTGATGATTATGCTGCTGATGCTGCTGCTGCTGATGCTGCTGACGATGATGCTGATTATGCTGCTGATGCTGCTGCTGATGATCATGCTGCTGCTGCTGATGCCGATGATGATGCTGATGATACTACTGATACTACTGATGATGATGCTCATGATGATGCTACCACTGATGATGCTGATGCTGCTGATGCCGCTACCGCTGCTGATGCTACCTGGGAGAGCTTTGTCTGTGTGTGACAGGCACTTGCCCCTACAGCCCTGCTAGAGGGCTACCTGGGAGAGCTTTGTCTGTGTGTGACAGGCACTTGCCCCTACAGCCCTGCTAGAGGCTACCTGGGGGAGCTTTGTCTGTGTGTGACAGCCACTTGCCCCTACAGCCCTGCTAGAGGCTACCTGGGAGAGCTTTGTCTGTGTGTGACAGGCACTTGCCCTTACAGCCCTGCTAGAGGCTACCTGGGGGAGCTTTGTCTGTGTGTGACAGGCACTTGCCCCTACAGCCCTTGTGTGTGGAGCTACCTGGGGGAGCTTTGTCTGTGTGTGACAGGCACTTGCCCCTACAACCCTTGTGTGTGGAGCTACCTGGGGGAGCTTTGTCTGTCTGTGTAGGTGCTGCTACTCGCTACGACTGATGGCACTTGCCCCTACAGCCCCTGTGTGGGGCTACCTGGGGGGACTTTGTCTTTGTGTAGGCGTGTGAGTGTGGGTGAATGGGTGAGTGGGTGGGTGAGTGGGTGAGTGGGTGGATGGGTGGGTGAGTGAGTGAGTGGGTATGTGAGTGGATGGGTGACCGGATGGGTGAGTGCGTGGGTGAGTGGGTGAGTGAGTGGATGGGTGAATGGATGGGTGGATGGGTGGGTGAGTGAGTGAGTGAGTGGGTGGGTGAGTGGGTGGGTGGGTGAGTGGGTGGGTGAGCGGGTGAGTGAGCGGGTGAGTGAGTGGGTGAGTGGGTGAGTGAGTGGGTGAGTGGATGGGTGAATGGATGAGTCAGTGGATGAGTCAGTGGGTGAGTGGGTGGGTGAGTGGGTGGGTGAGTGGGTGGGTGAGTGGGTGAGTGAGTGGATGGGTGGATGATTGAGTGGGTGAGTGGATGAGTGGGTGAGTGGGTGGGTGGGTGGGTGAGTGGGTGGGTGAGTGGGTGGGTGGGTGAGTGAGTGGGTGAGTGGATGGGTGGGTGAGTGGGTGAGTGGATGGGTGAGTGGATGGGTGAGTGGATGAGTCAGTGGGTGAGTGGGTGAGTGGGTGGGTGAGTGGGTGAGTGGGTGGGTGAGTGAGTGGGTGAGTGAGTGGATGGGTGAGTGAGTGGATGGGTGGGTGAGTGGGTGAGTGAGTGGATGGGTGGGTGAGTGAGTGGGTGAGTGGATGGGTGAATGGATGAGTGAGTGGGTGAGTGGGTGAGTGAGTGGGTGAGTGTTCGTGATGTCATCATAAACTCGGCCCCTCCCCCTCCCTTCGGTTTTGGGGCAGGGGCTTCATGGCGATGACATCATCAAAACCTCTCAGCCAATCAGGGCGACCGGCCCCTCGCTCCCGAACCAAAACCGAACCAATCAGGAGCGAGCGCCGAGCTTCCTCCGTCACCATGGTGACCAAGCTTCCTCCGTCGTCATGGCGACCAAGATTGATCCGTCGCCATGGCGACCGCACGCGGCAACCAAATGCACCACCCCCCCCCCACGGGGGGGTCAATAGGTCGTGGGGTCAATAGGTCACAGGTAATGTCGTGTCAGAGGTAGAGTCATTGGGTCAGAGGTGAAGACAGGCGTCAGGGGTCACGGGTCAGGGGAAAAGTGAGGGGCGGGGTCAGGGGTCAAGTGAGGGGTGGGGTCAGGGGTCGAGTGAGGGGTGGGGGTCATGGGTCAGGGGTAAAGTGAGGGGTGGGGTCATGGGTCAGGGGTAAAGTGAGGGGTGGGGTCATGGGTCAGGGGTAAAGTTATGGGTCAGGGGTGGGGTCAGCGGTGGGGTCATGGGTCAGGTGTGAGGTCACGGGTAAAGTCAGGGGTCAGGCGTGGGGTCAGGGGTTGAGTCGTGGGTAAAAGCGTGAGAGGTCAAAGGTCGTGTCGCCTCCATCGACCCCCTCCTCCCCCCCCCCCCCCCCCCTCGGGGGTGATGGTGCAGAGGTCACCGCGAGGTTTAACCTCAGCAGCCGGTGACCCTGGGGTCGCGACCCGACCGTCGGGTCACGGCAACCTTGACCAGCTCCTCGGCACAGGTCGGGTGGAGACCCAGCGTGGAGCTGAGCAGCGAGTAGGTAGCTCCACAGCTGTGAGGGAGAGGCAGGGGGAGAGGGTGGGTGGGTGGGTGAGTGGGTGGGTGGGTGAGTGGGTGGGTGGGTGAGTGAGTGAGTAGGTGAGTGAGTCGGGTAGTGAGTGAGTGAGTGGGTGAGTGAGTGGGTGAGTGAGTGGGTGGGTGAGTGAGTGAGTAGGTGAGTGAGTCGGGTAGTGAGTGAGTGTGGTAGTGAGTGGTGGAGACCCAGCGTGGAGCTGAGCAGCGAGTAGGTAGCTCCACAGCTGTGAGGGAGAGGCAGGGGGAGAGGGTGGGTGGGTGGGTGAGTGGGTGGGTGAGTGGGTGGGTGAGTGAGTGGGTGGGTGAGTGAGTGAGTGGGTGGGTGGGTGAGTGGGTGGGTGAGTGGGTGGGTGGGTGGGTGAGTGAGTGGGTGGGTGGGTGAGTGGGTGAGTGGGTGAGTGAGTGAGTGAGTGGGTGGGTGAGTGGGTGGGTGGGTGGGTGGGTGAGTGGGTGGGTGGGTGGGTGAGTGAGTGGGTGGGTGGGTGAGTGGGTGAGTGGGTGGGTGAGTGGGTGGGTGAGTGAGTCGGGTAGTGGGTGAGTGGATGAGTGGGTGGGTGAGTGAGTGGGTGAGTGAGTGAGTGAGTGGGTGAGTGAGTGGGTGAGTGAGTGAGTGTGTGGGTGAGTGGGTGGGTGAGTGAGTCGGGTAGTAGGTGAGTGAGTCGGGTAGTAGGTGAGTGAGTCGGGTAGTGAGTGAGTGTGGTAGTGGGTGGTGGAGACCCAGCGTGGAGCTGAGCAGCGAGTAGGTAGCTCCACAGCTGTGAGGGAGAGGCACGGGGGAGAGGGTGGGTGGGTGGGTGAGTGGGTGGGTGGGTGGGTGAGTGAGTGAGTGAGTGGGTGGGTGAGTGGGTGGGTGAGTGGGTGAGTGAGTGGGTGGGTGAGTGAGTGAGTGGGTGAGTGAGTGAGTGGGTGAGTGAGTGAGTGAGTAGGTGAGTGAGTGTGGTAGTGGGTGAGTGTGGTAGTGAGTGAGTGGTGGAGACCCAGCGTGGAGCTGAGCAGCGAGTAGGTAGCTCCACAGCTGTGAGGGAGAGGCAGGGGGAGAGGGTGGGTGGGTGGGTGGGTGAGTGAGTGAGTGGGTGTGTGAGTGAGTGAGTGGGTAAGTGAGTGAGTGGGTGAGTGGGTGGGTGGGTGAGTGAGTGGGTAGGTGGGTGAGTGAGTGGGTGAGTGAGTCGGGTAGTGAGTGAGCGAGTGTGTGAGTGAGTGAGTAGGTGAGTCAGTGAGTGAGTAGGTGAGTGAGTGTGGTAGTGAGTGAGTGAGTGAGTAGGTGAGTAAGTGGGTGGGTGAGTGAGTGAGTAGGTGAGTGAGTCGGGTAGTGAGTGAGTGTGGTAGTGAGTGGGTGGTGGAGACCCAGCGTGGAGCTGAGCAGCGAGTAGGTAGCTCCACAGCTGTGAGGGAGAGGCAGGGGGAGAGGGTGGGTGGGTGGGTGAGTGGGTGGGTGGGTGAGTGAGTGAGTGAGTGGGTGGGTGAGTGGGTGAGTGAGTGGGTGAGTGAGTGGGTGAGTGAGTGTGTGGGTGAGTGGGTGAGTGAGTGAGTAGGTGAGTGAGTGAGTAGGTGAGTGAGTGTGGTAGTGAGTGAGTGTGGTAGTGAGTGAGTGTGGTAGTGAGTGAGTGGTGGAGACCCAGCGTGGAGCTGAGCAGCGAGTAGGTAGCTCCACAGCTGTGAGGGAGAGGCACGGGGAGAGGGTGGGTGGGTGGGTGAGTGGGTGGGTGGGTGGGTGAGTGGGTGGGTGGGTGGGTGAGTGAGTGGGTGGGTGGGTGGGTGAGTGGGTGAGTGAGTGGGTGAGTGAGTGTGTGGGTGAGTGGGTGAGTGAGTGAGTGAGTAGGTGAGTGAGTGAGTAGGTGAGTGAGTGTGGTAGTGAGTGAGTGTGGTAGTGAGTGAGTGTGGTAGTGAGTGAGTGGTGGAGACCCAGCGTGGAGCTGAGCAGCGAGTAGGTAGCTCCACAGCTGTGAGGGAGAGGCACGGGGAGAGGGTGGGTGGGTGGGTGAGTGGGTGGGTGGGTGGGTGAGTGAGTGGGTGGGTGGGTGAGTGGGTGGGTGAGTGGGTGGGTGAGTGAGTGAGTGAGTGGGTGAGTGAGTGAGTGAGTGGGTGAGTGAGTGGGTGAGTGAGTGAGTGTGTGGGTGAGTGGGTGGGTGAGTGAGTCGGGTAGTAGGTGAGTGAGTCGGGTAGTGAGTGAGTGTGGTAGTGAGTGGTGGAGACCCAGCGTGGAGCTGAGCAGCGAGTAGGTAGCTCCACAGCTGTGAGGGAGAGGCAGGGGGAGAGGGTGGGTGGGTGGGTGAGTGGGTGGGTGGGTGAGTGGGTGGGTGGGTGAGTGGGTGAGAGGGTGGGTGAGTGGGTGGGTGGGTGGGTGAGTGGGTGAGAGGGTGGGTGGGTGAGTGGGTGAGTGAGTGAGTGGGTGGGTGGGTGAGTGGGTGAGTGGGTGAGTGGGTGGGTGGGTGAGTGGGTGAGTGGGTGAGTGAGTGAGTGGGTGAGTGGGTGAGTGGGTGAGTGGGTGAGTGGGTGGGTGGGTGAGTGGGTGAGTGGGTGAGTGGGTGAGTGAGTGAGTGGGTGGGTGGGTGAGTGGGTGAGTGGGTGAGTGGGTGGGTGGGTGAGTGGGTGAGTGGGTGAGTGAGTGGGTGGGTGGGTGAGTGGGTGGGTGGGTGGGTGAGTGGGTGGGTGGGTGGGTGAGTGGGTGAGAGGGTGGGTGGGTGAGTGGGTGAGTGAGTGAGTGGGTGGGTGGGTGAGTGGGTGAGTGGGTGAGTGGGTGGGTGGGTGAGTGGGTGAGTGGGTGAGTGGGTGAGTGAGTGGGTGGGTGGGTGAGTGGGTGGGTGGGTGGGTGAGTGGGTGAGTGAGGGAGTGAGTGAGTGGGTGGGCGAGTGAGTGGGTGAGTGAGTGGGTGAGTGGGTGAGTGAGTTTTTTAGTATGTGAGTGTGTTTGTGAGTGAGTTAGTGAGTGTTTGTCCGTGTGTGAGTGTGTTAGTGAGTGTGTGAGTGTGTTTGTGAGTGTGTGAGTGTGTTTGTGAGTGTGTTAGTGAGTTAGTGAGTGTGTGAGTGTGTTTGTGAGTGTGTTTGTGAGTGAGTTAGTGAGTGTGTTTGTGAGTATGTTTGTGAGTGTGTGAGTGAGTGTGTATGTGAGTATGTTTGTGAGTGTGTGTGTGTTAGTATGTTAGTGAGTATGTGAGTTAGTGAGTGTGTTAGTATGTTAGTGTTTTTGTGAGTGTGTTTGTGAGTGAGTGAGTATGTTTGTGAGTGTGTTAGTGAGTATGTTTGTGAGTGTGTTAGTATGTTAGTGTGTTTGTGAGTGTGTTAGTGAATATGTTTGTGAGTGTGTTAGTATGTTAGTGAGTATGTGAGTGTGTGAGTGTGTTAGTATGTTAGTGAGTATCTGAGTGTGTGAGTGTGTTAGTATGTTAGTGAGTATGTGAGTATGTTTGTGAGTGTGTAAGTATGTTAGTGTGTATGTGAGTGTGTGAGTGAGTGGGTGGGTGGGTGAGTGGGTGGGTGGGTGAGTGGGTGAGAGGGTGGGTGAGTGGGTGGGTGGGTGGGTGAGTGGGTGAGAGGGTGGGTGGGTGAGTGGGTGAGTGAGTGAGTGGGTGGGTGGGTGAGTGGGTGAGTGGGTGAGTGGGTGGGTGGGTGAGTGGGTGAGTGGGTGAGTGAGTGAGTGGGTGAGTGGGTGAGTGGGTGAGTGGGTGAGTGGGTGGGTGGGTGAGTGGGTGAGTGGGTGGGTGGGTGAGTGGGTGAGTGGGTGGGTGAGTGGGTGAGTGGGTGAGGTCCGGCAAAACAACCCCCTACCTCCTCGTGGTGCCGGACGGGCAACTCTGTCGTGGACAGTGCTGTGGGGGGAGTTCCAATTTTGATTGGCTCCTCCCCTCATGGCATATGTGTCCACCACAGGGGCTAAACGGGGGCTCTGGACGGGTGCGAGGGGCTGGTAACCCCTCCACCTTCAATTAATTACCACAAAACCACGAATTAAAGTTGTAACAACTAAGCTTGTGCCGGAGGCCCCGGGGGGCCAGGCGTCTATGACGTCTCCTGGCCAAACCCCAATTGGCGGAGCCAGGAGATTGAATACCTACCCTCGGGGCTACTCCAGAAACAACGAAAAGCCACTACGGGTGGCCACGTGGAATGTTCGAACGCTCACTGCAGAGGAGAGGCTGCCACTCCTCTGTCGGGAGCTGGACCGGTACCGCCTGGATCTATGCGGCATTCAGGAGGTCCGGTGGACCGGCTCTGGCTCCTGCCACCATGAGGGGTGGACAGTCCTCTACTCGGGGCAGCAGACTGCCAAACAACAGGGTGTGGGTCTTCTTTTGAACAAAAGAATGAAGGGGGCGTGGGAGCGTGGCGGTGAGGTGTGGGAAGCTGTAAGCCCCAGGCTACTTTGGGCTCGCCTTCCCATCAACCGGAGGCGAGGAATGGTGGTCGTGGTTACTTATGCCCCCACCGAAGATGAACATCCGTGGAGGGATGCAGGCAAAGCCGATGAGTCAGATGCCTTCTATGACCTCCTGTCACAGGTGCTGGCTAAAGTGGCCCCTCGGGATAGAGTCATCATGTTGGGTGACTTCAATGCCCGAGTTGGTCATGATACTGGCACCTGGTCTGGAGTGATTGGAGGGCATGGGCCAGATCAGCTCAATAACAATGGTAGGAGGCTGCTAGATTTTTGTGCAGCCCATGGGCTTGTAATTACCAACACGCTGTTCCGGCATCGGCGCATCCACACAACATCATGGATGCATGCCGGGTCCAAGCAAGAACATCTGCTGGACTACATAGTGACGGACCAGCGAATGCGAGCCCATGTCCTTGACACCAGGACCTACCGTGGAGCTGATCTGCCCTCTGACCATCGACTAGTCATCTGTAAGATGCGCCTGCCATTCTTCCACTCCGGTGGTGGGTGTACACCCAGGACCCCATTCCAACCTAAAGTGGCCTGGTCTCAGTTATCTGATGAAAGTTGCAAGCGAGAATTTCATCATCGCTTGCGGCTGGGATTGGCATCGTCCCCGACTCCTCCTGATGTCGAGGGTAAATGGGCGAGGTTTAGGACTGTGACTCATGCAGCTGCAATGGCTGCTTTGGGTACGCGGTCCAGACCTCCCCAGACACCCTGGATGACAGAGGAGTTGTTCAGGATGGTTGAGAAAAAGCGACAGGCCCACTGTCATCGGCTACAGAATCCCACGTCAGAGAATGAGGAGGCTTACCGCAGCCTTCGCTCGGAGGTTCGGAGAGCCGTGAGGCGCTGCAAGGATGGGTGGTGGTCGCGGGTTGCTGAGGAGATGGAGTCTGCCTCAGTGGCCCGTGATCACAAATCGCTATTTAACTCCATCAAAAAAGTAACCTGCAGCGCCACACCTATTACCATCATTAGGGGAAAAAACGGTGATCCAATTTCCGACCCCCAGGAACAGGTTCGCAGATTTGCTGAGCATTTCTGTGAGGTCCTGGGGGAGGGAAAATCCCACAGCCAGGAAAACATCGTGGCACAAAGTGAGGATGACCCTGCTGAGGCTGCGGTGCCTCAAATATTGGATGAAGTCATCCCCTGTGAGTGGCTGGCTGAGGTGCCATCTGCTGAGGAAGTATTGAAGGCGATCCGGAGTCTGAGACCAGGAAAGGCAGCGGGCAGAGATGATCTCCCAAGCGAAATGCTGAGGGAGGGTGGCGTTTGTGCACAGACTGCCCTATATGACATCATAACAACAGTCTGGACCACTGGACGGGTTCCGCAGGATTGGAAGGATGCCCTGGTGGTCCCCCTTTTTAAGAAGGGGGACCGCACAGACTGTAACAACTACAGGGGCATCTCACTCCTCAGTGTGCCGGGAAAGGTCCTGGCAAGGATTATTCAGCATCGCCTTGCCAGGCACGCTGAGGAGAGGCTTGCGGAGCCCCAATGCGGTTTCAGGAAAGGGCGGTCCTGCACAGATGCCATATTTTCTGTCCGTCTGCTACAGCAGAGGTGTAGGGAATTCCAACAAGACCTACATCTCTGCTTTATTGACCTGGTCAAGGCCTATGATACCATCAGTAGGCCTGGGCTCTGGGTCGTTCTTCGTGCTTTCGGAGTACCTGACCCTCTGCTCACGATCATTAAGGACCTTCATGATGGTGAGCGGGCCCGGGTAAAACTACGTGGCCGGGAGTCAGAGCCATTCCCTGTACACCTTGGGGTGCGACAGGGATGTCCTCTGGCTCCCACATTATTTAACATCTATTTTGACCACGTAGTTCGTGAAGCCTTCAATAGCTGTACCGGGGGAATCACCATATGGTACAGATATAATGGGAGGCTAATCGATGCCCGGGTGCGGTCAAGGGATGGCTCCCTATTGCTCAACCACGTTATGTATGCTGATGACTTGGTAATAGCTGCTCAGTCAGAGGAGGAGTTGGAGACGCTGCTGCTGAGACTGGAGCGTGCCACTAAGAGGTGGGGCCTTACCATCAGCCCCACCAAAACTAAGCACCTGCCTGGGTATTTTGTACCATCGGACACTCCACCCCCACAACTCCCAATCGGTGATGGGGCAGTTGTGGAGAGAGTGGAGAGTTTCCCATACCTGGGCAGTGTGCTTATGACTGGCTCCAGTTTAACAGCAGAGGTCTCACTCCGAATCAGTCGAGCGGCAATATCTTTTCATCGGTTGCGTAACGCTGTGTGGAAGCTACCTGGTCTGTCGCTCCGCACTAAGCTTCAGGTCTTCTCGGCCACGGTCATTCCCTCCCTTCTCTACGCTTGCGAAACGTGGACCCCCCTAATGGAACATCTTCGCCGGTTAGAAACATTTAGGCTGGCCTGCCTACGATCCATCCTGGGTTTAACCAGACTGGATTGTGTGAGGAGCTCACAAATCCTTGAAAGATCTGGGCAGGGTCCCATCGGTGAGCTCCTCCGGCAGGCAAGGCTGCGATGGCTGGGTCATGTAGCCCGCATGCCCAGCCACCGCATGCCGAAACAGCTTTTGTTTGGCCGGATTGAGGGGGCTAAGCGGGCGCGGCACGGGCTAGAGAAGAGATGGAGTGATGTGGTACAGGAGGACGTGGAGCTGAGTGGACTTGCCGATGACTGGTACCAGCGGTGTCAAGATCGGCCTCTGTGGAGGAGGCTCGTGAAGGATGCTACTGGGCAGTTGGAGGCAGTCGCCCTCCAACAACAACGGAGGGCGGAGGAGCGACGCTCACAACAGCGAGCGGAGCGCCGGGTGGCTAAAGCACAGCAGGTTGGCACAGTAGGGGGCACAGGTGGTGCATCAGCCAGTCATCTCAGTCAGTCGACCCGTGGCACCTGGGTCTGCCCCGTGACCTCCTGCCAGCGGGCGTTCGACACTTCACGTGGCCTCACGGTGCACATAGCCTGGCACAAGCGTCGTGGTGACGTCACCGCCACTTAGTGGCGAATGGCGGTTGTTGTTGTTGTTGTTGTGTGAGTGTGTTAGTATGTTAGTGAGTATGTGAGTGTGTGAGTGTGTTTGTGAGTGTGTGAGTGTGTTTGTGAGTGTGTTTGTGAGTATGTTTGTGAGTGTGTTTGTGAGTATGTTTGTGAGTGTGTTTGTGAGTGTGTGAGTGTGTTTGTGAGTGTGTTTGTGAGTATGTTTGTGAGTGTGTTTGTGAGTGTGTGATTGTGTTTGTGAGTGTGTTTGTGAGTATGTTTGTGAGTATGTTTGTGAGTGTGTTAGTGAGTTAGTGAGTGTGTTAGTATGTTAGTGAGTATGTGAGTGTGTTTGTGAGTGTGTGTGTGTGTTAGTGAGTATGTGAGTGTGTTTGTGAGTGTGTGTGTGTGTTAGTGAGTGTGTTAGTGAGTATGTTTGTGAGTGTGTTAGTATGTTAGTGAGTATGTGAGTATGTTTGTGTTTGTCCGTGTGTGAGTGTGTTAGTGAGTTAGTGAGTGTGTTAGTATGTTTGTGAGTATGTTTGTGAGTGTGTGAGTGAGTATGTGAGTATGTTTGTGAGTGTGTGAGTGTGTTAGTATGTGAGTATGTTTGTGAGTATGTTTGTGAGTGTGTATGTCAGTATGTTTGTGAGTGTGTTAGTGAGTTAGTATGTTAGTGAGTGTGTGAGTGTGTTAGTATGTGAGTGTGTTAGTGAGTATGTGAGTATGTTAGTGAGTATGTGAGTATGTTAGTGAGTGTGTTAGTATGTTAGTGTGTTTGTTAGTGAGTGTGTTAGTATGTTAGTGAGTATGTTAGTGAGTATGTTTGTGAGTATGTTTGTGAGTGTGTTAGTGAGTTAGTGAGTGTGTTAGTATGTTAGTATGTTAGTGAGTATGTTTGTGAGTATGTTTGTCCGTGTGTGAGTATGTCAGTGAGTTAGTGAGTGTGTTAGTATGTTAGTGAGTTTGTGAGTATGTTTTTGAGTATGTTTGTGAGTATGTGAGTATGTTTGTGAGTGTGTGAGTATGTTTGTGAGTATGTGAGTATGTGAGTATGTTTGTGAGTTAGTTAGTATGTTAGTATGTTTGTGAGTATGTTTGTGAGTATGTTTGTGAGTATGTGAATGTGTTTGTGAGTATGTGAGTATGTTTGTGAGTATGTGAGTATGTTTGTGAGTGTGTGAGTATGTTTGTGAGTGTGTGAGTATGTTTGTGAGTATGTGAGTATGTTTGTGAGTATGTTAGTATGTTTGTGAGTATGTGAGTATGTGAGTATGTTTGTGAGTGTGTGAGTATGTTTGTGAGTATGTGAGTATGTTTGTGAGTTAGTTAGTATGTTAGTATGTTTGTGAGTATGTTTGTGCGTTAGTGAGTGTGTTAGTATGTTAGTATGTGAGTATGTTTGTCTGAGTGTGTTAGTATGTGAGTGTGTATGTGAGTATGTTTGTGAGTATGTTTGTCCATGTGTGAGTGTGTTAGTATGTTAGTATGTTAGTGTGTATGTGAGTAGGTTTGTGAGTGTGTTTGTGAGTTAGTGAGTGTGTCAGTATGTTAGTGAGTGTGTTAGTGTGTTAGTGAGTATGTTTGTGAGTATGTTAGTGAGTGTGTTAGTATGTTTGTGAGTGTTTGTCCGTGTGTTAGCATGTTAGTGAGTATGTATGTGAGTATGTTTGTGAGTATGTGAGTATGTTAGTGAGTATGTTTGTGAGTGTGTTAGTGAGTGAGTTAGTGAGTGTGTTAGTATGTTAGTGTGTTTGTGAGTATGTTAGTGAGTGTGTTTGTGAGTATGTTTGTGAGTGTGTTTGTGAGTGTGTTTGTGAGTGTTTTAGTGTGTTAGTATGTGAGTATGTTTGTGAGTATGTTTGTGAGTGTGTTAGTATGTTTGTGAGTGAGTTAGTGAGTGTGTTAGTATGTTAGTGTGTATGTGAGTATGTTAGTGAGTGAGTATGTGAGTATGTTTGTGAGGGTGTTAGTATGTTTGTGAGTGAGTTAGTGAGTGTGTTAGTATGTTAGTGAGTATGTGAGTATGTTTGTGAGTTAGTTAGTATGTTAGTTAGTATGTTAGTATGTGAGTATGTTTGTGAGTATGTTAGTATGTTAGTATGTGAGTATGTTTGTGAGTGTGTTAGTATGTTAGTTAGTATGTATGTGAGTGTGTTTGTGAGTATGTTAGTATGTTTGTGAGTGTGTTAGTATGTTAGTGAGTATGTTTGTTAGTATGTTTGTGAGTATGTTTGTGTGTTAGTATGTTTGTGAGTATGTTTGTTAGTGAGTATGTTAGTATGTTAGTGAGTATGTTAGTGAGTTAGTGAGTGTGTTTGTGAGTGTGTTTGTGAGTATGTGAGAATGTTAGTGTGTTAGTGTGTTAGTATGTTTGTGTGTGTTAGTATGTTAGTATGTGAGTATGTTAGTGAGTATGTGAATGTGTTTGTGAGTTTGTGTGTGAGTATGTTTGTATGTATGTTAGTATGTTAGTATGTGAGTATGTTTGCCCGTGTGTGAGTATGTTAGTGAGTGTGTTAGTATGTTAGTATGTGAGTGTGTGAGTGTGTGTTGTATGTTAGTGAGTATGTATGTGAGTATGTGAGTATGTTTGTGTGTTAGTATGTGAGTATGTTAGTGTGTTTGTTAGTGAGTATGTTAGTATGTATGTTAGTATGTTTGTGAGTATGTTAGTATGTATGTGAGTATGTTAGTGAGTATGTGAGTGTGTTAGTGTGTTAGTATGTTAGTGAGTATGTTAGTATGTTTGTGAGTATGTTTGTTAGTATGTATGTTAGTATGTTAGTATGTATGTTAGTATGTTAGTGTGTACGTTAGTATGTTAGTGTGTATGTTAGTATGTTAGTATGTATGTTAGTATGTTAGTATGTATGTTAGTATGTTTGTGAGTATGTTTGTTAGTGAGTATGTGAGTATGTATGTTAGTGTGTTAGTATGTTTGTTAGTGAGTATGTTAGTATGTGTGTTAGTATGTTTGTTAGTGTGTTAGTATGTTAGTGAGTTAGTGAGTATGTTTGTTAGTATGTAAGTGAGTATGTTTGTGAGTATGTTTGTTAATATGTTTGTGAGTATGTTAGTGAGTATGTGAGTATGTTAGTGAGTTAGTATGTTAGTATGTATGTTAGTATGTATGTTAGTATGTTTGTTAATGAGTTAGTATGTTACTATGTATGTTAGTATGTGAGTGTGTTTGTGAGTATGTTAGTATGTTTGTGAGTATGTTAGTATGTTTGTTAGTATGTTAGTATGTACGTTAGTATGTTAGTATGTATGTTAGTATGTTAGTATGTTTGTTAGTGAGTTAGTATGTTAGTATGTATGTTAGTATGTTAGTATGTTTGTGAGTATGTTAGTATGTTAGTATGTACGTTAGTATGTTAGTATGTATGTTAGTATGTTATTATGTTTGTTAGTGAGTTAGTATGTTAGTATGTATGTTAGTATGTGAGTGTGTTAGTGAGTATGTTAGTGAGTATGTTAGTATGTTCGTTAGTATGTTTGTTAGTATGTTTGTTAGTATGTTAGTATGTGAGTGTGTTTGTGAGTATATTAGTATGTTAGTATGTATGTGAGTGTGTTTGTGAGTATGTTAGTATGTTTGTTAGTATGTTTGTATGTTTGTTAGTATGTTAGTATGTTTGTTAGTATGTGAGTGTGTATGTGAGTATGTTAGTGAGTATGTTAGTATGTTTGTATGTTTGTTAGTATGTTTGTATGTTTATTAGTATGTTTGTTAGTATGTTAGTATGTGAGTATGTATGTTAGTATGTTAGTATTATGTTTGTTAGTATGTTTGTTAGTATGTTAGTAGTATGTTTGTTAGTATGTTTGTTAGTATGTGAGTATGTATGTTAGTATTATGTTTGTTAGTATGTTTGTTAGTATGTTAGTAGTATGTTTGTTAGTATGTTTGTTAGTATGTTAGTAGTATGTTTGTTAGTATGTTTGTTAGTATGTTAGTATTATGTTTGTTAGTATGTTTGTTAGTATGTTAGTAGTATGTTTGTTAGTATGTTTGTTAGTATGTTAGTAGTATGTTTGTTAGTATGTTTGTTAGTATGTGAGTATGTATGTTAGTATGTTAGTATTATGTTTGTTAGTATGTTTGTTAGTATGTTAGTAGTATGTTTGTTAGTATGTTAGTAGTATGTTTGTTAGTATGTTTGTTAGTATGTTAGTATTATGTTTGTTAGTATGTTTGTTAGTATGTTAGTAGTATGTTTGTTAGTATGTTTGTTAGTATGTTAGTAGTATGTTTGTTAGTATGTTTGTTAGTATGTGAGTATGTATGTTAGTATGTTAGTATTATGTTTGTTAGTATGTTTGTTAGTATGTTAGTATGTTAGTATTATGTTTGTTAGTATGTTTGTTAGTATGTTAGTGGTATGTTTGTTAGTATGTTTGTTAGTATGTGAGTATGTATGTTAGTATGTTAGTATTATGTTTGTTAGTATGTTTGTTAGTATGTTAGTATGTTAGTATTATGTTTGTTAGTATGTTTGTTAGTATGTTTGTTAGTATGTTTGTTAGTATGTTAGTGGTATGTTTGTTAGTATGTTTGTTAGTATGTGAGTATGTATGTTAGTATGTTAGTATTATGTTTGTTAGTATGTTTGTTAGTATGTTAGTATGTTAGTATTATGTTTGTTAGTATGTTTGTGAGTATGTATGTTAGTATGTTTGTTGGTATGTTTATTAGTATGTTTGTTAGTATGTTAGTATGTGAGTATGTATGTTAGTATGTTAGTATTATGTTTGTTAGTATGTTTGTTAGTATGTTAGTAGTATGTTTGTTAGTATGTGAGTATGTATGTTAGTATGTTAGTATTATGTTTGTTAGTATGTTTGTTAGTATGTTAGTATGTTAGTAGTATGTTTGTTAGTATGTTAGTAGTATGTTTGTTAGTATGTTTGTTAGTATGTGAGTATGTATGTTAGTATGTTAGTATTGTTTGTTAGTATGTTTGTTAGTATGTTAGTAGTATGTTTGTTAGTATGTTTGTTAGTATGTGAGTATGTATGTTAGTATGTTAGTATGTTTGTTAGTATGTGAGTATGTATGTTAGTATGTTAGTATGTATGTTAGTATGTTAGTATGTTTGTGAGTATGTATGTTAGTATGTATGTTAGTATGTTTGTTAGTATGTTTGTTAGTATGTGAGTATGTATGTTAGTATGTTAGTATTATGTTTGTTAGTATGTTTGTTAGTATGTTAGTATGTTAGTAGTATGTTTGTTAGTATGTTTGTGAGTATGTGAGTATGTTAGTATGTTTGTTAGTATGTTTGTTAGTATGTTTGTTAGTATGTTTGTTAGTATGTTAGTATGTTAGTATTATGTTTGTTAGTATGTTTGTTAGTGTGTTAGTATGTTTGTTAGTATGTTAGTATGTTAGTATTATGTTTGTTAGTATGTTTGTTAGTGTGTTAGTATGTTTGTTAGTATGTTTGTTAGTATGTTTGTGAGTGTGCTATCTACCGCAGGGCTAAAGCGAAACCCTGGATTATCTCCCCGCCGTTGGGTCCCAGGAAGTGGATTCCCAGAATCCTTTGCTCTCCTGCCCGCTCACAGACCACCTGATCACTCACACACCACACACATCATACATTAGCATACATTAGCATACATTAGCGTGCATTAGCGTGCATTAGCATACACTGGCATGAATTAACACAATGCATTGCGTGTTATCATTAGTCATGAGTTGTGGTGAGTGTATGAGTGTGTGTGTGTATGAGTGAGTGTATGAGTGAGTGTATGAGTGAGTGAGTATATGAGTGAGTGTATGAGTGAGTGTATGAGTGAGTGTGTGTATGAGTGAGTGTATGAGTGAGTGTATGAGTGAGTGAGTATATGAGTGAGTGTATGAGTGAGTGTATGAGTGAGTGTATGAGTGAGTGTATGAGTGTATGAGTGAGTGTATGAGTGAGTGAGTGTATGAGTGAGTGAGCATATGAGTGAGTGTATGAGTGAGTGTATGAGTGAGTGTATGAGTGTATGAGTGAGTGTATGAGTGAGTGAGTGTATGAGTGAGTGAGTATATGAGTGAGTGTATGAGTGAGTGAGTGAGTGTATGAGTGAGTGAGTGTATGAGTGAGTGTGTGTATGAGTGAGTGTATGAGTGAGTGTATGAGTGTATGAGTGAGTGTATGAGTGAGTGAGTGTATGAGTGAGTGAGTGTATGAGTGAGTGTATGAGTGAGTGAGTGTATGAGTGAGTGAGTGTATGAGTGAGTGTATGAGTGAGTGAGTGTATGAGTGAGTGAGTGTATGAGTGAGTGAGTGTATGAGTGAGTGTATGAGTGAGTGAGTAAGTGAGTGTATGAGTAAGTGTATGAGTGAGTGTATGAGTGAGTGTATGAGTGAGTGTATGAGTGAGTGAGTGTACGAGTGAGTGTATGAGTGAGTGAGTGAGTGTATGAGTGAGTGAGTGTATGAGTGAGTGTGTGTATGAGTGAGTGTGTGTATGAGTGAGTGTATGAGTGAGTGTATGAGTGAGTGTATAAGTGAGTGTATGAGTGAGTGAGTGTATGAGTGAGTGAGTTTATGAGTGAGTGTATGAGTGAGTGTATGAGTGAGTGAGTGTATGAGTGAGTGTATGAGTGAGTGAGTGTATGAGTGAGTGAGTGTATGAGTGAGTGAGTGTATGAGTGAGTGTATGAGTGAGTGAGTGTAAGTATGAGTGAGTGTAACAGTGAGTGAGTGTAACAGTGAGTGAGTGTATGAGTGAGTGTAACAGTGAGTGTAACAGTGAGTGAGTGTAACAGTGAGTGTAACAGTGAGTGTAACAGTGAGTGAGTGTAACAGTGAGTGTAACAGTGAGTGTAACAGTGAGTGAGTGTAACAGTGAGTGTAACAGTGAGTGAGTGTAACAGTGAGTGTAACAGTGAGTGTACCAGTGAGTGTAACAGTGAGTGTAACAGTGAGTGAGTGTAACAGTGAGTGAGTGTAACAGTGAGTGTAACAGTGAGTGTAACAGTGAGTGAGTGTAACACTGAGTGTAACAGTGAGTGTAACAGTGAGTGTAACAGTGAGTGAGTGTAACAGTGAGTGTAACAGTGAGTGTATGAGTGAGTGTAACAGTGAGTGTAACAGTGAGTGAGTGTAACAGTGAGTGAGTGTAACAGTGAGTGTAACAGTGAGTGTAACAGTGAGTGAGTGTAACAGTGAGTGTAACAGTGAGTGTAACAGTGAGTGAGTGTATGAGTGAGTGTATGAGTGTAACAGTGAGTGTAACAGTGAGTGTAACAGTGAGTGAGTGTAACAGTGAGTGTAACAGTGAGTGTAACAGTGAGTGAGTGTAACAGTGAGTGTAACAGTGAGTGTAACAGTGAGTGAGTGTAACAGTGAGTGTAACAGTGAGGGTAACAGTGAGTGAGTGTAACAGTGAGTGTAACAGTGAGTGAGTGTATGAGTGAGTGTAACAGTGAGTGTAACAGTGAGTGAGTGTATCAGTGAGTGTAACAGTGAGTGAGTGTAACAGTGAGTGTAACAGTGAGTGTAACAGTGAGTGAGTGTAACAGTGAGTGTAACAGTGAGTGAGTGTAACAGTGAGTGTAACAGTGAGTGTAACAGTGAGTGAGTGTATGAGTGAGTGAGTGTATGAGTGAGTGTATGAGTGAGTGTAACAGTGAGTGAGTGTAACAGTGAGTGTAACAGTGAGTGTAACAGTGAGTGAGTGTAACAGTGAGTGTAACAGTGAGTGAGTGTAACAGTGAGTGAGTGTAACAGTGAGTGTAACAGTGAGTGAGTGTAACAGTGAGTGTAACAGTGAGTGTACCAGTGAGTGTAACAGTGAGTGTAACAGTGAGTGAGTGTAACAGTGAGTGAGTGTAACAGTGAGTGTAACAGTGAGTGTAACAGTGAGTGAGTGTAACACTGAGTGTAACACTGAGTGTAACAGTGAGTGTAACAGTGAGTGAGTGTAACAGTGAGTGTAACAGTGAGTGTATGAGTGAGTGTAACAGTGAGTGTAACAGTGAGTGAGTGTAACAGTGAGTGAGTGTAACAGTGAGTGTAACAGTGAGTGTAACAGTGAGTGAGTGTAACAGTGAGTGTAACAGTGAGTGTAACAGTGAGTGAGTGTATGAGTGAGTGTATGAGTGTAACAGTGAGTGTAACAGTGAGTGTAACAGTGAGTGAGTGTAACAGTGAGTGTAACAGTGAGTGTAACAGTGAGTGAGTGTAACAGTGAGTGTAACAGTGAGTGTAACAGTGAGTGAGTGTAACAGTGAGTGTAACAGTGAGGGTAACAGTGAGTGAGTGTAACAGTGAGTGTAACAGTGAGTGTAACAGTGAGTGAGTGTATGAGTGAGTGTAACAGTGAGTGTAACAGTGAGTGAGTGTATCAGTGAGTGTAACAGTGAGTGAGTGTAACAGTGAGTGTAACAGTGAGTGTAACAGTGAGTGAGTGTAACAGTGAGTGTAACAGTGAGTGAGTGTAACAGTGAGTGTAACAGTGAGTGTAACAGTGAGTGAGTGTATGAGTGAGTGAGTGTATGAGTGAGTGTAACAGTGAGTGAGTGTAACAGTGAGTGTAACAGTGAGTGTAACAGTGAGTGTAACAGTGAGTGAGTGTAACAGTGAGTGAGTGTAACAGTGAGTGAGTGTAACAGTGAGTGTAACAGTGAGTGAGTGTAACAGTGAGTGAGTGTAACAGTGAGTGTGACAGTGAGTGTAACAGTGAGTGAGTGTAACAGTGAGTGAGTGTAACAGTGAGTGTAACAGTGAGTGAGTGTAACAGTGAGTGAGTGTAACAGTGAGTGTAACAGTGAGTGAGTGTAACAGTGAGTGTAACAGTGAGTGTAACAGTGAGTGAGTGTAACAGTGAGTGTAACAGTGAGTGTAACAATGAGTGTAACAGTGAGTGAGTGTATGAGTGAGTGAGTGTATGAGTGAGTGTATGAGTGAGTGTAACAGTGAGTGAGTGTAACAGTGAGTGAGTGTAACAGTGAGTGTAACAGTGAGTGTAACAGTGAGTGAGTGTAACAGTGAGTGTAACAGTGAGTGTAACAGTGAGTGAGTGTAACAGTGAGTGTAACAATGAGTGTAACAGTGAGTGTAACAGTGAGTGAGTGTAACAGTGAGTGTAACAGTGAGTGAGTGTAACAGTGAGTGTAACAGTGAGTGAGTATAACAGTGAGTGTAACAGTGAGTGTAACAGTGAGTGAGTGTAACAGTGAGTATAACAGTGAGTGAGTGTAACAGTGAGTGTAACAGTGAGTGAGTGTAACAGTGAGTGAGTGTAACAGTGAGTGTAACAGTGAGTGAGTGTAACAGTGAGTGTAACAGTGAGTGTAACAGTGAGTGAGTGTAACAGTGAGTGTAACAGTGAGTGTAACAGTGAGTGAGTGTAACAGTGAGTGTAACAGTGAGTGTAACAGTGAGTGAGTGTAACAGTGAGTGTAACAGTGAGTGTAACAGTGAGTGAGTGTAACAGTGAGTGTAACAGTGAGTGTAACAGTGAGTGAGTGTATGAGTGAGTGAGTGTATGAGTGAGTGTATGAGTGAGTGTAACAGTGAGTGAGTGTAACAGTGAGTGAGTGTAACAGTCAGTGTAACAGTGAGTGTAACAGTGAGTGTAACAGTGAGTGAGTGTAACAGTGAGTGTAACAATGAGTGTAACAGTGAGTGTAACAGTGAGTGTAACAGTGAGTGAGTGTAACAGTGAGTGTAACAGTGAGTGAGTGTAACAGTGAGTGTAACAGTGAGTGAGTGTAACAGTGAGTGTAACAGTGAGTGTAACAGTGAGTGAGTGTAACAGTGAGTGTAACAGTGAGTGTAACAGTGAGTGAGTGTAAAAGTGAGTGTAACAGTGAGTGTAACAGTGAGTGAGTGTAACAGTGAGTGTAACAGTGAGTGTAACAGTGAGTGAGTGTAACAGTGAGTGTAACAGTGAGTGTAACAGTGAGTGAGTGTAACAGTGAGTGTAACAGTGAGTGTAACAGTGAGTGAGTGTAACAGTGAGTGTAACAATGAGTGTAACAGTGAGTGTAACAGTGAGTGTAACAGTGAGTGAGTGTAACAGTGAGTGTAACAGTGAGTGAGTGTAACAGTGAGTGTAACAGTGAGTGAGTATACCAGTGAGTGTAACAGTGAGTGTAACAGTGAGTGAGTGTAACAGTGAGTGTAACAGTGAGTGAGTGTAACAGTGAGTGTAACAGTGAGTGAGTGTAACAGTGAGTGAGTGTAACAGTGAGTGTAACAGTGAGTGAGTGTAACAGTGAGTGTAACAGTGAGTGTAACAGTGAGTGAGTGTAACAGTGAGTGTAACAGTGAGTGTAACAGTGAGTGAGTGTAACAGTGAGTGTAACAGTGAGTGTAACAGTGAGTGAGTGTAACAGTGAGTGTAACAGTGAGTGTAACAGTGAGTGAGTGTAACAGTGAGTGTAACAGTGAGTGTAACAGTGAGTGAGTGTAACAGTGAGTGTAACAGTGAGTGTAACAGTGAGTGAGTGTAACAGTGAGTGTAACAGTGAGTGTAACAGTGAGGGAGTGTAACAGTGAGTGTAACAATGAGTGTAACAGTGAGTGTAACAGTGAGTGAGTGTAACAGTGAGTGTAACAGTGAGTGAGTGTAACAGTGAGTGTAACAGTGAGTGAGTATAACAGTGAGTGTAACAGTGAGTGTAACAGTGAGTGAGTGTAACAGTGAGTGTAACAGTGAGTGAGTGTAACAGTGAGTGTAACAGTGAGTGAGTGTAACAGTGAGTGAGTGTAACAGTGAGTGTAACAGTGAGTAAGTGTAACAGTGAGTGTAACAGTGAGTGTAACAGTGAGTGAGTGTAACAGTGAGTGTAACAGTGAGTGAGTGTAACAGTGAGTGTAACAGTGAGTGTAACAGTGAGTGAGTGTAACAGTGAGTGTAACAGTGAGTGTAACAGTGAGTGAGTGTAACAGTGAGTGTAACAGTGAGTGTAACAGTGAGTGAGTGTAACAGTGAGTGTAACAGTGAGTGAGTGTAACAGTGAGTGTAACAGTGAGTGTAACAGTGAGTGAGTGTAACAGTGAGTGTAACAGTGAGTGTAACAGTGAGTGAGTGTAACAGTGAGTGTAACAGTGAGTGTAACAGTGAGTGAGTGAGTGTATGAGTGAGTGTATGAGTGAGTGTAACAGTGAGTGAGTGTAACAGTGATTGAGTGTAACAGTGAGTGTAACAGTGAGTGTAACAGTGAGTGAGTGTAACAGTGAGTGTAACAATGAGTGTAACAGTGAGTGTAACAGTGAGTGTAACAGTGAGTGAGTGTAACAGTGAGTGTAACAGTGAGTGAGTGTAACAGTGAGTGTAACAGTGAGTGAGTGTAACAGTGAGTGTAACAGTGAGTGTAAAAAGTGAGTGAGTGTAACAGTGAGTGTAACAGTGAGTGAGTGTAACAGTGAGTGTAACAGTGAGTGAGTGTAACAGTGAGTGTAACAGTGAGTGTAACAGTGAGTGAGTGTAAGAGTGAGTGTAACAGTGAGTGAGTGTAACAGTGAGTGTAACAGTGAGTGTAACAGTGAGTGAGTGTAACAGTGAGTGTAACAGTGACTGTAACAGTGAGTGAGTGTAACAGTGAGTGTAACAGTGAGTGAGTTTAACAGTGAGTGTAACAGTGAGTGAGTGTAACAGTGAGTGTAACAGTGAGTGTAACAGTGAGTGAGTGTAACAGTGAGTGTAACAGTGAGTGAGTGTAACAGTGAGTGTAACAGTGAGTGAGTATAACAGTGAGTGTAACAGTGAGTGTAACAGTGAGTGAGTGTAACAGTGAGTGTAACAGTGAGTGAGTGTAACAGTGAGTGTAACAGTGAGTGAGTGTAACAGTGAGTGAGTGTAACAGTGAGTGTAACAGTGAGTGAGTGTAACAGTGAGTGTAACAGTGAGTGTAACAGTGAGTGAGTGTAACAGTGAGTGTAACAGTGAGTGAGTGTAACAGTGAGTGTAACAGTGAGTGTAACAGTGAGTGAGTGTAACAGTGAGTGTAACAGTGAGTGTAACAGTGAGTGAGTGTAACAGTGAGTGTAACAGTGAGTGTAACAGTGAGTGAGTGTAACAGTGAGTGTAACAGTGAGTGAGTGTAACAGTGAGTGTAACAGTGAGTGTAACAGTGAGTGAGTGTAACAGTGAGTGTAACAGTGAGTGTAACAGTGAGTGAGTGTAACAGTGAGTGTAACAGTGAGTGTAACAGTGAGTGAGAGAGTGTATGAGTGAGTGTATGAGTGAGTGTAACAGTGAGTGAGTGTAACAGTGATTGAGTGTAACAGTGAGTGTAACAGTGAGTGTAACAGTGAGTGAGTGTAACAGTGAGTGTAACAATGAGTGTAACAGTGAGTGTAACAGTGAGTGTAACAGTGAGTGAGTGTAACAGTGAGTGTAACAGTGAGTGAGTGTAACAGTGAGTGTAACAGTGAGTGAGTGTAACAGTGAGTGTAACAGTGAGTGTAAAAAGTGAGTGAGTGTAACAGTGAGTGTAACAGTGAGTGAGTGTAACAGTGAGTGTAACAGTGAGTGAGTGTAACAGTGAGTGTAACAGTGAGTGTAACAGTGAGTGAGTGTAAGAGTGAGTGTAACAGTGAGTGAGTGTAACAGTGAGTGTAACAGTGAGTGTAACAGTGAGTGAGTGTAACAGTGAGTGTAACAGTGACTGTAACAGTGAGTGAGTGTAACAGTGAGTGTAACAGTGAGTGAGTTTAACAGTGAGTGTAACAGTGAGTGAGTGTAACAGTGAGTGTAACAGTGAGTGAGTGTAACAGTGAGTGTAACAGTGAGTGTAACAGTGAGCGAGTGTAACAGTGAGTGTAACAGTGAGTGAGTGTAAAAGTGAGTGTAACATTGAGTGTAACAGTGAGTGAGTGTAACAGTGAGTGTAACAGTGAGTGTAACAGTGAGTGAGTGTAACAGTGAGTGTAACAGTGAGTGAGTGTAACAGTGAGTGTAACAGTGAGTGTAACAGTGAGTGAGTGTAACAGTGAGTGTAACAGTGAGTGAGTGTAACAGTGAGTGTAACAGTGAGTGTAACAGTGAGTGAGTGTAACAGTGAGTGTAACAGTGAGTGTAACAGTGAGTGAGTGTAACAGTGAGTGTAACAGTGAGTGTAACAGTGAGTGAGTGTAACAGTGAGTGTAACAGTGAGTGAGTGTAACAGTGAGTGTAACAGTGAGTGTAACAGTGAGTGAGTGTAACAGTGAGTGTAACAGTGAGTGTAACAGTGAGTGAGTGTAACAGTGAGTGTAACAGTGAGTGTAACAGTGAGTGAGTGAGTGTATGAGTGAGTGTATGAGTGAGTGTAACAGTGAGTGAGTGTAACAGTGATTGAGTGTAACAGTGAGTGTAACAGTGAGTGTAACAGTGAGTGAGTGCAACAGTGAGTGTAACAATGAGTGTAACAGTGAGTGTAACAGTGAGTGTAACAGTGAGTGAGTGTAACAGTGAGTGTAACAGTGAGTGAGTGTAACAGTGAGTGTAACAGTGAATGAGTGTAACAGTGAGTGTAACAGTGAGTGTAAAAAGTGAGTGAGTGTAACAGTGAGTGTAACAGTGAGTGAGTGTAACAGTGAGTGTAACAGTGAGTGAGTGTAACAGTGAGTGTAACAGTGAGTGTAACAGTGAGTGAGTGTAAGAGTGAGTGTAACAGTGAGTGAGTGTAACAGTGAGTGTAACAGTGAGTGTAACAGTGAGTGAGTGTAACAGTGAGTGTAACAGTGACTGTAACAGTGAGTGAGTGTAACAGTGAGTGTAACAGTGAGTGAGTTTAACAGTGAGTGTAACAGTGAGTGAGTGTAACAGTGAGTGTAACAGTGAGTGAGTGTAACAGTGAGTGTAACAGTGAGTGTAACAGTGAGCGAGTGTAACAGTGAGTGTAACAGTGAGTGAGTGTAAAAGTGAGTGTAACAGTGAGTGTAACAGTGAGTGAGTGTAACAGTGAGTGTAACAGTGAGTGTAACAGTGAGTGAGTGTAACAGTGAGTGTAACAGTGAGTGTAACAGTGAGTGAGTGTAACAGTGAGTGTAACAGTGAGTGTAACAGTGAGTGAGTGTAACAGTGAGTGTAACAATGAGTGTAACAGTGAGTGTAACAGTGAGTGTAACAGTGAGTGAGTGTAACAGTGAGTGTAACAGTGAGTGAGTGTAACAGTGAGTGTAACAGTGAGTGAGTATACCAGTGAGTGTAACAGTGAGTGTAACAGTGAGTGAGTGTAACAGTGAGTGTAACAGTGAGTGAGTGTAACAGTGAGTGTAACAGTGAGTGAGTGTAACAGTGAGTGAGTGTAACAGTGAGTGTACCAGTGAGTGTAACAGTGAGTGTAACAGTGAGTGTAACAGTGAGTGAGTGTAACAGTGAGTGTAACAGTGAGTGTAACAGTGAGTGAGTGTAACAGTGAGTGTAACAGTGAGTGTGACAGTGAGTGAGTGTAACAGTGAGTGTAACAGTGAGTGTAACAGTGAGTGAGTGTAACAGTGAGTGTAACAGTGAGTGTAACAGTGAGTGAGTGTAACAGTGAGTGTAACAGTGAGTGTAACAGTGAGTGAGTGTAACAGTGAGTGTAACAGTGAGTGTAACAGTGAGGGAGTGTAACAGTGAGTGTAACAATGAGTGTAACAGTGAGTGTAACAGTGAGTGAGTGTAACAGTGAGTGTAACAGTGAGTAAGTGTAACAGTGAGTGTAACAGTGAGTGAGTATAACAGTGAGTGTAACAGTGAGTGTAACAGTGAGTGAGTGTAACAGTGAGTGTAACAGTGAGTGAGTGTAACAGTGAGTGTAACAGTGAGTGAGTGTAACAGTGAGTGAGTGTAACAGTGAGTGTAACAGTGAGTGAGTGTAACAGTGAGTGTAACAGTGAGTGTAACAGTGAGTGAGTGTAACAGTGAGTGTAACAGTGAGTGAGTGTAACAGTGAGTGTAACAGTGAGTGTAACAGTGAGTGAGTGTAACAGTGAGTGAGTGTAACAGTGAGTGTAACAGTGAGTGAGTGTAACAGTGAGTGTAACAGTGAGTGTAACAGTGAGTGAGTGTAACAGTGAGTGTAACAGTGAGTGAGTGTAACAGTGAGTGTAACAGTGAGTGTAACAGTGAGTGAGTGTAACAGTGAGTGTAACAGTGAGTGTAACAGTGAGTGAGTGTAACAGTGAGTGTAACAGTGAGTGTAACAGTGAGTGAGTGAGTGTATGAGTGAGTGTATGAGTGAGTGAAACAGTGAGTGAGTGTAACAGTGATTGAGTGTAACAGTGAGTGTAACAGTGAGTGTAACAGTGAGTGAGTGTAACAGTGAGTGTAACAATGAGTGTAACAGTGAGTGTAACAGTGAGTGTAACAGTGAGTGAGTGTAACAGTGAGTGTAACAGTGAGTGAGTGTAACAGTGAGTGAGTGTAACAGTGAGTGTAACAGTGAGTGTAAAAAGTGAGTGAGTGTAACAGTGAGTGTAACAGTGAGTGAGTGTAACAGTGAGTGTAACAGTGAGTGAGTGTAACAGTGAGTGTAACAGTGAGTGAGTGTAACAGTGAGTGTAACAGTGAGTGAGTGTAACAGTGAGTGTAACAGTGAGTATAACAGTGAGTGAGTGTAACAGTGAGTGTAACAGTGACTGTAACAGTGAGTGAGTGTAACAGTGAGTGTAACAGTGAGTGAGTTTAACAGTGAGTGTAACAGTGAGTGTAACAGTGAGTGTAACAGTGAGTGTATGAGTGAGTGTAACAGTGAGTGAGTGTAACAGTGAGTGTAACAGTGAGTGTAACAGTGAGTGAGTGTAACAGTGAGTGTAACAGTGAGTGAGTGTAACAGTGAGTGAGTGTAACAGTGAGTGTAACAGTGAGTGTAACAGTGAGTGTAACAGTGAGTGAGTGTAACAGTGAGTGTAACACTGAGTGTAACAGTGAGTGTAACAGTGAGTGTAACAGTGAGTGAGTGTAACAGTGAGTGTAACAGTGAGTGTAACAGTGAGTGTATGAGTGAGTGTAACAGTGAGTGAGTGTAACAGTGAGTGTAACAGTGAGTGAGTGTAACAGTGAGTGAGTGTAACAGTGAGTGTAACAGTGAGTGTAACAGTGAGTGAGTGTAACAGTGAGTGTAACAGTGAGTGTAACAGTGAGTGAGTGTATGAGTGAGTGTATGAGTGTAACAGTGAGTGTAACAGTGAGTGTAACAGTGAGTAAGTGTAACAGTGAGTGTAACAGTGAGTGTAACAGTGAGTGAGTGTAACAGTGAGTGTAACAGTGAGTGTAACAGTGAGTGAGTGTAACAGTGAGTGTAACAGTGAGTGTAACAGTGAGTGAGTGTAACAGTGAGTGTAACAGTGAGTGAGTGTAACAGTGAGTGTAACAGTGAGTGTAACAGTGAGTGAGTGTAACAGTGAGTGTAACAGTGAGTGTAACAGTGAGTGTATGAGTGAGTGTAACAGTGAGTGAGTGTAACAGTGAGTGTAACAGTGAGTGTAACAGTGAGTGAGTGTAACAGTGAGTGTAACAGTGAGTGTAACAGTGAGTGAGTGTAACAGTGAGTGAGTGTAACAGTGAGTGTAACAGTGAGTGTAACAGTGAGTGAGTGTAACAGTGAGTGTAACACTGAGTGTAACAGTGAGTGTAACAGTGAGTGAGTGTAACAGTGAGTGTAACAGTGAGTGTAACAGTGAGTGTAACAGTGAGTGTAACAGTGAGTGAGTGTATGAGTGAGTGTAACAGTGAGTGTAACAGTGAGTGAGTGTATCAGTGAGTGTAACAGTGAGTGAGTGTAACAGTGAGTGTAACAGTGAGTGTAACAGTGAGTGAGTGTAACAGTGAGTGTAACAGTGAGTGAGTGTAACAGTGAGTGTAACAGTGAGTGTAACAGTGAGTGAGTGTATGAGTGAGTGAGTGTAACAGTGAGTGTGACAGTGAGTGTAACAGTGAGTGAGTGTAACAGTGAGTGTAACAGTGAGTGAGTGTAACAGTGAGTGAGTGTAACAGTGAGTGTAACAGTGAGTGAGTGTAACAGTGAGTGAGTGTAACAGTGAGTGTGACAGTGAGTGTAACAGTGAGTGAGTGTAACAGTGAGTGAGTGTAACAGTGAGTGTAACAGTGAGTGAGTGTAACAGTGAGTGAGTGTAACAGTGAGTGTAACAGTGAGTGTAACAGTGAGTGAGTGTAACAGTGAGTGTAACAGTGAGTGAGTGTAACAGTGAGTGTAACAATGAGTGTAACAGTGAGTCAGTGTATGAGTGAGTGAGTGTATGAGTGAGTGTATGAGTGAGTGTAACAGTGAGTGAGTGTAACAGTGAGTGAGTGTAACAGTGAGTGTAACAGTGAGTGTAACAGTGAGTGAGTGTAACAGTGAGTGTAACAGTGAGTGTAACAGTGAGTGAGTGTAACAGTGAGTGTAACAGTGAGTGTAACAGTGAGTGAGTGTAACAGTGAGTGTAACAGTGAGTGAGTGTAACAGTGAGTGTAACAGTGAGTGAGTATAACAGTGAGTGTAACAGTGAGTGTAACAGTGAGTGAGTGTAACAGTGAGTGTAACAGTGAGTGAGTGTAACAGTGAGTGTAACAGTGAGTGAGTGTAACAGTGAGTGAGTGTAACAGTGAGTGTAACAGTGAGTGTAACAGTGAGTGAGTGTAACAGTGAGTGTAACAGTGAGTGTAACAGTGAGTGAGTGTAACAGTGAGTGTAACAGTGAGTGTAACAGTGAGTGAGTGTAACAGTGAGTGTAACAGTGAGTGTAACAGTGAGTGAGTGTAACAGTGAGTGTAACAGTGAGTGTAACAGTGAGTGAGTGTATGAGTGAGTGAGTGTATGAGTGAGTGTATGAGTGAGTGTAACAGTGAGTGAGTGTAACAGTGAGTGAGTGTAACAGTCAGTGTAACAGTGAGTGTAACAGTGAGTGTAACAGTGAGTGAGTGTAACAGTGAGTGTAACAATGAGTGTAACAGTGAGTGTAACAGTGAGTGTAACAGTGAGTGAGTGTAACAGTGAGTGTAACAGTGAGTGAGTGTAACAGTGAGTGTAACAGTGAGTGAGTGTAACAGTGAGTGTAACAGTGAGTGTAACAGTGAGTGAGTGTAACAGTGAGTGTAACAGTGAGTGAGTGTAAAAGTGAGTGTAACAGTGAGTGTAACAGTGAGTGAGTGTAACAGTGAGTGTAACAGTGAGTGTAACAGTGAGTGAGTGTAACAGTGAGTGTAACAGTGAGTGTAACAGTGAGTGAGTGTAACAGTGAGTGTAACAGTGAGTGAGTGTAACAGTGAGTGTAACAATGAGTGTAACAGTGAGTGTAACAGTGAGTGTAACAGTGAGTGAGTGTAACAGTGAGTGTAACAGTGAGTGAGTGTAACAGTGAGTGTAACAGTGAGTGTAACAGTGAGTGAGTGTAACAGTGAGTGTAACAGTGAGTGAGTGTAACAGTGAGTGAGTGTAACAGTGAGTGTACCAGTGAGTGTAACAGTGAGTGAGTGTAACAGTGAGTGTAACAGTGAGTGTAACAGTGAGTGAGTGTAACAGTGAGTGTAACAGTGAGTGTAACAGTGAGTGAGTGTAACAGTGAGTGTAACAGTGAGTGTAACAGTGAGTGAGTGTAACAGTGAGTGTAACAGTGAGTGTAACAGTGAGTGAGTGTAACAGTGAGTGTAACAGTGAGTGTAACAGTGAGTGAGTGTAACAGTGAGTGTAACAGTGAGTGTAACAGTGAGTGAGTGTAACAGTGAGTGTAACAGTGAGTGTAACAGTGAGGGAGTGTAACAGTGAGTGCAACAATGAGTGTAACAGTGAGTGTAACAGTGAGTGAGTGTAACAGTGAGTGTAACAGTGAGTGAGTGTAACAGTGAGTGTAACAGTGAGTGAGTATAACAGTGAGTGTAACAGTGAGTGTAACAGTGAGTGAGTGTAACAGTGAGTGTAACAGTGAGTGAGTGTAACAGTGAGTGTAACAGTGAGTGAGTGTAACAGTGAGTGAGTGTAACAGTGAGTGTAACAGTGAGTGAGTGTAACAGTGAGTGTAACAGTGAGTGTAACAGTGAGTGAGTGTAACAGTGAGTGTAACAGTGAGTGTAACAGTGAGTGAGTGTAACAGTGAGTGTAACAGTGAGTGTAACAGTGAGTGAGTGTAACAGTGAGTGTAACAGTGAGTGTAACAGTGAGTGAGTGTAACAGTGAGTGTAACAGTGAGTGTAACAGTGAGTGAGTGAGTGTATGAGTGAGTGTATGAGTGAGTGTAACAGTGAGTGAGTGTAACAGTGATTGAGTGTAACAGTGAGTGTAACAGTGAGTGTAACAGTGAGTGAGTGTAACAGTGAGTGTAACAATGAGTGTAACAGTGAGTGTAACAGTGAGTGTAACAGTGAGTGAGTGTAACAGTGAGTGTAACAGTGAGTGAGTTTAACAGTGAGTGTAACAGTGAGTGAGTGTAACAGTGAGTGTAACAGTGAGTGTAAAAAGTGAGTGAGTGTAACAGTGAGTATAACAGTGAGTGAGTGTAACAGTGAGTGTAACAGTGAGTGAGTGTAACAGTGAGTGTAACAGTGAGTGTAACAGTGAGTGAGTGTAACAGTGAGTGTAACAGTGAGTGTAACAGTGAGTGAGTATAACAGTGAGTGTAGCAGTGAGTGTAACAGTGAGTGAGTGTAACAGTGAGTGTAACAGTGAGTGAGTGTAACAGTGAGTGAGTGTAACAGTGAGTGTACCAGTGAGTGTAACAGTGAGTGAGTGTAACAGTGAGTGTAACAGTGAGTGTAACAGTGAGTGAGTGTAACAGTGAGTGTAACAGTGAGTGTAACAGTGAGTGAGTGTAACAGTGAGTGTAACAGTGAGTGTAACAGTGAGTGAGTGTAACAGTGAGTGTAACAGTGAGTGTAACAGTGAGTGAGTGTAACAGTGAGTGTAACAGTGAGTGTAACAGTGAGTGAGTGTAACAGTGAGTGTAACAGTGAGTGTAACAGTGAGTGAGTGTAACAGTGAGTGTAACAGTGAGTGTAACAGTGAGGGAGTGTAACAGTGAGTGCAACAATGAGTGTAACAGTGAGTGTAACAGTGAGTGTAACAGTGAGTGAGTGTAACAGTGAGTGTAACAGTGAGTGAGTATAACAGTGAGTGTAACAGTGAGTGTAACAGTGAGTGAGTGTAACAGTGAGTGTAACAGTGAGTGAGTGTAACAGTGAGTGTAACAGTGAGTGAGTGTAACAGTGAGTGAGTGTAACAGTGAGTGTAACAGTGAGTGAGTGTAACAGTGAGTGTAACAGTGAGTGTAACAGTGAGTGAGTGTAACAGTGAGTGTAACAGTGAGTGTAACAGTGAGTGAGTGTAACAGTGAGTGTAACAGTGAGTGTAACAGTGAGTGAGTGTAACAGTGAGTGTAACAGTGAGTGTAACAGTGAGTGAGTGTAACAGTGAGTGTAACAGTGAGTGTAACAGTGAGTGAGTGAGTGTATGAGTGAGTGTATGAGTGAGTGTAACAGTGAGTGAGTGTAACAGTGATTGAGTGTAACAGTGAGTGTAACAGTGAGTGTAACAGTGAGTGAGTGTAACAGTGAGTGTAACAATGAGTGTAACAGTGAGTGTAACAGTGAGTGTAACAGTGAGTGAGTGTAACAGTGAGTGTAACAGTGAGTGAGTGTAACAGTGAGTGTAACAGTGAGTGAGTGTAACAGTGAGTGTAACAGTGAGTGTAAAAAGTGAGTGAGTGTAACAGTGAGTATAACAGTGAGTGAGTGTAACAGTGAGTGTAACAGTGAGTGAGTGTAACAGTGAGTGTAACAGTGAGTGTAACAGTGAGTGAGTGTAACAGTGAGTGTAACAGTGAGTGAGTGTAACAGTGAGTGTAACAGTGAGTGTAACAGTGAGTGAGTGTAACAGTGAGTGTAACAGTGACTGTAACAGTGAGTGAGTGTAACAGTGAGTGTAACAGTGAGTGAGTTTAACAGTGAGTGTAACAGTGAGTGTAACAGTGAGTGTAACAGTGAGTGAGTGTAACAGTGAGTGTAACAGTGAGTGTATGAGTGAGTGTAACAGTGAGTGAGTGTAACAGTGAGTGTAACAGTGAGTGAGTGTAACAGTGAGTGTAACAGTGAGTGAGTGTAACAGTGAGTGAGTGTAACAGTGAGTGTAACAGTGAGTGTAACAGTGAGTGAGTGTAACAGTGAGTGTAACACTGAGTGTAACAGTGAGTGTAACAGTGAGTGTAACAGTGAGTGAGTGTAACAGTGAGTGTAACAGTGAGTGTATGAGTGAGTGTAACAGTGAGTGAGTGTAACAGTGAGTGTAACAGTGAGTGAGTGTAACAGTGAGTGAGTGTAACAGTGAGTGTAACAGTGAGTGTAACAGTGAGTGAGTGTAACAGTGAGTGTAACAGTGAGTGTAACAGTGAGTGAGTGTATGAGTGAGTGTATGAGTGTAACAGTGAGTGTAACAGTGAGTGTAACAGTGAGTGAGTGTAACAGTGAGTGTAACAGTGAGTGAGTGTAACAGTGAGTGTAACAGTGAGTGTAACAGTGAGTGAGTGTAACAGTGAGTGTAACAGTGAGTGTAACAGTGAGTGAGTGTAACAGTGAGTGTAACAGTGAGTGTAACAGTGAGTGAGTGTAACAGTGAGTGTAACAGTGAGTGTAACAGTGAGTGAGTGTAACAGTGAGTGTAACAGTGAGTGTAACAGTGAGTGAGTGTAACAGTGAGTGTAACAGTGAGTGTAACAGTGAGTGTATGAGTGAGTGTAACAGTGAGTGAGTGTAACAGTGAGTGTAACAGTGAGTGTAACAGTGAGTGAGTGTAACAGTGAGTGTAACAGTGAGTGTAACAGTGAGTGAGTGTAACAGTGAGTGTAACAGTGAGTGAGTGTAACAGTGAGTGTAACACTGAGTGTAACAGTGAGTGTAACAGTGAGTGTATGAGTGAGTGTAACAGTGAGTGAGTGTAACAGTGAGTGAGTGTATGAGTGAGTGTAACAGTGAGTGAGTGTATGAGTGAGTGAGTGTAACAGTGAGTGTAACAGTGAGTGTAACAGTGAGTGAGTGTAACAGTGAGTGTAACAGTGAGTGTAACAGTGAGTGAGTGTAACAGTGAGTGTAACAGTGAGTGAGTGTAACAGTGAGTGAGTGTAACAGTGAGTGTAACAGTGAGTGTAACAGTGAGTGTATGAGTGAGTGTATGAGTGAGTGAGTGTATGAGTGAGTGAGTGTATGAGTGAGTGAGTGTATGAGTGAGTGTATGAGTGAGTGTAACAGTGAGTGAGTGTATGAGTGAGTGAGTGTAACAGTGAGTGTAACAGTGAGTGTAACAGTGAGTGAGTGTAACAGTGAGTGTAACAGTGAGTGTAACAGTGAGTGAGTGTAACAGTGAGTGTAACAGTGAGTGTAACAGTGAGTGAGTGTAACAGTGAGTGTAACAGTGAGTGTAACAGTAAGTGAGTGTAACAGTGAGTGAGTGTAACAGTGAGTGTAACAGTGAGTGAGTGTAACAGTGAGTGTAACAGTGAGTGTAACAGTGAGTGAGTGTAACAGTGAGTGAGTGTAACAGTGAGTGTAACAGTGAGTGTAACAGTTAGTGTAACAGTGAGTGTAACAGTGAGTGTATGAGTGAGTGAGTGTATGAGTGAGTGAGTGTATGATTGAGTGTATGATTGAGTGAGTGTATGAGTGAGTGTATGAGTGAGTGTAACAGTGAGTGAGTGTATGAGTGAGTGAGAGTATGAGTGAGTGTAACAGTGAGTGTAACAGTGAGTGTAAGAATGAGTGAGTGTAACAGTGAGTGTAACAGTGAGTGTAACAGTGAGTGAGTGTAACAGTGAGTGTAACAGTGAGTGTATGAGTGAGTGAGTGAGTGTATGAGTGAGTGTATGATTGAGTGTGTGTATGAGTGAGTGTATGAGTGAGTGTAACAGTGAGTGAGTGTATGAGTGAGTGAGTGTAACAGTGAGTGTAACAGTGAGTGTAACAGTGAGTGAGTGTATGAGTGAGTGAGTGTAACAGTGAGTGTAACAGTGAGTGAGTGTAACAGTGAGTGTAACAGTGAGTGTAACAGTGAGTGAGTGTAACAGTGAGTGTAACAGTGAGTGAGTGTATGAGTGAGTGAGTGTAACAGTGAGTGTAACAGTGAGTGAGTGTAACAGTGAGTGTAACAGTGAGTGTAACAGTGAGTGAGTGTAACAGTGAGTGTAACAGTGAGTGTAACAGTGAGTGAGTGTAACAGTGAGTGTAACAGTGAGTGTAACAGTGAGTGAGTGTAACAGTGAGTGTAACAGTGAGTGTAACAGTGAGTGAGTGTAACAGTGAGTGTAACAGTGAGTGAGTGTAACAGTGAGTGTAACAGTGAGTGTAACAGTGAGTGAGTGTAACAGTGAGTGTAACAGTGAGTGTAACAGTGAGTGAGTGTAACAGTGAGTGTAACAGTGAGTGTAACAGTGAGTGAGTGTAACAGTGAGTGAGTGTAACAGTGAGTGTAACAGTGAGTGTAACAGTGAGTGTAACAGTGAGTGAGTGTAACAGTGAGTGTAACAGTGAGTGAGTGTAACAGTGAGTGTAACAGTGAGTGTAACAGTGAGTGTAACAGTGAGTGAGTGTAACAGTGAGTGAGTGTAACAGTGAGTGTAACAGTGAGTGAGTGTAACAGTGAGTGTAACCGTGAGTGAGTGTAACAGTGAGTGTAACAGTGAGTGTAACAGTGAGTGAGTGTATGAGTGAGTGTAACAGTGAGTGAGTGTATGAGTGAGTGTAACAGTGAGTGAGTGTAACAGTGAGTGTATGAGTGAGTGTAACAGTGAGTGAGTGTATGAGTGAGTGAGTGTAACAGTGAGTGTAACAGTGAGTGTAACAGTGAGTGAGTGTAACAGTGAGTGAGTGTAACAGTGAGTGTAACAGTGAGTGTAACAGTGAGTGAGTGTAACAGTGAGTGTAACAGTGAGTGTAACAGTGAGTGAGTGTAACAGTGAGTGTAACAGTGAGTGAGTGTAACAGTGAGTGAGTGTAACAGTGAGTGTAACAGTGAGTGTAACAGTGAGTGAGTGTAACAGTGAGTGAGTGTAACAGTGAGTGTAACCGTGAGTGAGTGTAACAGTGAGTGTAACAGTGAGTGTAACAGTGAGTGAGTGTATGAGTGAGTGTAACAGTGAGTGAGTGTATGAGTGAGTGTAACAGTGAGTGAGTGTAACAGTGAGTGTAACAGTGAGTGTATGAGTGAGTGTAACAGTGAGTGAGTGTATGAGTGAGTGAGTGTAACTGTGAGTGTAACAGTGAGTGTAACAGTGAGTGAGTGTAACAGTGAGTGAGTGTAACAGTGAGTGTATGAGTGAGTGTATGATTGAGTGAGTGTATGAGTGAGTGTATGAGTGAGTGTAACAGTGAGTGAGTGTATGAGTGAGTGAGAGTATGAGTGAGTGTAACAGTGAGTGTAACAGTGAGTGTAACAGTGAGTGAGTGTAACAGTGAGTGTAACAGTGAGTGAGTGTAACAGTGAGTGAGTGTAACAGTGAGTGTAACAGTGAGTGAGTGTATGAGTGAGTGAGTGTAACAGTGAGTGTAACAGTGAGTGTAACCTTGAGTGAGTGTATGAGTGAGTGAGTGTATGAGTGAGTGTATGAGTGAGTGTAACAGTGAGTGAGTGTAACAGTGAGTGTAACAGTGAGTGTAACAGTGAGTGAGTGTAACAGTGAGTGTAACAGTGAGTGTAACCTTGAGTGAGTGTATGAGTGAGTGAGTGTATGAGTGAGTGTATGAGTGAGTGTAACAGTGAGTGAGTGTAACAGTGAGTGTAACAGTGAGTGTAACAGTGAGTGTAACAGTGAGTGTAACCTTGAGGTAGCACTGTTCCGCACTGCGGTCTGGCAGAGTGAACTCCAGCGGCCGATAGAAGGCGTGGTACACCTACAAGCACAGACAAAGGTCCCCCAGGTAGCCTCTAACAGGGCTGTAGGGGCAAGTGCTGTCAGTAGCAGCACCTACACACACAGACAAAGATCCCCCAGGTAGCCTCTAACAGGACTGTAGGGGCAAGTGCTGTCAGTAGCAGCACCTACAAGCACAGACAAAGGTCCCCCAGGTAGCCTCTAACAGGGCTGTAGGGGCAAGTGCTGATCATAGCAAGTAGCACCTACACACACACACAGACAAAGGTCCCCCAGGTAGCCTCTAACAGGGCTGTAGGCGCAAGTGCTGATCATAGCAAGTAGCACCACCTACACACACACACAGACAAAGGTCCCCCAGGTAGCCTCTAACAGGGCTGTAGGGGCAAGTGCTGATCATAGCGAGTAGCAGCACCTACACACACAGACAAAGGTCCCCCAGGTAGCCTCTAACAGGCTGTAGGGGCAAGTGCTGTGAGTAGCAGCACCTACACACACAGACAAAGATCCCCCGTGTAGCCTCTAACAGGGCTGTAGGGGCAAGTGCTGTCAGTAGCGAGTAGCAGCACCTACACACACAGCCAAAGATCCCCCGTGTAGCCTCTAGCAGGCTGTAGGGGCAAGTGCTGTGTTAGTAGCGAGTAGCAGCACCTACACACACAGACAAAGGTCCCCCGTGTAGCCTCTAACAGGCTGTAGGGGCAAGTGCTGATCATAACAAGTAGCACCACCTACACACACACACAGACAAAGGTCCCCCAGGTAGCCTCTAACAGGGCTGTAGGGGCAAGTGCTGATCATAGCGAGTAGCAGTACCTACACACACACACACAGACAAAGCTCCCCCAGGTAGCCTCTAACAGGGCTGTAGGGGCAAGTGCTGTGAGTAGCAGCACCTACAAGCACAGACAAAGGTCCCCCAGGTAGCCTCTAACAGGGCTGTAGGGGCAAGTGCTGTCAGTAGCAGCACCTACACAGACAGACAAAGGTCCCCCGTGTAGCCTCTAACAGGGCTGTAGGGGCAAGTGCTGATCATAGCAAGTAGCACCACCTACACACACACACAGACAAAGGTCCCCCAGGTAGCCTCTAACAGGGCTGTAGGGGCAAGTGCTGTCAGTAGCAGCACCTACACACACAGACAGACAAAGGTCCCCCAGGTAGCCTCTAACAGGCTGTAGGGGCAAGTGCTGATCATAGCGAGTAGCAGCACCTACACACACAGACAAAGGTCCCCCGTGTAGCCTCTAACAGGCTGTAGGGGCAAGTGCTGATCATAACAAGTAGCACCACCTACACACACACACAGACAAAGGTCCCCCAGGTAGCCTCTAGCAGGCTGTAGGGGCAAGTGCTGTGTTAGTAGCGAGTAGCAGCACCTACACACACACAGACAAAGGTCCCCCAGGTAGCCTCTAACAGACTGTAGGGGCAAGTGCTGTGTTAGTAGCGAGTAGCAGCACCTACACACACAGACAAAGATCCCCCGTGTAGCCTCTAACAGGGCTGTAGGGGCAAGTGCTGATCATAGCAAGTAGCACCACCTACACACACAGACAGACAAAGGTCCCCCGTGTAGCCTCTAACAGACTGTAGGGGCAAGTGCTGTCACCAGCAGCAGCGTCTATGAAGGCTACCGGCACTGTGGCTACATACACAGAGGGGGTGGGTGGTCAGCACCACCACGCCCGGCCGCCTTTGTCTCTCCCCCAGTGCTTGCGATGTTCACTGAACTACTACACCACCAGTACACCACCACCACTACAACACCACCACCACTACACCACCACCACTACTACACCACCACCACTACACCACCACCACTACTACACCACCACCACTACCACCACTACACCACCACTACACCACCACCACCACTACTACACCACCACTACACCACCACCACCACTACACCACTACCACTACACCACCACCACCACCACTACACCACCACTACACCACCACCACTACACCATCACCACTACACCACCACCACTACACCACCACCACTACACGACCACCACCACCACTACACCACCACCACCACTACACCACCACCACTACACCACCACCACCACTACACCACCACCACCACTACACCACCACTACACCACCACTACCACCACCACTACACCACCACCACTACACCACCACCACAACACCACTACCATCACCACTACACCACCACCACTACACCACCACCACCAATAGACCACCACCACTACACGACCACCACCACCACTACACCACCACCACTACACCACCACCACAACAACAACAACCGCCATTCGCCACTAAGTGGCGGTGACGTCACCATGACGCTTGTGCCAGGCTATGTGCACCCTGAGGCCACGTGAAGTGTCGAACGCCCGCTGGCAGGAGGTCACGGGGCAGACCCAGGTGCCACGGGTCGACTGACTGAGATGACTGGCTTATGCAACACCTGTGCCCTCTACTGTGCCAACCTGCTGTGCTTTAGCCACCCGGCGCTCCGCTCGTTGTTGTGAGCGTCGCTCCTCCGCCCTCCGTTGTTGTTGGAGGGCGACTGCCTCCAACTGCCCAGTAGCGTCCTTCACGAGCCTCCTCCTCCACAGAGGCTGATCTTGACACCGCTGGTACCGGTCATCGGCAAGTCCACTCAGCTCCACGTCCTCCTGTACCACAACACTCCATCTCTTCTCTAGCCCGTGCCGCGCCCGTTTAGCCCCCTCGATCCGGCCGAACAAAAGCTGTTTCGGCATGCGGTGGCTGGGCATGCGGGCTACATGACCCAGCCATCGCAGCCTTGCCCGCCGGAGGAGCTCACCGATGGGACCTTGCCCAGATCTTTCAAGGATTTGTGAGCTCCTCACACAATCCAGTCTGGTTAAACCCAGGATGGATTGTAGGCAGGCCAGCCTAAATTTTTCTAACCGGCGAAGATGTTCCATTAGGGGGGTCCACGTTTTGCAAGCGTAGAGAAGGGAGGGAATGACCGTGGCCGAGAAGACCCGAAGCTTAGTGCGGAGCGACAGACCAGGTAGCTTCCACACAGCGTTACGCAACCGATGAAAAGATATTGCCGCTCGACTGATTCGGAGTGAGACCTCTGCTGTTAAACTGGAGCCAGTCATAAGCACACTGCCCAGGTATGGGAAACTCTCCACTCTCTCCACAACTGCCCCATCACCGATTGGGAGTTGTGTGGGTGGAGTGTCCGATGGTACAAAATACCCAGGACGGTGCTTAGTTTTGGTGGGGCTGATGGTAAGGCCCCACCTCTTAGTGGCACGCTCCAGTCTCAGCAGCAGCGTCTCCAACTCCTCCTCTGAATGAGCAGCTATTACCAAATCATCAGCATACATAACGTGGTTGAGCAATAGGGAGCCATCCCTTGACCGCACTCGGGCATCGACCAGCCTCCCATTATATCTGTACCATATGGAGATTCCCCCGGTATAGCTATTGAAGGCTTCACGAACTACGTGGTCAAAATAGATGTTAAATAATGTGGGACCCAGAGGACATCCCTGTCGCACCCCAAGGTGTACAGGGAATGCCTCTGACTCCCGGCCACGTAGTTTTACCCGGGCCCGCTCACCATCATGAAGGTCCTTAATGATCGTGAGCAGAGGGTCAGGTACTCCAAAAGCACGAAGAACAACCCAGAGCCCAGGCCTACTGATGGTATCATAGGCCTTGACCAGGTCAATAAAGCAGAAATGTAGGTCTTGTTGGAATTCCCTACACCTCTGCTGTAGCAGACGGACAGAAAATATGGCATCTGTGCAGGACCGCCCTTTCCTGAAACCGCATTGGGGCTCCACAAGCCTCTCCTCAGCGTGCCTGGCAAGGCGATGCTGAATAATCCTTGCCAGGACCTTTCCCGGCACACTGAGGAGTGAGATGCCCCTGTAGTTGTTACAGTCTGTGCGGTCCCCCTTCTTAAAGAGGGGGACCACCAGGGCATCCTTCCAATCCTGCGGAACCCGTCCAGTGGTCCAGACTGTTGTTATGATGTCATTTAGGGCAGTCTGTGCACAAACGCCACCCTCCCTCAGCATTTCGCTTGGGAGATCATCTCTGCCCGGTGCCTTGCCTGGTCTCAGACTCTGTATCGCCTTCAGTACTTCCTCGACAGATGGCATCTCAGCCAGCCACTCACAGGGGGTGACTTCGTCCAATATTTGAGGCACCGCAGCCTCAGCAGGCTCATCCTCACTTTGTGCCACGATGTTTTCCAGACAGATACACACACACTCACACACAGACACACACAGATACACAGACACACACACACAGATACACACACACTCACACACAGACACACACACAGACACACAGACACACACACAGATACACACACACGCTGACACACAGACACACACCCACAGACACGCACACAGATACACAGACACACATACACACACACAGACACACACACAGATATACACACAGATACATACACAGATACACACAGACACACACACAGATACACACACACGCACACTCACACACAGACAGACACACACAGATATACACACACACACAAATACATACACAGATACACACAGACACACACACACAGACACACACACACAGATACACAGACACACACACACACAGACACACACACAGATACACACACAGATACATACACACACTCACGCACAGACACACAGACACACACACACAGATATATACACACACACACATATATACACACACTCACACACAGACACACACAGACACACACACACAGATACACAGACACACATACACACACACAGACACACGCACAGACACACACACACAGATACATACACACACTCACACAGATATATAAACACACACACAGACACACACACAGATATACACACACACACAGACACACACACACACACAGATATACACACACACAGACACACACACACAGATATATACACACACACACAGATACATACACAGATACACACAGACACACACACAGATACACAGACACACATACACACACAGATACATACACACACTCACACACATA